>NC_139691.1:712092-777092 GCF_964106915.1 Podarcis gaigeae
TACTACTATTCCACTACTACTACTACTACTACTACTACTACTACTGCTACTCCACGCAAAATAGTAATAAACCGATCGGCGCCTGGTTTCCTGGATCCACTGCTCCCACTACTATTGTTACGATTACTATTACTACTACTACTACTGTTACGATTACTATTACTACCATTACTACTACTACTACTACTACTACTCCACGCAAAATAGTAATAAACCGATCGGCGCCTGGTTTCCTGGATCCACTGCTCCCACTACTATTGTTACGATTACTATTACTACTACTACTACTGTTACGATTACTATTACTACCATTACTACTACTACTACTACTACTACTCCACGCAAAAATAGTAATAAACCGATCGGCGCCTGGTTTCCTGGATCCACTGCTCCCACTACTATTGTTACGATTACTATTACTACTACTACTACTGTTACGATTACTATTACTACCATTACTACTACTACTACTACTACTACTACTCCATGCAAAATAGTAATAAATCGATCGGCGCCTGGTTTCCTGGATCCACTGCTACACCACTACCACCACTATTGTTACTATTACTATTATTACCATTACTACTACTACTATTATTCCACTTCTACTACTACTACTACTACTACTGCTACTCCACGCAAAAATAGTAATAAACCGATCGGCGCCTGGTTTCCTGGATCCACTGCTACCACTACTATTGTTACTATTACTATTACTACTAATGTTACAATTACTATTACTACCATTACTACTACTACTACTACTACTACTACTCCACGCAAAAATAGTAATAAACCGATCGGCGCCTGGTTTCCTGGATCCACTGCTACACCAGTATTGTTACTATGACTATTATTACAATTACTACTACTACTACTACTCTACGCACCTCGTTTCCTGGATATGAAAATGTATTTATTACTACTACTACTACTACTCCATGTAATAATAATAATAATAATAATAATAATAATCAAGGGCACCACTGCTACCACCACTACACTACTATTGTTACTATTACTATTATTACCATTATTACTACTACTACTACTACTACTCAACGCAAAATAGTAATAAATCGATCGGCGCCTGGTTTCCTGGATCCACTGCTACTACTACTATTATTATCATTATCTACTACTACTACTACTACTACTGGTTTCCAGGATCCTATTATTATTATTATTATTATTATTATTATTATTATTATTATTATTATTATTATTATTATTATTTTTATTTACTACTACTACTACTGGTTTCCTGGATCCTATTATTATTATTATTATTATTATTATTATTATTATTATTATTATTATTATTATTTACTACTACTACTACTGGTTTCCTGGATCCTATTATTATTATTATTATTATTATTATTATTAACTACTACTACTACTACTACACGCAAAAATAGTAATAAATCGATCGGCGCCTGGTTTCCTGGATCCACTGCTACCAACACTACCACCACTATTGTTACTATTACTATTATTACCATTACTACTACTACTATTATTACTACTGGATCCACTGCTACCACTACTAATGTTACGATTACTATTACTACCATTACTACTACTACTACTACTACTACTCTACGCACCTGGTTTCCTGGATATGAAAATGTATTTATTACTACTACTACTACTCCTCCATGTAATAATAATAATAATAATAATAATAATAATGGGCACCACTGCTACCACCACTACACTATTGTTACTACCATTACTATTGTTACTACTACTACTACTACTCTACGCACCTGGTTTCCTGGATATGAAAATGTATTTATTACTACTACTACTACTCCTCCATGTAATAATAATAATAATAATAATAATAATGGGCACCACTGCTACCACCACTACACTATTGTTACTACCATTACTATTGTTACTACTACTACTACTACTCTACGCACCTGGTTTCCTGGATATGAAAATGTATTTATTACTACTACTACTACGACTACTACTCCACGCAAAAATAGTAATAAATCGATCGGCGCCTGGTTTCCTGGATCCACTGCTACACCACTACCACCACTATTGTTACTATTACTATTATTACCATTACTACTACTACTACTATTCCACTACTACTACTACTACTACTACTACTCCACGCAAAAATAGTAATAAATCGATCGGCGCCTGGTTTCCTGGATCCACTGCTACACCAGTATTGTTACTATTACTATTATTACAATTACTACTACTATTATTCCACTACTACTACTACTACTACTCCACGCAAAAATAGTAATAAATCGAGCGGCGCCTGGTTTCCTGGATCCACTGCTACCACTACTATTGTTACTATTACTATTATTACCATTACTACTACGATTACTATTACTACTACTCTACGCACCTGGTTTCCTGGATCCTATTATTATTATTATTATTATTATTATTATTATTATTATTATTATTTACTACGCACCTGGTTTCCTGGATCCTACTACTACTACTACTACTACTATTATTATTATTATTATTATTATTATTATTATTATTATCATCTACTACTACTGGTTTCCTGGATCCTATTATTATTATTATTATTATTATTATTATTATTAACTACTACTACTACTACTACTCCACGCAAAAATAGTAATAAACCGATCGGCGCCTGGTTTCCTGGATCCACTGCTACACCACTACCACCGCTATTGTTACTATTACTATTATTACCATTACTACTACTACTATTATTCCACTACTACTACTACTACTCCACGCAAAAATAGTAATAAACCGATCGGCGCCTGGTTTCCGGGATCCACTGCTCCCACTACTATTGTTACGATTACTATTACTACTACTAATAATGTTACGATTACTATTACTACCATTACTACTACTACTACGACTACTACTCTACGCACCTGGTTTCCTGGATATGAAAATGTATTTATTACTACTACTACTACTACTCCATGTAATAATAATAATAATAATAATAATAATAATAATGGGCACCACTGCTACCACCACTACACTACTATTGTTACTATTACTATTATTACCATTACTATTACTACTACTACTACTACTACTACTCCACGCAAAAATAGTAATAAATCGATCGGCGCCTGGTTTCCTGGATCCACTGCTACCACCACTACCACTGTTACTATTACTATTATTACCATTACTACTACGATTACTATTACTACTACTCTACGCACCTGGTTTCCTGGATCCTATTATTATTATTATTATTATTATTATTATTATTATTATTATTATTATTATTTACTACGCACCTGGTTTCCTGGATCCTACTACTACTACTACTACTACTATTATTATTATTATTATTATTATTATTATTATTATTATTATTATCATCATCATCTACTACTACTGGTTTCCTGGATCCTATTATTATTATTATTATTATTATTATTATTATTATTATTATTATTATTAACTACTACTACTACTACTACTCCACGCAAAAATAGTAATAAATCGATCGGCGCCTGGTTTCCTGGATCCACTGCTACCAACACTACCACCGCTATTGTTACTATTACTATTATTACCATTACTACTACTATTATTCCACTACTACTACTACTACTCCACGCAAAAATAGTAATAAACCGATCGGCGCCTGGTTTCCGGGATCCACTGCTCCCACTACTATTGTTACGATTACTATTACTACTACTACTACTGTTACGATTACTATTACTACCATTACTACTACTACTACTACTACTACTCTACGCACTTGGTTTCCTGGATATGAAAATGTATTTATTACTACTACTACTACTACATGTAATAATAATAATAATAATAATAATAATAATAATAATAATAATAATCAAGGGCACCACTGCTACCACCACTACACTGCTATTGTTACTACCATTACTATTGTTACTACGACTACTACTACTACTCTACGCACCTGGTTTCCTGGATATGAAAATGTATTTATTACTACTACTACTACTACTCCATGTAATAATAATAATAATAATAATAATAATCAAGGGCACCACTGCTACCACCACTACACTGCTATTGTTACTACCATTACTATTGTTACTACGACTACTACTACTCTACGCACCTGGTTTCCTGGATATGAAAATGTATTTATTACTACTACTACTACTACTCCATGTAATAATAATAATAATAATAATAATGGGCACCACTGCTACCACCACTACACTATTGTTACTACCATTACTATTGTTACTACGACTACTACTACTCTACGCACCTGGTTTCCTGGATATGAAAATGTATTTATTACTACTACTACTACTACTCCATGTAATAATAATAATAATAATAATAATGGGCACCACTGCTACCACCACTACACTATTGTTACTACCATTACTATTGTTACTACTACTACTACTACTACTCTACGCACCTGGTTTCCTGGATATGAAAATGTATTTATTACTACTACTACTCCATGTAATAATAATAATAATAATAATAATAATAATAATAATGGGCACCACTGCTACCACCACTACACTATTGTTACTACCATTACTATTGTTACTACGACTACTACTACTCTACGCACCTGGTTTCCTGGATATGAAAATGTATTTATTACTACTACTACTACTACTACTCCATGTAATAATAATAATAATAATAATAATAATAATGGGCACCACTGCTACCACCACTACACTATTGTTACTACCATTACTATTGTTACTACTACTACTACTACTACTCTACGCACCTGGTTTCCTGGATATGAAAATGTATTTATTACTACTACTACTCCATGTAATAATAATAATAATAATAATAATAATGGGCACCACTGCTACCACCACTACACTATTGTTACTACCATTACTATTGTTACTACGACGACTACTACTACTACTCTACGCACCTGGTTTCCTGGATATGAAAATGTATTTATTACTACTACTACTCCATGTAATAATAATAATAATAATAATAATAATAATAATAATAATGGGCACCACTGCTACCACCACTACACTATTGTTACTACCATTACTATTGTTACTACGACTACTACTACTCTACGCACCTGGTTTCCTGGATATGAAAATGTATTTATTACTACTACTACTCCATGTAATAATAATAATAATAATAATAATAATCAAGGGCACCACTGCTACCACCACTACACTGCTATTGTTACTACCATTACTATTGTTACTACTACTACTACTACTCTACGCACCTGGTTTCCTGGATATGAAAATGTATTTATTACTACTACTACTCCATGTAATAATAATAATAATAATAATAATAATAATAATGGGCACCACTGCTGCCACCACTACACTATTGTTACTACCATTACTATTGTTACTACGACTACTACTACTCTACGCACCTGGTTTCCTGGATCCACTGGTGGAAGGCGTTGGCGTGCTGGGCAAACTCCTGGCGCAGCTTGTCGTTCTCCTCCTGGCGCCGCTGCTCCTTCTGCAGTTCCAGCTCCCGCTCCTGAGGGGCGCAAACGAAGGAAATTACTTAATTAGCGGAATTACTCTCCCGATTATCAGAACCAGCTAATACTTCTGCAGTTCCAGCTCCCGAAAGGGGGGGGCGGGGCGGATCCGGAACCTTCCGGAACCCCGTCTCGGACTCGGCGCCAGAACTTTCCGGGAGAGCCGGAACGGGACCCCGCCGCACGTTTGGCCGCCGCCGGGACGATCCGGAACCTTCCGGAAGTCCGCCCTGAGCCTAGAACCTTCCGGAACCTTCCGGTTTCCCGCTCCGACCCTTCCGGAAAGTTCCGGAACCTTCCGGAGGTCCGTCTCCAACTAGGCTCCGCAGTGTCGCAGAGCCTAGAACCTTCCGGAACCTTCCGGTTTCCCGCTCCGACTCTTCCGGAAAGTTCCGGAACCTTCCGGAGGTCCGTCTCCAACTCGGCCCTGCGGCGTCGCGGAGCCTAGAACCTTCCGGAACCTTCCGGTTTCCCGCTCCGACTCTTCCGGAAAGTTCTGGAACCTTCTGGAGGTCTGTCTCCAACTCGGCCCTGCGGCGTCGCGGAGCCTAGAACCTTCCGGTTTCCCGCTCCGACTCTTCCGGAAAGATCTGGAACCTTCCGGAGGTCCGTCTCCAACTCGGCTCCGCGGTGTCGCAGAGCCTAGAACCTTCCGGTTTCCCGCTCCGACTCTTCCGGAAAGATCTGGAACCTTCCGGAGGTCCGTCTCCAACTCGGCTCCGCGGTGTCGCAGAGCCTAGAACCTTCCGGAACCTTCCGGTTTCCCGCTCCGACTCTTCCGGAAAGTTCTGGAACCTTCTGGAGGTCTGTCTCCAACTCGGCCCTGTGGCGTCGCGGAGCCTAGAACCTTCCGGTTTCCCGCTCCGACTCTTCCGGAAAGATCTGGAACCTTCCGGAGGTCCGTCTCCAACTCGGCTCCGCGGTGTCACAGAGCCTAGAACCTTCCAGAACCTTCCGGTTTTCCGCTCCGACTCTTCCGGAAAGTTCTGGAACCTTCCGGAGGTCTGTCTCCAACTCGGCCCAGCGGCGTCGCGGAGCCTAGAACCTTCCGGTTTCCCGCTCCGACTCTTCCGGAAAGTTCTGGAACCTTCCGGAGGTGCGTCTCGAACTCGGCTCTGCGATGTCGCTTCCAACGGATAAAGGGATTTCAGGATTCCGGGAATCTAGAACCTTCTAGAACCGCCCAGAACTCTTGAAAGGGAAGGGGATTCTGGGGAAGTCTAGAACGTCCTATAACCTCCTGAAACTTTCCAGAACAGCCTATAATTTCCAACAGGGAAGGGGAATTAGGGAGTCTAGAACCTTCCAGAACTATCTAGAACAGCCCCGAACGTGGGATCCACTACCCTGATGATATTCTGGAGGTTCCGCAGGTCTCCAGAGCTTCACGGGTTCAAAGCCACCCAGAAGGGAACCTAGTGCCTTTCAGAACCTTCTGGAACTTTCCATAACAGCCTCTAACTTTCGACAGGGATCTGGGGATCACTGGGGAGATCCACTACCTTGATCATCTTCCGCCAGCCACCCAGAAAGGAACCTAGAACCTTCCAGAACCTTCCGAAACTTTCTAGAACAGCCTCTAACTTTGGCCAGGGAATGGGATCTGGGGATCCCCGGGGAGATCCACTACCTTGATGATCTCCTGGAGGTTCCACCTGGTGTACGGGTTCAAGGCCACCTGGAAAGGACCCTAGAACCTTCCAGAACTTTTTGGAACAGCCCAGAATGTGGGATCCACTACCTTGATCTTCTGGAAGTCCTGCCAGAACTTTCTGAAACTTCCCAGAGCAGCCTAGAACTTTCGACAGGGAGGGGATTTGGGGATCCGGAGGACTCTAGAACCTTCGGGAACCTTCCGAAACTTTCCAGAACACTCCAGAACTTTTGATTTGGGGATCCCTGGGGAGATCCACTACCTTGATGATCTTCTGGAGGTTCTGCCAGGTCTCCTCATGTACGGGTTCGAGGCCCCCAGGAAAGGAACCTAGAACCTTCCTGAACCTTCCCAAAACTTTCTAGAACAGCCCCGAACGTGGGATCCACTACCTTGATGATCTTCTACAGGTTCCACCAGGTCTCTCTACAGGTTCCACCAGGTCTCCTGGTGTGCAGGTTCAAGGCCACCTGGAAAGGAACCTAGAACCTTCCCGAATTTGCAGCCGGGAAGGGGGATTTAGGGATCTAGAACACTCCAGAACCTTCCAGAACAGCCCCGAACGTGGGATCCACTACCTTGAAGATCTTCTGCAGGTTCCACCAGGTCTCCTGGTGTGCAGATTCAAGGCTACCTGGAAAGGAACCTAGAACCTTCCAGAATTTGCAGCAAGGAAGGGGATTTAGGGATCTAGAACCTTCCAGAACAGCCCCGAACGTGGGATCCACTACCTAGAACCTTCCAGAACTTTCTGAAACTTCCCAGAGCAGCCTAGAACTTTCTACAGGGAGGGGATTTGGGGATCCGGAGGACTCTAGAACCTTTGGGAACCTTCCGAAACTTTCCAGAACACTCCAGAACTTTTGATTTGGGGATCCCTGGGGAGATCCACTACCTTGATGATCTTCTGGAGGTTCTGCCAGGTCTCCTCATGTACGGGTTCGAGGCCCCCAGGAAAGGCACCTAGAACCTTCCTGAACCTTCCCAAAACTTTCTAGAACAGCCCCGAACGTGGGATCCACTACCTTGATGATCTTCTGCAGGTTCCACCAGGTCTCCTGGTGTGCAGATTCAAGGCTACCTGGAAAGGAACCTAGAACCTTCCAGAATTTGCAGCAAGGAAGGGGATTTAGGGATCTAGAACCTTCCAGAACAGCCCCGAACGTGGGATCCACTACCTTGATGATCTTCTACAGGTTCCACCAGGTCTCCTGGTGTGCAGGTTCAAGGCCACCTGGAAAGGAACCTAGAACCTTCCAGAATTTGCAGCAGGGAAGGGGATTTAGGGATCTAGAACATTCCAGAACCTTCCAGAACAGCCCCGAACGTGGGATCCACTACCTAGAACCTTCCAGAACTTTATGAAACTTCCCAGAGCAGCCTAGAACTTTCGACAGGGAGGGGATTTGGGGATCCGGAGGACTCTAGAACCTTCGGGAACCTTCCGAAACTTTCCAGAACACTCCAGAACTTTTGATTTGGGGATCCCTGGGGAGATCCACTACCTTGATGATCTTCTGGAGGTTCTGCCAGGTCTCCTCATGTACGGGTTCGAGGCCCCCAGGAAAGGAACCTAGAACCTTCCTGAACCTTCCCAAAACTTTCTAGAACAGCCCAGAACGTGGGATCCACTACCTTGATGATCTTCTGCAGGTTCCACCAGGTCTCCTGGTGTGCAGATTCAAGGCTACCTGGAAAGGAACCTAGAACCTTCCAGAATTTGCAGCAAGGAAGGGGATTTAGGGATCTAGAACCTTCCAGAACAGCCCCGAACGTGGGATCCACTACCTTGATGATCTTCTACAGGTTCCACCAGGTCTCCTGGTGTGCAGGTTCAAGGCCACCTGGAAAGGAACCTAGAACCTTCCAGAATTTGCAGCAGGGAAGGGGATTTAGGGATCTAGAACCTTCCAGAACAGCCCCGAACGTGGGATCCACTACCTAGAACCTTCCAGAACTTTCTGAAACTTCCCAGAGCAGCCTAGAACTTTCGACAGGGAGGGGATTTGGGGATCCGGAGGACTCTAGAAGCTTCGGGAACCTTCCGAAACTTTCCAGAACACTCCAGAACTTTTGATTTGGGGATCCCTGGGGAGATCCACTACCTTGATGATCTTCTGGAGGTTCTGCCAGGTCTCCTCATGTACGGGTTTGAGGCCCCCAGGAAAGGCACCTAGAACCTTCCTGAACCTTCCCAAAACTTTCTAGAACAGCCCAGAACGTGGGATCCACTACCTTGATGATCTTCTACAGGTTCCACCAGGTCTCCTGGTGTGCAGATTCAAGGCTACCTGGAAAGGAACCTAGAACCTTCCAGAATTTGCAGCAAGGAAGGGGATTTAGGGATCTAGAACCTTCCAGAACCTTCCAGAACAGCCCCAAGTGTGGGATCCACTACCTTGATGATCTTCTGCAGGTTCCACCAGGTCTCCTGGTGTGCAGGTTCAAGGCCACCTGGAAAGGAACCTAGAACCTTCCAGAATTTGCAGCCGGGAAGGGGATTTAGGGATCTAGAACCTTCCAGAACCTTCCAGAACGTGGGATCCACTACCTTGATGATCTTCTGCAGGTTCCGCCAGGTCTCCTCCAGCGCCTCCATGGTGAACCAAGTGTAGGGGTTCGAAGCCACCCGGAAGCTCCGGATCTGCCTCTCCAGCTCGGCCAATTGGTTGAAGTCGGCCTGGGCGGAGCTTAGGGAGGCGCGGAACGCGTCGTGAGCCTCCCTCAGCGCCCGGATCTCCTCCAGGGAGTTGCAGCGCACGGGATCCGTGAGATCCTCCTCGGCGTTCTCGAACCAGCTGTTGAAGGCGGAGGCCTTCTTGGCGAAGGTGAGGAAGAGATCTTCCACCTGTTGATGACGAGAAAGAAAAATTAATATTAATATTAATATTAATATTAATATTAATCTCATTATTAATATTAATCTCATTATTAATATTAATCTCATTATTAATATTAATATTAATAATAGTAAGAAGAAGAAGAAGAAGAAGAAGAAGAAGAAGAAGAAGAAGAAGAAGAATGATGATTATCTCCATCTAGGGGGGAGGAGAGTTCCAACCTGCCCCCTTTTTCTCCCAACCGAAGCCCCGCCCCCTTTCTCTGCCCCCCAACCTGCCCCCTTTTTCTCCCAACTGAAGCCCCGCCCCCTTTCTCTGACCCACCCGCCTTCCAGAAGCTTCTTCTATCTCCTATGGGTCCCATCTCCCCACGGAAGCCCCACAACCTTCCAGAAGCTGCTTCTATTTCCTATGGGCCCCACCTTGCCCCCTTTTCCTCCACACTGAAGCTCCACCCCTTTCTTTTCCCACCCTTTTTCTCCCCACTGAAGCTCCGCCCCCTTTCTCTGCCCCCTTTCTTTCTCTCCCCACCCACCTCCCCCCACGGGAGCCCCACCCACCTTCCGGAAGCTACTTCTCTTTCCTATGGGTCCCACCTTGCCCCCTTTTTCTCCCCACTGAAGCTCCACACCCACTGAAGCTCCGCCCCTTCTTCTGCCCCATTGTTCTCCCCACTGAAGCCCCGCCCCTTTCTCTGCCCCCACCGGAGCCCCACCCACGTTCCGGAAGCTTCTTCTATTTCCTATGGGTCCCACCTTGCCCCCTTTTTCTCCCCACTGAAGCTCCACCCCCATTGAAGCTCCGCCCCTTTCTTATTCTGCCCCATTTTTCTCCCCACTGAAGCCCCACTGCTTTCCTCCCCACTGAAGCTCCACCCCCTTTCTGGAAGCTTCTTCTATTTCCTATGGGTCCCACCTTGCCCCCTTTTTCTCCCCACTGAAGCTCCACCCCACTGAAGCTCCACCCCCTTTCTCTGCCCTGCCCCCTTTCTCTGCCCCTCTTTCTCTCCCCACCCACCTTCCGGAAGCTTCTTCTTCTTTCCTATGGGTCACACCTTGCCCCCTTTTCCTCCCCACTGAAGCCCCACCCCTTACTCTGCCCCCCAACCTGCCCCCTTTTCCTCCCCACTGAAGCTCTGCCCCTTTCTCTGCCCCCCTTTCTCTGCCCCCTTTCTTTCCCCACCCACCTTCCAGAAGCTTCTCCTCTTTCCTATGGGCCCCAAGCTGCCTCCTTTTCCTCCCCGCTGCCCCACGGAAGCCCCGCCCACCTTCCGGAAATGCTCCTGGGTTTCCGGAAGCTTTTTCTCTTTCCTATGGGTCGCGACCTGCCCCCTTTTTCTCCCCACAGAAGCCCCGCCCACCTTCTGGGAGTGTTTCTGGGCTTCCAGAAGCTTCTTCTATGGGTCCTGACTTGACCCTTTTTCTCGCCACTGAAGCCCCGCCCCTTTCTCTGCCCCCTTTCTCTGCCCCCAACAATTGGTTGCAGCGCTTTGTCAGGGAGGCGTGTCCCCTTTTTCTCCCCACTGAAGCCCTGCCCCCTTTTTCTCCCCACTGAAGCCCCGCCCGCATTCCGGAAGCTTCTATTTCCTATGGGTCACAACCTGCCCCCTTTTCCTCCCGACTGAAGCCTTCCTGAAGCTTCTTCTTCAGCCCCCTTTTTCTCCCCACTGAAGCCCCGCCCCTTACTCTGCCCCCTTTTTCTCCCCACTGAATCCCCGCCCACCTTCTGGAAGTCTTCCTGGGCTTCCGGAAGCTTCTTCTTCTGCCCCCTTTTTCTCCCCACGGAAGCCCTGCCCCCTTTTTCTCCCCTCTGAAGCCCCGCCCACATTCCGGAAGCTTCTATTTCCTATGGGTCACAACCTGCCCCCTTTTCCTCCCCACTGAAGCCTTCCTGAAGCTTCTTCTTCTGCCCCCTTTTTCTCCCCACTGAAGCCCCGCCCCTTACTCTGCCCCCTTTTCACCCCACGGAAGCCCTGCCCCCTTTTTCTCCCCACTGAAGCCCCGCCCGCGTTCCGGAAGCTTCTATTTCCTATGGGTCACAACCTGCCCCCTTTTCCTCCCCACTGAAGCCTTCCTGAAGCTTCTTCTCCTGCCCCCTTTTTCTCCCCACTGAAGCCCCGCCCATTACTCTGCCCCCTTTTTCTCCCCACTGAAGCCCCGCCCCCTTTCTATTTCCTATGGGTCCTGACCTGCCCCTTTTTCCTCCCCACTGAAGCCCTGCCCCTTTTTTCTCCCCACTGAAGCCCTGCCCCTTTTTTCTCCTGGGCTTCCGGAAGCTTCTTTTTCTGCCCCCTTTTTCTCCCCACTGAAGCCCCACCCCTTTTCTCCCCACTGAAGCCCCACCCCCACTGAAGCCTTTCTCTGCCCCCCAACGAAGCCCCGCCCACCTTCTGGAAGTCTTCCTGGGCTTCTGGAAGCTGCTTCTTTTGCCCCCTTTTTTCTCCCCACGGAAGCCCCGCCCACCTTCCAGAAGCTTCTCCTCTTTCCTATGTGTCGCGACCTGCCCCCTTTTTCTCCCCACTGAAGCCCCGCCCACCTTCCGGAAGTGTTTCTGGGCTTCCAGAAGCTTCTTCTATGGGTCCTGACTTGACCCTTTTTCTCCCCACTGAAGCCTCGCCCCTTTCTCTGCCCCCTTTCTCTGCCCCCCAACGAAGCCCCGCCCACCTTCCGGAAGTGTTTCTGGGCTTCCAGAAGCTTCTTCTATGGGTCCTGACTTGACCCTTTTTCTCCCCACTGAAGCCCCGCCCCTTTCTCTGCCCCCCAACGAAGCCCCGCCCACCTTCCGGAAGTGTTCCTGGGCTTCCAGAAGCTTCTTCTTCCGGGCTGCAGATCCGGCCAGCAATTGGTTCCAGCGCTTCGTCAGGGAGGCGTGTCCCCTTTTCTCTCCACGGAAGCCCCACCCCCTTTCTATTTCCTATGGGTCCTGACCTGCCCCTTTTTCCTCCCCACTGAAGCCCTGCCCCTTTTTTCTCCCCACTTAAACCCTGCCCGCGTTCCGGAAGCTTCTTCCTCTATTTCCTATAGGTCCCAAACCTGCCCCCTTTTCCTCCCCACTGAAGCCTTGCCCCCCATGGAAGCCCCGCCCACCTTCCGGAAGTCTTCCTGGGCTTCCGGAAGCTTCTTCTTCTGCCCCCTTTTTCTCCCCACCCCCACTGAAGCCTTCCTCTGCCCCCCAACGAAGCCCCACCCACCTTCCAGAAGCTTCTTCTCTTTCCTGTGGGTCCCAAACATGCCCCCTTTTCCTCCCCACCACCCCACTGAAGCCCCGCCCGCATTCCGGAAGCTTCTATTTCCTATGGGTCACAACCTGCCCCCTTTTCCTCCCCCCTGAAGCCTTCCTGAAGCTTCTTCTCCTGCCCCCTTTTTCTCCCCACTGAAGCCCCGCCCCTTACTCTGCCCCCTTTTTCTCCCCACTGAAGCCCTGCCCCCTTTTTCTCCCCTCTGAAGCCCCGCCCACATTCCGGAAGCTTCTATTTCCTATGGGTCACAACCTGCCCCCTTTTCCTCCCCACTGAAGCCTTCCTGAAGCTTCTTCTCCTGCCCCCTTTTTCTCCCCACTGAAGCCCCGCCCCTTACTCTGCCCCTTTTCTCCCCACTGAAGCCCTGCCCCCTTTTTCTCCCCACTGAAGCCCCGCCCCTTTTCACCCCACTGAAGCCCCGCCCCTTTTCACCCCACTGAAGCCCCACCCCCACTGAAGCCTTCCTCTGCCCCCCAACAAAGCCCCGCCCACCTTCCGGAAGTGTTCCTGGGCTTCCAGAAGCTTCTTCTTCCGGGCTGCAGATCCGGCCAGCAATTGGTTCCAGCGCTTCGTCAGGGAGGCGTGTCTGGCCTCGATGGCTTTCGATTGGACGTGGCGGGCGGCCAATAGCTGCTCCTTCAGGGCGGCGATGTTGGAGATCCCTTCCTGCTGGAAGGCCTGGAGGCCGGCGTCAAAGGTTTCCTGGTTGGGGGGCAGAAAAAGTGGGGCAGGGGTTAGGGTTGTGTGGGTTGCGGATTCGAATCCTGTGGGGCGCGGGTTTGAATTCTGTGGGGCCCGGGCTCCAAAGGCTGGCGTCGGAGGGTTGGGGGCAGGAAAAGTGGGGCAGGGGTTAGGGTTGTGTGGGGCGGGAGGCTCCGCCCACCTAGATTGGGGTCAGGGGAGCGGGTTCAAATCGTGTGGGGCAAGGGTTATGGGGGGCACAAAAGTGTGGGGCAGGGGTTAGGGTTGTGTGGGGCGGGAGACTCCGCCCACCTAGATTGGGGTCAGGGGAGCGGGTTCAAATCCTGTGGGGCAGGAGTGTGGGGCAAGGGTTATGGGGGGCACAGAAGTGTGGGGTAGGGGTTAGGGTTGTGTGGGGCGGGAGGCTCCGCCCACCTAGATTGGGGTCAGGGGAGCGGGTTCAAATCGTGTGGGGCAAGGGTTATGGGGGGCACAAAAGTGTGGGGCAGGGGTTAGGGTTGTGTGGGGCGGGAGGCTCCGCCCACCTAGATTGGGGTCAGGGGAGCGGGTTCAAATCGTGTGGGGCAAGGGTTATGGGGGGCACAAAAGTGTGGGGCAGGGGTTAGGGTTGTGTGGGGCGGGAGGCTCCGCCCACCTAGATTGGGGTCAGGGGAGCGGGTTCAAATCGTGTGGGGCAAGGGTTATGGGGGGCACAAAAGTGTGGGGCAGGGGTTAGGGTTGTGTGGGGCGGGAGGCTCCGCCCACCTAGATTGGGGTCAGGGGAGCGGGTTCAAATCGTGTGGGGCAAGGGTTATGGGGGGCACAAAAGTGTGGGGCAGGGGTTAGGGTTGTGTGGGGCGGGAGGCTCCGCCCACCTAGATTGGGGCCAGGGGAGCGGGTTCAAATCGTGTGGGGCAGGAGTGTGTGGCAAGGGTTATGGGGGCACAAAAGTGTGGGACAGGGGTTAGGGTTGTGTGGGGCGGGAGGCTCCACCCACCTAGATTGGGGTCAGGGGAGCGGGTTCAAATCGTGTGGGGCAACGGTTATGGGGGGCACAGAAGTGTGGGGCAGGGGTTAGGGTTGTGTGGGGCGGGAGGCTCCACCCACTTCTATTGAGGGGAGGAGCCAGGGGAGCGGGTTTGAAGCCTGTGGGGCAGGAAGCTCCACCCACCTGGGTCGGGAGGGGTCAGGGGAGGGGGTTTGAATTGTGTGGGGCCCGGGTTTGAAATCTGTGGGGCGAATTCTGTGGGGCGCGGGTTCGGATTATGGGGTGCGAATTCTGTAGGGCACAGGTTCGAATTCTGTGGGGCGGATTCTGGGTTGGGGGTAAAGTGTGGGGCAAGGGTTCGGATTGTGTGGGGCAGAACGTTCTGCCCACCTGGTTTGAATTCTGTGGGGCAAGAAGCTGCGCCCACCGGGAATGGGGTTAGAGGTTTGAATTCTGTGGGGCAGGAAGCTCCGCCCATCCAGATTAGGGTTAGAGGTTCGAATTCTGTGGGTGTTAGAAGGCCTGGAGGCCGGCGTCAAAGGTTTCCTGGTTGGGGGGCAGAAAAAGTGGGGCAGGGGTTAGGGTTGTGTGGGGCGGGAGGCTCCACCACCTGGGTCGGGAGGGGCCAGGGGAATGGGTTCAAATTGTGTGGGGCGCGGGTTGGAAATCTGTGGGGCGAATCTGTGGGGCGCGGGTTCGGATTATGGGGTGCGAATTCTGTGGGGCACAGGTTCGAATTCTGTGGGACGGATTCTGGGTTGGGGTAAAGTCTGGGGCAGGGGTTAGGGTTGTGTGGGGCGGGAGGCTCCGCCCACCTAGATTGGGGTCAGGGGAGCGGGTTCAAATCGTGTGGGGCAGGAGTGTGGGGCAAGGGTTATGGGGGGCAAAGAAGTGTGGGGCAGGGGTTAGGGTTGTGTGGGGCGGGTGGCTCCGCCCACCTAGATTGGGGTCAGGGGAGCGGGTTCAAATCGTGTGGGGCAAGGGTTATGGGGGACAAAAGTGTGGGGCAGGGGTTAGGGTTGTGTGGGGCGGTGGGCTCCACCCACTTCTATTGAGGGGAGGAGCCAGGGGAGCGGGTTTGAAGCCTGTGGGGCAGGAAGCTCCACCCACCTGGGTCGGGAGGGGTCAGGGGAGGGGGTTTGAATTGTGTGGGGCCCGGGTTTGAAATCTGTGGGGCGAATTCTGTGGGGCGCGGGTTCGAATTCTGTGGGACGGATTCTGGGTTGGGGGTAAAGTGTGGGGCAGGGGTTAGGGTTGTGTGGGGCGGGAGGCTCCGCCCACCTAGATTGGGGTCAGGGGAGCGGGTTCAAATCGTGTGGGGCAGGAGTGTGGGGCAAGGGTTATGGGGGGCACAGAAGTGTGGGGCAGGGGTTAGGGTTGTGTGGGGCGGGAGGCTCCGCCCACCTAGATTGGGGTCAGGGGAGCGGGTTCAAATCGTGTGGGGCAAGGGTTATGGGGGACAAAAGTGTGGGGCAGGGGTTAGGGTTGTGTGGGGCGGTGGGCTCCACCCACTTCTATTGAGGGGAGGAGCCAGGGGAGCGGGTTTGAAGCCTGTGGGGCAGGAAGCTCCACCCACCTGGGTTGGGAGGGGTCAGGGGAATGGGTTCGAATTGTGTGGGGCGCGGGTTGGAAATCTGTGGGGCGAATTCTGTGGGGCGCGGGTTCGGATTATGGGGTGCGAATTCTGTGGGGCACAGGTTCGAATTCTGTGGGGCGGATTCTGGGTTGGGGGTAAAGTGTGGGGCAAGGGTTCGGATTGTGTGGGGCAGAACGTTCTGCCCACCTGGTTTGAATTCTGTGGGGCAAGAAGCTGCGCCCACCGGGAATGGGGTTAGAGGTTCGAATTCTGTGGGGCAGGAAGCTCCGCCCATCCAGATTAGGGTTAGAGGTTCGAATTCTGTGGGTGTTGGAAGACCTGGAGGCCGGCGTCAAAGGTTTCCTGGTTGGGGGGCAGAAAAAGTGGGGCAGGGGTTAGGGTTGTGTGGGATGCGGATTCGAATTCTGTGGGGAGAAATCTGTGGGGCACGGGTTCCAAAGGCTGGCATCGAAGGGTTGGGGCAGAAAAAGTGGGGCAAGGGTTCAAATTCTGTGGGGTGCGGGTTGGGATGATGTGGGGAGAATGCTGTGGGGCGCGGGTTCGGATTATGGGGTGCGAATTCTGTGGGGCACTGGTTCAAATTCTGTGGGGCGGATTCTGGGTTGGGGGCAAAGCGTGGGGCAAGGGTTCGGATTGTGTGGGGCAGGAAGTTCCGCCCACCTGGTTCGAATTCTGTGGGGCAGGAAGCTGCGCCCCCCACTTAGGGGGTCAACGGGTTCAGATTATGTGGGGCAAGAAGCTCCGCCCACACGATTGAGGGAGGAGAATCAGGGTCAGGGTTTCCTGGGTTGGGGGGCAGAAAAAGTGGGGCAAGGGTTCGGATTGTGTGGGGCAGGAGGCTCCGGACAGCGGGATTGAGGGGTCAGGGGGTGGAGTGCTGTGGGGCAGGAAGCTCCGCCCACCCGGATGGAATTCTGTGGGGCAAGAAGCTCTGCCCACCCACCCAGATCAAGGAATCCCATGGGGCAAGAATCCCGTGGGGCAAGAAGCTCCACCCACATTGATTGGGGTCAGAGGAGCGGGTTTGAATTCTGTGGGGCAGGAAGGTGGAAACACTGGGCTTGAGGGGTCAGGGGGTGGAGTGGTGTGGGGCAGGAAGCTCCGCCTATCAGGGGAGCGGGTCTGGATTATGTGGGGCAGGAATCTCTGCCGCCCTGGATTGGGGTCAGGGAGCGGGTTCGAATTCAGTGGGGCAGTGAGCTCCACCCACCTGGATAGAGGGGTCAGGGGTTGGAGTCCTGTGGGGCAGGAAGCTCCGCCCACCCGGATCAAATTATGTGGGGAAAGAAGCTCCGCCCACCTGGATAGAGGGGTCAGGGGTTGGAGTGCTGTGGGGCAAGAAGCTCCGCCCACCCAGATTGGGGTCAGGGGAGCGGGTTCAAATCCCGGATCGGGGTCAGGGGAGCGGGTTCGAATTCAGTGGGGCAGGAAGCTCCGCCCACCCGGATAGAGGGGTCAGGAGTTGGAGTGCTGTGGGGCAAGAAACTCCGCCCCCCAGATAGGGGTCAGGGGTTCGAATCCCGTGGGGCAAGAAGCCCCACCCACCCGAATTGAATTCCATGGGGCAAGAAGCTCCGCCCACCCACCCGGATCGGGGTCAGGGGTTCGAATCCCGTGGGGCAAGAAGCTCCGCCCCCCACTTAGGGGTCAGGGTTAGGGGTCACCTGTTTGGTCAGCAGCGTCTGGACAGAGGAAAGATCCCGGCCGTAATCGTCCGTCTTGAGGCTGTTCTCTTTCTCCCCTAGAATATGTGGGGCAGAGAAGTGGGGCAGGGTTAGTTCAGGTTCGGGGCAGGGGCTTCCGTGGGGCAGACCCTATTCTTAAGCCTAAACCAACCCTAGCAGTGACCCCTAATAGAAGCCTAGCACTAACCCCTAAGCTTGACCCCTAATCCCTGACCCACACATAACACTGACCCCTAACCCAAGCCTAGCACTGACCCCTAACCTTGACCCCTAACCCTGACCCACACATAGCACTGAGCCCTAACCCAAGCCTAGCACTGACCCCTAACCTTGACCCCTAACCGTGACCCACACCTAGCATTGACCCGACCCACACATAGTATTGACCCCTAAGCCAACCCTAGCACTGACCCCTAACCTTGACCCCTAGCACTGACCCCTAACCCAACCCTAGCACTGACCCCTAACCCTGACCCTATTCCTAACCCAACCCCTGACCCCTAACCCAACTCTAGCACTGACCCCTAACCCCATTCCTACCCCTAACCCTGACCCTATTCCTAACCCTAATCCTAGCACTGACCCCTAACCCTGACCCCTAACCCAACCCTACCACTGACCCCTAACCCAACCCTAGCATTGACCCTTAATCCAACCCCATCACTGACCCATAACCCAGACCCCTAACCCAAACCCTACCCCTGACCCCTAACCCAACCCTACCCCTGACCCCTAAGCCTGACCCTATTCCTAACCCTAATAACCCTTCCCCTGACCCATAACCCTGGCCCCTAACCCAACCCTAGCCCTGACCCCTAACCATAACCCAACCCTAACCCAACGCTAGTACTGACCCCTAACCCTGACCCCTAACCCAACGCTAGTACTGACCCCTAACCCTGACCCCTAACCCAACCCTAGCACTGACCCCTAACCCAACCCTAACACTGACCCCTAACCCTATTCCTAACCCCAACCCAATCCTAGCATTGACCCCTAACCCTGACCCTATTCCTAACCCTAGCCCTGACCCCTAACCCCAACCCTAGCCCTGACCCCGAACCCAACCCTAGCACTGACCCCTAACTCCAACCCCAACCCCAACCTAGCATTGACCCCTAACCGTGACCCTACTCGTAACCCAACCCCTGACCCCTAACCCAACCCTATAATTGACACCTAACCCTAACGCTGCCCCTAACCCAACCCTGACCCCTAACCCTGACCCCTAACCCTGAACCTGACCCTATTCCTAACCCAACCCCTGACCCCTAACCCAACCGTAGCATTGACCCCTAACCCCATTCCTAACCCCAACCCAACCCTAACACTGACCCCTAACCCAACCCTAGCCCTGACCCCTAACCAGAACCCAACCCTAACCCAACCTTAGCACTGACCCCTAAGCCTGACCCTATTCCTAACCCTAATAACTCTTCCCCTGACCCATAACCCTGGCCCCTAACCCAACCCTAGCCCTGACCCCTAACCCAACCCTAGCATTGACCCATAACCCATTCCTACCCCTACCCCTAACCCTAACCCCTAACCCAACCCTAAGACCGACCCCTAACCCCAACCCAACCCTAGCATTGACCCCTAAACCCATTCCTACACCTAACCCTGACCCTATTCCTAACCCAACCCTAGCCCTGACCCCTAACCCTAACCCAACCATAAACCAATGCTAGTACTGACCCCTAACCCTGACCCCTATCCCTAACCCTGACCCCTAACCCTATTCTTAATCCTAACCCAACCCCACCACTGACCCCTAACCTAACCCTAACACTGACCCCCAACCCTGACCTCTAACCCTAACCCAACCCCACCACTGACCCCTAACCCTGACCCCTAACCCTAACCCAACCCCACCACTGACCCCTAACCCAACCCTACCACTGACCCCTAACCCTGACCCTATTCCTAACCCTAACCCGCTAGCACTGACCCCTAACCCTAACCCAACCCTAACACTGACCCCCAACCCTGACCTCTAACCCTAACCCAACCCCACCACTGACCCCTAACCCAACCCTAACCCTGACCCCTAACCCTAACCCAACCCTAACACTGACCCCTAACCCTAACCCAACCCCACCACTGACCCCTAACCCAACCATACCACTGACCCCCAACCCTGACCTCTAACCCTAACCCAACCCCACCACTGACCCCTAACCCAACCCTAACCCTGACCCCTAACCCTAACCCAACCCTACCACTGACCCCTAACACTGACCCCTAACCCTAACCCAACCCTGGCACTGACCCCTAACCCTAACCCAACCCTGGCACTGACCCCTAACCCAACCCTACCACTGACCCCCAACCCTGACCTCTAACCCTAACCCAACCCCACCACTGACCCCTAACCCAACCCTACCACTGACCCCTAACCCTGACCCTATTCCTAACCCTAACCCGCTAGCACTGACCCCTAACCCTAACACTGACCCCCAACCCTGACCTCTAACCCTAACCCAACCCCACCACTGACCCCTAACCCAACCCCACCACTGACCCCTAACCCAACCCTAACCCTGACCCCTAACCCTAACCCAACCCTAACACTGACCCCTAACCCTAACCCAACCCCACCACTGACCCCTAACCCAACCATACCACTGACCCCCAACCCTGACCTCTAACCCTAACCCAACCCCACCACTGACCCCTAACCCTGACCCCTAACCCTAACCCAACCCCACCACTGACCCCTAACCCAACCCTACCACTGACCCCTAACCCTGACCCTATTCCTAACCCTAACCCGCTAGCACTGACCCCTAACCCTAACCCAACCCTAACACTGACCCCCAACCCTGACCTCTAACCCTAACCCAACCCCACCACTGACCCCTAACCCAACCCTAACCCTGACCCCTAACCCTAACCCAACCCTAACACTGACCCCTAACCCTAACCCAACCCCACCACTGACCCCTAACCCAACCATACCACTGACCCCCAACCCTGACCTCTAACCCTAACCCAACCCCACCACTGACCCCTAACCCAACCCTAACCCTGACCCCTAACCCTAACCCAACCCTACCACTGACCCCTAACACTGACCCCTAACCCTAACCCAACCCTGGCACTGACCCCTAACCCTAACCCAACCCTGGCACTGACCCCTAACCCAACCCTACCACTGACCCCCAACCCTGACCTCTAACCCTAACCCAACCCCACCACTGACCCCTAACCCAACCCTACCACTGACCCCTAACCCTGACCCTATTCCTAACCCTAACCCGCTAGCACTGACCCCTAACCCTAACACTGACCCCCAACCCTGACCTCTAACCCTAACCCAACCCCACCACTGACCCCTAACCCAACCCCACCACTGACCCCTAACCCAACCCTAACCCTGACCCCTAACCCTAACCCAACCCTAACACTGACCCCTAACCCTAACCCAACCCCACCACTGACCCCTAACCCAACCATACCACTGACCCCCAACCCTGACCTCTAACCCTAACCCAACCCCACCACTGACCCCTAACCCTGACCCCTAACCCTAACCCAACCCCACCACTGACCCCTAACCCAACCCTACCACTGACCCCTAACCCTGACCCTATTCCTAACCCTAACCCGCTAGCACTGACCCCTAACCCTAACCCAACCCTAACACTGACCCCCAACCCTGACCTCTAACCCTAACCCAACCCCACCACTGACCCCTAACCCAACCCTAACCCTGACCCCTAACCCTAACCCAACCCTAACACTGACCCCTAACCCTAACCCAACCCCACCACTGACCCCTAACCCAACCATACCACTGACCCCCAACCCTGACCTCTAACCCTAACCCAACCCCACCACTGACCCCTAACCCAACCCTAACCCTGACCCCTAACCCTAACCCAACCCTACCACTGACCCCTAACACTGACCCCTAACCCTAACCCAACCCTGGCACTGACCCCTAACCCTAACCCAACCCTGGCACTGACCCCTAACCCAACCCTACCACTGACCCCCAACCCTGACCTCTAACCCTAACCCAACCCCACCACTGACCCCTAACCCAACCCTACCACTGACCCCTAACCCTGACCCTATTCCTAACCCTAACCCGCTAGCACTGACCCCTAACCCTAACACTGACCCCCAACCCTGACCTCTAACCCTAACCCAACCCCACCACTGACCCCTAACCCAACCCCACCACTGACCCCTAACCCAACCCTAACCCTGACCCCTAACCCTAACCCAACCCTAACACTGACCCCTAACCCTAACCCAACCCCACCACTGACCCCTAACCCAACCATACCACTGACCCCCAACCCTGACCTCTAACCCTAACCCAACCCCACCACTGACCCCTAACCCAACCCTAACCCTGACCCCTAACCCTAACCCAACCCTACCACTGACCCCTAACACTGACCCCTAACCCTAACCCAACCCTGGCACTGACCCCTAACCCAACCCTACCACTGACCCCCAACCCTGACCTCTAACCCTAACCCAACCCCACCACTGACCCCTAACCCAACCCTAACCCTGACCCAACCCTAACACTGACTCCTAACTCTAACCCAACCCCACCACTGACCCCTAACCCTGACCCTATTCCTAACCCTAACCCGCTAGCACTGACCCCTAACCCTGACCCAACCCCACCACTGACCCCTAACCCTGACCCCTAACCCTAACCCAACCCTAACCCTGACCCCTAACCCTAACCCAACCCTAACACTGACCCCTAACCCTACCCTAACACTGACCCCTAACCCAACCCCACCACTGACCCCTAACCCAACCCTACCACTGACCCCTAACCCTGACCCAACCCCACCCCTGACCCCTAACCCAACCCTACCACTGACCCCTAACCCTAACCCAACCCCACCACTGACCCCTAACCCAACCCTAACCCTGACCTCTAACCCTGACCCTATTCCTAACCCTAACCCGCTAGCACTGACCCCTAACCCTAACACTGACCCCCAACCCTGACCTCTAACCCTAACCCAACCCCACCACTGACCCCTAACCCAACCCCACCACTGACCCCTAACCCAACCCTAACCCTGACCCCTAACCCTAACCCAACCCTAACACTGACCCCTAACCCTAACCCAACCCCACCACTGACCCCTAACCCAACCATACCACTGACCCCCAACCCTGACCTCTAACCCTAACCCAACCCCACCACTGACCCCTAACCCAACCCTAACCCTGACCCCTAACCCTAACCCAACCCTACCACTGACCCCTAACACTGACCCCTAACCCTAACCCAACCCTGGCACTGACCCCTAACCCTAACCCAACCCTGGCACTGACCCCTAACCCAACCCTACCACTGACCCCCAACCCTGACCTCTAACCCTAACCCAACCCCACCACTGACCCCTAACCCAACCCTAACCCTGACACAACCCTAACACTGACCCCTAACTCTAACCCAACCCTACCACTGACCCCTAACCCTGACCCTATTCCTAACCCTAACCCACTAGCACTGACCCCTAAACCTAACCCAACCCTGGCACTGACCCATAACCCAACCCTAACCCTGACCCCTAACCCTGGCCCCATTCCTAACCCTAACCCGCTAGCACTGACCCCTAACCCAACCCTAACCCTGACCCCTAACGCTGACCCCTGACCCTAACCCAACCCTATCACTGACCCCTAACCCTAACCCAACCCTGGCACTGACCCCTAACCCAACCCTACCACTGACCCCCAACCCTGACCTCTAACCCTAACCCAACCCCACCACTGACCCCTAACCCAACCCTAACCCTGACCCAACCCTAACACTGACCCCTAACTCTAACCCAACCCCACCACTGACCCCTAACCCTGACCCTATTCCTAACCCTAACCCGCTAGCACTGACCCCTAACCCTGACCCAACCCCACCACTGACCCCTAACCCTGACCCCTAACCCTAACCCAACCCTAACCCTGACCCCTAACCCTAACCCAACCCTAACACTGACCCCTAACCCAACCCCACCACTGACCCCTAACCCAACCCTACCACTGACCCCTAACCCTGACCCAACCCCACCCCTGACCCCTAACCCAACCCTACCACTGACCCCTAACCCTAACCCAACCCCACCACTGACCCCTAACCCAACCCTAACCCTGACCTCTAACCCTGACCCTATTCCTAACCCTAACCCGCTAGCACTGACCCCTAACCCTAACCCAACCCTGGCACTGACCCCTAACCCAACCCTAACCCTGACCCCTAACCCTGACCCCTAACCCTGACCCTATTCCTAACCCTAACCCGCTAGCACTGACCCCTAACCCAACCCTGGCACTGACCCCTAACCCTAACCCAACCCCACCACTGACCCCTAACCCAACCCTACCACTGACCCCCAACCCTGACCTCTAACCCTAACCCAACCCCACCACTGACCCCTAACCCAACCCTAACCCTGACCCAATCCTAACACTGACCCCTAACTCTAACCCAACCCTACCACTGACCCCTAACCCTGACCCTATTCCTAACCCTAACCCGCTAGCACTGACCCCTAACCCTAACTCAACCCCACCACTGACCCCTAACCCTGACCCTATTCCTAACCCTAACCCGCTAGCACTGACCCCTAACCCTAACTCAACCCCACCACTGACCCCTAACCCTGACCCTATTCCTAACCCTAACCCGCTAGCACTGACCCCTAACCCTAACCCAACCCTGGCACTGACCCCTAACCCAACCCTAACCCTGACCCCTAACCCTGACCCCTAACCCTGACCCTATTCCTAACCCTAACCCGCTAGCACTGACCCCTAACCCTAACCCAACCCTGTTACTGACCCCTAATCCTAACCCAACCCCACCACTGACCCCTAACCCTGACCCTATTCCTAACCCTAACCCGCTAGCACTGACCCCTAACCCTGACCCAACCCCACCCCTGACCCCTAACCCGCAACCCGGGGTTGGGGACCCGCCCCCTACCGATCCAGGACTCCACCACGTCGGCTTTCCAGTTGAACTGGAGGAAGGCGGAGTTTTCGTCCAGTTTGGCCTTGCGCTGGGAGGCCGCCCTCTCCAGGTCGCCCACTTTGGCGCGCAGGGCCGCCATCTTGGCGGTGATGTTCTCCTCGTGGTGGTTGTTCTGGGAGGAGAGGGGAGGGGAGAGAAAATAATTAATCAATCAATCAATTAATTAATTACTAATAAATGAATAAGTAATAATCAATTAATGAATAAGTAAGAATAAATGGTCCTCGGGGTGGTTGTTCTGGGAGGAAGGAGGAGGGGGGAGAGAAAATAATCAATCAATCAATTAATTAATTACTAATAAATGAATAAGTAATAATCAATTAATGAATAAGTAAGAATAAATGGTCCTCGGGGTGGTTGTTCTGGGAGGAAGGAGGAGGGGGGAGAGAAAATAATTAATCAATCAATCAATTAAGTAATTACTAATAAATGAATAAGTAATACTCAATTAATGAATAAGTAAGAATAAATGGTCCTCGGGGTGGTTGTTCTGGGAGGAGAGAAATTAATCAATCAATCAATCAATCAATTAATAATTAATTAATTAATAAGGAAGAATAAATGGTCCTCGGGGTGGTTGTTCTGGGAGGAAGGAGGAGGGGGGAGAGTAAATAATTAATCAATCAATCAATTAAGTAATTACTAATAAATGAATAAGTAATACTCAATTAATGAATAAGTAAGAATAAATGGTCCTCGGGGTGGTTGTTCTGGGAGGAGAGAAATTAATTAATCAATCAATCAATTAATAATTAATTAATTAATAAGGAAGAATAAATGGTCCTCGGGGTGGTTGTTCTGGGAGGAAGGAGGAGGGGGGGAGAAAATAATTAATTAATCAATTAATTAATTTACTAATGAATGAATTAATAATTAATAATAAATTAATTGATAAGTAAGAATAAATGGTCCTCGGGGTGGTTGTTCTGGGAGGAAGGAGAGGGGGGGAATTAATTAATTAATTAATTACTAATAAATTAATTAATATTTAATAATAAATTAATTAATAAGTAAGAATAAATGGTCCTCGGGGTGGTTGTTCTGGGAGGAGAGAAAAAAAGTAAAAATTAATTAATTAATAATAAATAAATTAATAATAAATGGTCCTCGGGGTAGTTGTTCAGGGAGGAGGGGGGAAATTAAAAATTAAGGAAGGAAGGAAAGGAAGGAGGGAGGGAGGGAGAAAGGAAGGAGAGGGAAAGAAAGAAGGAAAGAAGGAAGGAAGGAGAGAGAGAGAGAGAGAAGGGAAGGAAGAAAGAAGGAGGGAGGAGGGAGGGAGGGAGGGAAGGAAGGAAGGAGAGAGAGAGGAAGAGAGGAAGGAAGGAAGGAGGGAGGAGGGAGGGAAGGAAGGAAGGAGAGAGAGAGGGAGAGAGGAAGGAAGGAAGGAAGGAGGGAGGAGGGAGGGAAGGAAGGAAGGAAGGAAGGAGTGAGGGAGGAGGGAGGAGGGAGGGAAGGAAGGAAGGAAGGAAGGAAGGAGGGAGGGAAGGAAGGAAGGAGGGAGGGAAGGAAGGAAGGAAGGAAGGAGGGAGGGAGGAGGGAGGGAGGGAAGGAAGGAAGGAAGGAAGGAAGGAAGGAAGGAAGGAAGGGGGAAGGAAGGAAGGAGGGAAGGAGGGAGGGAGGAGAGAGGAGGGAAGGAAGGAAGGAGGGAAGGAAGGGAGGGAGGAAGGAAGGAAGGAGAGAGAGAGAGGGGGGGAGAGAGGAAGGAAGGAAGAAGGGAAGAGGGAAGGAAGGAAGGAAGGAAGGAAGGAGGGAGGAGAGAGGAAGGAAGGAGGGAAGGAAGGAAGGAGGGAGGAGGGAGGGAGAGAGGAAGGAAGGAAGGAAGGAAGGAAGGAGGGAGGAGGTAGGGAAGGAAGGAAGGAGAGAGAGAGGGAGAGAGGAAGGAAGGAAGGAAGGAGGGAGGAGGGAGGGAAGGAAGGAAGGAAGGAAGGAGTGAGGGAGGAGGGAGGAGGGAGGGAAGGAAGGAAGGAAGGAAGGAAGGAAGGAAGGAGGGAGGGAAGGAAGGAAGGAGGGAGGGAAGGAAGGAAGGAAGGAGGGAGGGAGGAGGGAGGGAAGGAAGGAAGGAAGGATAGAGGGAAGGAAGGAAGGAAGGGGGAAGGAAGGAGGGAAGGAAGGGAGGGAGGGAGGGAGGGAGGAAGGAAGGAAGGAGAGAGAGAGAGAGGGGGGGGAGAGAGGAAGGAAGGAAGAAGGGAAGAGGGAAGGAAGGAAGGAAGGAAGGAAGGAAGGAAGGAGGGAGGAGAGAGGAAGGAAGGAGGGAAGGAAGGAAGGAGGGAGGAGGGAGGGAGAGAGGAAGGAAGGAAGGAAGGAGGGAGGAGGGAGGAGGGAGGGAAGGAAGGAAGGAAGGAAGGAAGGAAGGAAGGAAGGAAGGAAGGAGAGAGGAAGGAAGGAAGGAAGGAAGGAAGCTCACCTTCTGGATCAGTTCCTGCCCGTTGGCGCAGACGTCGTTGACCCGCTCCTTGTGGACAGCGAAGTCCGTCTCAAAAGCTTCGTGCTTCTTCAGCAGGCCCTGAAATAATAATAATAATAATAATAATAATAATAATAATAATAATAATAATAATAATAGTAATCATCATCATCATCTGGGGGGGTCAGGCTAATAACTCCGCCCAAATAATAATAATAATAATAATAATAATATTAATAGTAGTAGTAGTAATAATAATAATAATAATATGGGTGGGGTCAGGCTAATAGCTCCCCCCAGATCGTCCCTGACCCCTCCCTCAATCCGGGTGGGCTCAGGGGTCGCCGGGATCCACCCGATCCCACCTGTCATAGGATCCACCGGTATGTCGGTCCTCAGGATCCACCCAATCCCACTGGTCATAGGATCCTGCGACCCGCCAGTTCTCAGGATCCACCCCGATCCCACCGGCCACAGGATCCGCCGATCCACTAGTCATTGACCCATAACCCTGAGCCTACTCCTAACCCAACCCTTGACCCCTAACCCCGATCCCACCGGCCACAGGATCCGCCGATCCACTAGTCATCAGGACCCTCCCGTCCCACCAGTCATAGGATCCATGATCCACCATTCCTCAAGATCCACCGTATCCCACCTGTCATAGGATCCACCGATCCGTCGGCCATTAGGGTCCACCCAATCCCACCGGTCATAGGATCCACCGGTATGTTGGTCCTCAGGATCCACCCAATCCCACTGGTCATAGGATCCTGTGACCTGCCAGTCCTCAGGATCCACCCCGATCCCACCGGTCATAGGATCCACCAATCCGTCGGTCATCAGGGTCCACCCAATCCCACCGGTCATAGGATCCACCCGAGCCTATCAGCCATCGGGATCCACCGATCCCACCGGCTACAGGATCCACCGGTCCACCGGTCATCAGGACCCTCCCATCCCACCCGTCATAGGATCCATGATCCATCGGTCATCAGGGTCCACCCAATCCTACCGGTCATAGGATCCACCCGAGCCTATCAGCCATCGGGATCCACCGATCCCACCGGCTACAGGATCCACCGGTCCACCGGTCCTCGAGATCCACCCGATCCCACCAGTCACAGGAGCCACCGAGCCCACTTCCCATAGAATCCACGGTCCGTGGGCCATCGGGATCTCCCCAACCCCGTCTGTCGCGGGATCCGCTCACCTGGATGGCGGCCAGGGTGTCGCCGTAATCCTCACTGGCCACTAAGGTCATCTTCTCGTTGATCCAGGCTTCCTCTTCCTCCACATTGGCCACGAACTGCTGGTACTCCAGGGATTCCTCCAGCCGCTGGCCCCTGAGGGAGATCGAAAACGGGATCCGCTTCAAATCCGGATCCGAGCTTCTAGCCTTGGAGGCCGAGATCCTTTCGTGGATTCCATCCCCTCCCTTCTATTCTTCTCTGTCCAGATCCCTTCTGCGATCCTCCTGTCCTCCATTGAGATCCCTTCTGCGATCCTAGCCTGCTATCCTCCGTTGAGATCCCTTCTGCGATCCTATCCTTCTCTGTCGAGATCTATTCGGATCCTATTCCCTGCTTGCCTCTGTTGAGATCTCTTGTATGATCCTATCTCCTTCTGCGTCAAGATCCCTTCTACAATCCTCCTATCATCTGTCGAGATCCCTTCTATGATCCTATATTCTCCTAGTAGATCCCTTCCAAAATCCTATCCTTCATTGAGATCCCTTCGACGATCCTATCTCCTTCTACCCTTATCCTAGTAGATCCCTTCTACAATCCTCCTATCATCTGCCCAGATCCCTTCTATGATCCTCCTATCCTCCATTTAGATCCCTTCTACGATCCGATCACCTTCTTTCCTCCATCGAGATCCCATCTATTATCTCCTTCTACCCTCCGTCAAGATCCCTTCTATGATCCTATCACCTGCTTTCCTACGTCAATATCTCTTATAAGGTCCTATCTGCTTCTATCCTCCGTCAAGATCCCTTCTATGATCCTACCCTCTTCGTCAAGATCCCTTCTGTGATCCTATCTGATTCTATCCTTCTCTGTCAAGATCCCTTCTACGATCCTATATTCTCCTAGTAGATCCCTTCTACAATCCTATCCTCTGTCAATATCCCTTCTACGATCCTATCTCCTCCTATGAGATCCCTTCTACTCCTATCCTCCATCAAGATCCCTTCTACGATCCTGTCCCCTTCTAGCCCTCTCCGTCAAGATCCCTTCTACGATCCTATCCTCTGTCAAGATCCCTTTTGCGATCCTATCCCCTTCTACCCTTCACTGTCAATATCCCTTCTGCAATCCTATCTCCTTCTATCCTTCTCCGTCAAGATCCCTTCCACAATCTGATCTCCTCCTATGAGATCCCTTCTGCAATCCTACCATCTGTCAAGATCCCTTCTACAATTCCAGCTCCTATGAGATCCCTTCTGCAATCCTATCCTCCGTCGAGATCCCTTCTACAATCCCATCCCCTTCTATCCTCTGTCAAAATCCCTTCTAGGATCCTATCTCCTTCTATCCTTCTCCGTCAAGATCTCTTCTACAATCCTCCTATCCTCCGAGATCCCTTCTACGATCCGATCACCTTCTATCCTCCGTCATGATTCCTTCTACGATCCAATCCCCTTCTATCCTTCTCCGTCAAGATCCCTTCTATAATCCTCCTATCCTCCCTCGAGATCCCTTCTATGATGCTATCTCCTCCTATGAGATCCCTGCTACAATCCTATCCTCCCTCGAGATCCCTTCTATGATCCTATCTCCTATCCTCCATCGAGATCCCTTCTATCCTCAATCCTATCTCCTCCTATGAGATCCCTGCTACAATCCTATCCTCCCTCGAGATCCCTTCTATGATCCTATCTCCTATCCTCCATCCAGATCCCTTCTATCCTCAATCCTATCTCCTCCTATGAGATCCCTTCTACAAGCCTATCATCCGTCAAGATCCCTTCTAGGATCCTATCTTCCCCATCCTCCTTCGAGATCCCTTCTACGATCCTAGCTCCTATGAGATCCCTTCTACGATTCCTATCCTCCATCGAGATCCCTTCTACGATCCTAGCTCCTCCTATGAGATCCCTTCTACAATCCTATCTCCTCCGATCCTCCATCAAGATCCCTTCTACGATCCTAGCTCCTCCTATGAGATCCCTTCTACAATTCTATCCTCCCTCGAGATCCCTTCTATGATCCAATCTCCTCCTATCCTCCGTCGAGATCCCTTCTACGATCCTATCCTCCCTCGAGATCCCTTCTTCGATCCTCATTCTATCCTTTCGAGATCTCTTCTACGATCCTCATTCTATCCTGTCGAGATCCCTTCTACGATGCTAGCTGCTTCTATCCTCTGTCCAGATCCCTTCTACGATCCCATCTTCTCCTATGAGATCCCTTCTACAATCCTATCCTCCACGAAGATCCCTTCTACAATCCTACCTCCTCCTATGAGATCCCTGCTACAAGCCTATCATCACTGGAGATCCCTTCTATGATCCTATCACCTATCCTCCATCGAGATCCCTTTTATCCTCAATCCTATCTCCTCCTATGAGATCCCTTCTACAATCCCATCCTCCGTTGAGATCCAGGATCCTACTTCTATCCTTCTGTTGAGATCCCTTATACCATCCTATCGCCTCCTATGAGATCCCTCCTACGATCCTATCCCCTTCTATCCTTCTCCGTCAAGATCTCTTCTACAATCCTATCCTTTGTCAAGATCCCTTCTACTATCCTATCTCCTCCCTTTAGATCCCTTCTACGATCCTATCTCCTCCTATGAGATCCCTTCTACAATCCTATCCTCCGTTGAGATCCCTTCTAGGATCCTATCTCCTCCTATCCTCCCTCAAGATCCCTTCTACAAGCCAATCCCCAATCCTTCTCTGTTGAGATCCCTTCTACAATCCTCCTATCCTCCATCAAGATCCCTTCCACGATCCTATCCTCTGCCAAGATCCCTTCTACAATCCTATTCCCTTCTACCCTTCTCTGTCAACATCCCTTCTACGATCTGTTCTCTTCCTATGAGATCCCTTCTGCAATCCTACCATCTGTCAAGATCCCTTCTACAATTCCAGCTCCTCCTATGAGATCCCTTCTGCAATCCTATCCTCCGTCGAGATCCCTTTTACAATCCCATCCCCTTCTATCGTCCGGTCAAAATCCCTTCTAGGATCCTATCTCCTCCTATTCTTCTCCGTCAAGATCTCTTCTACAATCCTCCTATCCTCCGAGATCCCTTCTACGATCCAATCCCCTTCTATCCTTCTCCATCAAGATCCCTTCTATAATCCTCCGATCCTCCATCGAGATCCCTTCTAGGATCCTATCTCCTCCTATGAGATCCCTGCTACAATCTTAGCTCCTCCAATCCTCCAACAATATCCCTTCTACGATCCTAGCTCCTCCTCTGAGATCCCTTCTACAATCCTCCTATCCTCCATCAAGATCCCTTCTACGATCCTAGCTCCTCCTGTGAGATCCCTTCTACAACCCTATCTCCTCCGATCCTCCATCAAGATCCCCTCTACGATCCTAGCTCCTCCTATGAGATCCCTTATACAATCCTCCTATCCTCCACCAAGATCCCTTCTACGATCCCAGCTCCTCCTATGAGATCCCTTCTACAATCCTCCTATCCTCCATCAAGATCCCTTCTACGATCCTAGCTCCTCCTATGAGATCCCTTATACAATCCTCCTATCCTCCACCAAGATCCCTTCTACGATCCTAGTTCCTCCTATGAGATCCCTTCTACAATCCTCCTATCCTCCACCAAGATCCCTTTACGATCCTAGCTCCTCCTATGAGATCCCTTCTACAATGCTATCTCCTCCGATCCTCCATCAAGATCAGTTCTACAATCCTAGCTCCTCCTATGAGATCCTTTCTACGATCCTAGCTCCTCCTATGAGATCCCTTCTACAATCCTCCGATCCTCCACCAAGATCCCTTCTACGATCCCAGCTCCTCCTATGAGATCCTTTCTACGATCCTAGCTCCTCCTATGAGATCCCTTCTACAATCCTCCGATCCTCCACCAAGATCCCTTCTACGATCCCAGCTCCTCCTATGAGATCCCTTCTACAATCCTCCTATCCTCCACCAAGATCCCTTCTACGATCCCAGCTCCTCCTATGAGATCCTTTCTACAATCCTAGCTCCTCCTATGAGATCCCTTCTACGATCCTAGCTCCTCCTATGAGATCCCTTCTACAATCCTATCTCCTCTGATCCTCCCTCGAGATCCCTTCTACGGGGTGTCTCTTCAGATCCCCGCCAGGAAACGGGATCCCTTGCTTACCGGGCGGCGGCCAGCCTCTTGAGCTCCTGCCAGTGATCCACAAAGTGAGCCAGTCTCTGCTGGATCTCCTCTTTGCCGATTGTGTTGTCGTCCGAAAGTTTCTTCCCGGTGTCCAGAACGCCCTGGAAAATTATTATTATTATTATTATTATTATTATTATTATTATTATTATTATTAATTGCTTAATTATTCTATTATTATTCAATTATTCAATTGTAATTGCTGAATTATTATTGTTGAATAATAATGGAAAAAACCACGCAAACATTTATTATTATTGTTATTCTTGTTGTTATTGATTCATAGATATTGCTGAAATATTTAATTATTATTCAATTAGAACGGTTGAATTATTATTGTCGAATAATAATGGGGAAAAATCACGCAAACATTTATTATTGTTGTTATTATTGTCGTTATTGATTCATAGATATTGCTGAAATATTTAATTATTATTCAATTAGAACGGTTGAATTATTATTGTCGAATAATAATGGGGGGAAAATCACGCAAACATTTATTATTATTATTGTTATTCTTGTCGTTATTGATTCATAGATATTGCTGAAATATTTAATTATTATTCAATTAGAACGGTTGAATTATTATTGTCGAATAATAATGGGAAAAAATCACACAAACATTTATTATTGTTGTTATTATTGTCGTTATTGATTCATAGATATTGCTGAAATATTTAATTATTATTCAATTAGAACGGTTGAATTATTATTGTCGAATAATAATGGGGAAAAATCACGCAAACATTTATTATTGTTGTTATTATTGTCGTTATTGATTCATAGATATTGCTGAAATATTTAATTATTATTCAATTAGAACGGTTGAATTATTATTGTCGAATAATAATGGGGGGAAAATCACGCAAACATTTATTATTATTATTGTTATTCTTGTCGTTATTGATTCATAGATATTGCTGAAATATTTAATTATTATTCAATTAGAACGGTTGAATTATTATTGTCGAATAATAATGGGAAAAAATCACACAAACATTTATTATTATTATTATTGTCGTTATTGATTCATAGATATTGCTGAAATATTTAATTATTATTCAATTAGAACGGTTGAATTATTATTGTCGAATAATAATGGGGAAAAATCACGCAAACATTTATTATTATTATTGTTATTATTACATTTATTATTATTTATTATGATGGTTATTGATTCATACTTATTGCTGAAATATTTAATTACTATTCAGTTATTCAATTAGAACGGTTGAATTATTATTGTCGAATAATAATGGGGAAAAATCACGCAAACATTTATTATTATTATTGTTATTATTACATTTATTATTATTTATTATGATGGTTATTGATTCATACTTATTGCTGAAATATGTAATTATTATTCAATTATTCAATTAGAACGGTTGAATTATTATTGTCGAATAATAATGGGGGGAAAATCACGCAAACATTTATTATTATTATTGTTATTATTGTCGTTATTGATTCATACGTCTTGCAGAATTATTTAATTATTCTTTGATTATCCGATTATGGAATAATGACGATTCGATCCTTGTTATGGTTTGATAATCATGGAAGAATTATGAGTGAAATTTTGAATTATTACTCGATAAAGGAAGAATTATTCAATAATTGAATAAGCGAACAATAAGTGAACAATTGAATTCTTCACTTATTAATAAATTACTGAATCATGATTATTGAATAATTCTTCACTTATTCAATAATAATTATTGAATAATAAAGCTATTATTATTATTATTATTATTATCATTATTATCATTATTATTATTATTGAATTACTATTGAGTAAGTGAATAATTATTCACTCATTCAATTATTACGAACTTATTCACTAATAGTTATTGTCAACTGCCTATTTCAGTGAATAATTATTCACTTTTTCCATTATTTTTCCATTATTTTTCAATTATTGAATCGTAATTGAAGAATTATTCCCTTATGTCATTATTCAATTATTATTAACAACGATAATCATTATTATTAAGTGCCTATTTCAGACGTCATCACTAACCGTCCCGCCTGCCGCCCGCCGATCTAGTCGATCCCCCATTCCCCCGGGGAGATCCCCGATCCAACCCGAGGACTCGAACCCACCCAGAAGGGATATGGGATCTAGCGGATCCCTCCCGTTCCCCGGACCGGATCTCAAAGGCTGGGAATCGCCGCTGGGAATTCGGGAATCGCCGAGGGAGGAGCGGATCCGTCTGGGAATCCCACGATGGGATCCGCTGGATCACCGGGATCCACTTTGACCCACCTGGATGGCCGGTTCGTGGGCGGCCAACTCGGCCTCCAGCCGCTTGTGTTTCTTCCGCAGGTTTTGGACGCCGGTCAGATCCCGGCCGTAATCCTCCGAGCTCACAAGTAGCTTCTTCTCCCTGGGAAGATCGGGGAAAAAATATTAATATTAATATTAATATTAATAATATGATTAATAAGAATGATACGAAATTATACGAAATTAGACCAAAAGATTGGGATGCCCAGTGCTTAATAATAATAATAATAATAATAATAATAATGCCCAGTAAATAATAATAATGCCCAGTAAATAATAATAATAATAATAATAATAATAATAATAATAATAATAATAATAATAATAATAATAATAATAATAATATGATGATGATTATACCAAAAGATCGGGATGCCCAGAGCCAATAATAATAATAATAATAAATGAAATTATTGTACGATGATTATAAAAAAAGATCGGGATGCCCAGAGCCAATAATAATAATAATAATAATAAATGAAATTATTATATGATTATTATACAAAAAGATCGGGATGCCCAGAGCCAATAATAATAATAATAATAATAATAATAATAATAATAATAATAATAATAAATGAAATTATTATATGATTATTATACAAAAAGATCGGGCTGCCCAGTAATTAATAATAATAATAATAATAATAATAATAATAATAATAATAATAATAATAATAATAAATGAAATTATTATATGATTATTATACAAAAAGATCGGGATGCCCAGAGCCAATAATAATAATAATATTAAATGAAATTATTATATGATTATTATACAAAAAGATCGGGATGCCCAGTAATTAATAATAATAATAATAATAATAATAATAATAATAATAATAATAATAATAATAATAATAATAAATGAAATTATTATACGATTATTATACAAAAAGATCGGGCTGCCCAGTAATAAATAATAATAATAATAATAATAATAATAATAATAATAATAATAATAATAAATGAAATTATTATATGATTATTATACAAAAAGATCGGGATGCCCAGAGCCAATAATAATAATAATATTAAATGAAATTATTATATGATTATTATACAAAAAGATCGGGATGCCCAGTAATAAATAATAATAATAATAATAATAATAATAATAATAATAATAATACGGAATTATTATACAAAGAGATCGGGGTGCCCAGTGCTAATAATAATTAATAATGAAGATGATGGTGATAGTAATAATAGTAATCGTAATAATAATAATAGTCTGAAATAGGATTATGTTTCAGGATTAGTTTTAGGGTCAGGCTTTAGGATCAGGTTTCGGGTTCAGTTTGTAGGTTAGGCTTTGGGATCCCGGTGATCCGCCCCCGCCCCCCAAGGGACCTACTTGATCCAGGATTCCTTGTCGTCCAGGATTAGTTTTCGGGTTAGGCTTTAGGATCAGGTTTCGGGTTCAGTTTGTAGGTTAGGCTTTGGGATCCCGGCGATCCGCCCCCGTCTCCCCCCCAAGGGACCTACTTGATCCAGGATTCCTCGTCGTCCAGGATTAGTTTTCGGGTTAGGCTTTAGGATCAGGTTTCGGGTTCAGTTTGTAGGTTAGGGTTTGGGATCCTGCGATCTGCCCCCGCCTTCCCTCCCAAGGGATCTACTTGATCCAGGATTTCTCGTCGTCCAGGATTAGTTTTAGGGTCAGGCTTTAGGATCAGGTTTCGGGTTCAGTTTGTAGGTTAGGCTTTGGGATCCTGCGATCCGCCCCGCCTTCCCTCCCAAGGGATCTACTTGATCCAGGATTCCTCGTCGTCCAGGATTAGTTTTAGGGTCAGGCTTTAGGATCAGGTTTCGGGTTCAGTTTGTAGGTTAGGCTTTGGGATCCCGGCGATCTGCCCCCGCCTTCCCCCCAAGGGATCTACTTGAATCAGGATTCCTTGTCGTCCAGGATTAGTTTTAGGGTCAGGCTTTAGGATCAGGTTTCGGGTTCAGTTTGTAGGTTAGGCTTTGGGATCCTGCGATCCGCCCCCGCCTTCCCCCCAAGGGACCTACCTGATCCAGGATTCCTCGTCGTCCAGGATTAGTTTTCGGGTCAGGCTTTAGGATCAGGTTTCGGGTTAAGTTTGTAGGTTAGGCTTTGGGATCCTGCGATCTGCCCCCGCCTTCCCTCCCAAGGGATCTACTTGATCCAGGATTCCTCGTCGTCCAGGATTAGTTTTAGGGTCAGGCTTTAGGATCAGGTTTCGGGTTCAGTTTGTAGGTTAGGCTTTGGGATCCTGCGATCCGCCCCGCCCTCCCAAAGGACCTACTTGATCCAGGATTCCTCGTCGTCCAGGATTAGTTTTAGGGTTAGGCTTTAGGATCAGGTTTCGGGTTCAGTTTGTAGGTTAGGCTTTGGGATCCCGGTGATCCGCCCCCCAAGGGACCTACTTGATCCAGGATTCCTCGTCGTCCAGGATTAGTTTTAGGGTCAGGCTTTAGGATCAGGTTTCGGGTTCAGTTTGTAGGTTAGGCTTTGGGATCCTGCAATCTGCCCCCGCCTTCCCTCCCAAGGGATCTACTTGATCCAGGATTCCTTGTCATCCAGGATTAGTTTTCGGGTTAGGCATTAGGATCAGATTTCGGGTTCAGTTTGTAGGTTAGGCTCTGGGATCCTGCGATCCGCCCGTCTTCCACCCAAGGGACCTACTTGATCCAGGATTCCTTGTCGTCCAGGATTAGTTTTAGGGTCAGGCTTTAGGATCAGGTTTCGGGTTCAGTTTGTAGGTTAGGCTTTGGGATCCCGCGATCCGCCCCCGTCTTCCCCCCAAGGGACCTACTTGATCCAGGATTCCTCGTCATCCAGGACTAGTTTTAGGGTTAGGCTTTAGGATCAGGTTTCGGGTTCAGTTTGTAGGTTAGGCTTTGGGATCCCGGTGATCTGCCCCCAAGGAACCTACTTGATCCAGGATTCATCGTCGTCCAGGATTAGTTTTAGGGTCAGGCTTTAGGATCAGGTTTCGGGTTCAGTTTGTAGGTTAGGCTTTGGGATCCTGCGATCTGCCCCCGCCTTCCCTCCCAAGGGATCTACCTGATCCAGTATTCCTCGTCGTCCACGATTAGTTTTAGGGTCAGGCTTTAGGATCAGGATTCGGGTTCAGTTTTAAGGTTAGGCTTTGGGATCCTGCGATCCGCCCCCGCCTTCCCTCCCAAGGGATCTACTTGATCCAGGATTCCTCGTCGTCCAGGATTAGTTTTAGGGTCAGGCTTTAGGATCAGGTTTCGGGTTCCGTTTGTAGGTTAGGCTTTGGGATCCCGGTGATCTGCCCCCAAGGGACCGACTTGATCCAGGATTCCTCCTCGTCCAGGATTAGTTTTAGGGTCAGGCTTTAGGATCAGGTTTCGGGTTCAGTTTGTAGGTTAGGCTTTGGGATCCTGCGATCCGCCCTGTCTTCCCCCCAAGGGACCTACTTGATCCAGGATTCCTCGTTGTCCAGGATTAGTTTTAGGGTCAGGCTTTAGGATCAGGTTTCGGGTTCAGTTTGTAGATTAGGCTTTGGGATCCCGGTGATCTGCCCCCAAGGGACCGACTTGATCCAGGATTCCTCCTCGTCCAGGATTAGTTTTAGGGTCAGGCTTTAGGATCAGGTTTCGGGTTCAGTTTGTAGGTTAGGCTTTGGGATCCTGCGATCCGCCCCTGTCTTCCCCCCAAGGGACCTACTTGATCCAGGATTCCTCGTCGTCCAGGATTAGTTTTAGGGTCAGGCTTTAGGATCAGGTTTCGGGTTCAGTTTGTAGGTTAGGCTTTGGGATCCTGCAATCTGCCCCCGCCTTCCCTCCCAAGGGGCCTACTTGATCCAGGATTCCTCGTCGTCCAGGATTAGTTTTAGGGTCAGGCTTTAGGATCAGGTTTCGGGTTCAGTTTGTAGGTTAGGCTTTGGGATCCTGCGATCCGCCCCCGCCTTCCCCCCAAGAGATCTACTTGATCCAGGATTCCTCGTCGTCCAGGATTAGTTTTGGGGTCAGGCTTTAGGATCAGGTTTCGGGTTCAGTTTGTAGGTTAGGCTTTGGGATCCCGCGATCCGCCCCCGTCTTCCCCCCAAGGGACCTACTTGATCCAGGATTCCTCGTCCAGGATTAGTTTTAGGGTCAGGCTTTAGGATCAGGTTTCGGGTTCAGTATGTAGGTTAAGCTTTGGGATCCCGGCGATCCGCCCCGCCTTCCCTCCCAAGGGATCTACTTGATCCAGGATTCCTCGTTGTCCAGGATTAGTTTTCGGGTTAGGCTTTAGGATCAGGTTTCGGGTTCAGTTTGTAGGTTAGGCTTTGGGATCCCGGCGATCCGCCCCCGTCTTCCCCCCAAGGGACCTACTTGATCCAGGATTCCTTGTCGTCCAGGATTAGTTTTAGGGTCAGGCTTTAGGATCAGGTTTCGGGTTCAGTTTGTAGGTTAGGCTTTGGGATCCCGCGATCCGCCCCCGCCTTCCCCCCAAGGGACCTACTTGATCCAGGATTCCTCGTCCAGGATTAGTTTTAGGGTTAGGCTTTAGGATCAGGTTTCGGGTTCAGTTTGAAGGTTAGGCTTTGGGATCCTGGTGATCTGCCCCCAAGGGACCTACTTGATCCAGGATTCCTCATCGTCCAGGATTAGTTTTAGGGTCAGGCTTTAGGATCAGGTTTTGGGTTCAGTTTTAAGGTTAGGCTTTGGGATCCTGGCGATCCGCCCCGTCTCCCCCCCCCCAAGGGACCTACTTGATCCAGGATTCCTCGTCGTCCAGGATTAGTTTTAGGGTCAGGCTTTAGGATCAGGTTTCAGGTTCAGTTTGTTGGTTAGGCTTTGGGATCCTGCGATCCGCCCCTGCCTTCCCCCCAAGGGACCTACCTGATCCAGGATTCCTCGTCGTCCAGGACTAGTTTTAGGGTCAGGCTTTAGGATCAGGTTTCGGGTTCAGTTTGAAGGTTAGGCTTTGGGATCCCGCAATCCGCCCCCGTCTTCCCCCCCAAAGGGACCTATTTGGTCCAGGATTCCTCGTCGTCCAGGATTAGTTTTCGGGTCAGGCTTTAGGATCAGGTTTCAGGTTCAGTTTATTGGTTAGGCTTTGGGATCCTGCGATCCGCCCCCGCCCTCCCAAGGGACCTACTTGATCCAGGATTCCTCATCGTCCAGGTTTAGTTTTAGGGTCAGGCTTTAGGATCAGGTTTCGGGTTCAGTTTGTAGGTTAGGGTTTGGGATCCTGCGATCCGCCCCCGCATTCCCTCCCAAGGGATCTACTTGATCCAAGATTTCTCGTCGTCCAGGATTAGTTTTAGGGTCAGGCTTTAGGATCAGGTTTCGGGTTCAGTTTGTAGGTTAGGCTTTGGGATCCCGGCGATCTGCCCCCGCCTTCCCCCCAAGGGACCTACTTGATCCAGGATTCCTCGTCGTCCAGGATTAGTTTTCGGGTTACGCTTTAGGATCAGGTTTCGGGTTCAGTTTGTAGGTTAGGCTTTGGGATCCCGCGATCCGCCCCCGTCTTCCCCCCAAGGGACCTACTTGATCCAGGATTCCTCGTCATCCAGGACTAGTTTTAGGGTTAGGCTTTAGGATCAGGTTTCGGGTTCAGTTTGTAGTTTGGCTTTGGGATCCCGGCGATCCGCCCCCGCCCTCCCAAGGGACCTACTTGATCCAGGATTCCTCGTCGTCCAGAATTAGTTTTAGGATTAGGCTTTGGGATCATGTTTCGGGTTCAGTTTGTAGGTTAGGCTTTGGGATCTTGGCGATCCGCCCCCGCCTTCCCCCCCAAGGGACCTACTTGATCCAGGATTCCTCATCGTCCAGGACTAGTTTTAGGGTCAGGCTTTAGGATCAGGTTTCAGGTTCAGTTTGTAGGTTAGGCTTTGAGATCCCGGCGATCTGCCCCCGCCTTCCCCCCAAGGGACCTACTTGATCCAGGATTCCTCGTCGTCCAGGATTAGTTTTCGGGTTACGCTTTAGGATCAGGTTTCGGGTTCAGTTTGTAGGTTAGGCTTTGGGATCCCGCGATCCGCCCCCGTCTTCCCCCCAAGGGACCTACTTGATCCAGGATTCCTCGTCATCCAGGACTAGTTTTAGGGTTAGGCTTTAGGATCAGGTTTCGGGTTCAGTTTGTAGTTTGGCTTTGGGATCCCGGCGATCCGCCCCCGCCCTCCCAAGGGACCTACTTGATCCAGGATTCCTCGTCGTCCAGAATTAGTTTTAGGATTAGGCTTTGGGATCATGTTTCGGGTTCAGTTTGTAGGTTAGGCTTTGGGATCCCGGCGATCCGCCCCCGCCTTCCCCCCCCAAGGGACCTACTTGATCCAGGATTCCTCATCGTCCAGGACTAGTTTTAGGGTCAGGCTTTAGGATCAGGTTTCAGGTTCAGTTTGTAGGTTAGGCTTTGAGATCCCGGCGATCCGCCCCCGCCTTCCCTCCCAAGGGATCTACTTGATCCAGGATTCCTCGTCGTCCAGGATTAGTTTTAGGGTCAGGCTTTAGGATCAGGTTTCGGGTTCAGTTTGTAGTTTGGCTTTGGGATCCCGGCGATCCGCCCCCGCCCCCCAAGGGACCTACTTGATCCAGGATTCCTCGTCGTCCAGGATTAGTTTTAGGGTCAGGCTTTAGGATCCGGTTTCGGGTTCAGTTTGTAGGTTAGGCTTTGGGATCCCGGCGATCCGCCCCCGCCCCCCAAGGGACCTACTTGATCCAGGATTCCTCGTCGTCCAGGATTAGTTTTAGGGTCAGGCTTTAGGATCAGGTTTCGGGTTCAGTTTGTAGGTTAGGCTTTGGGATCCTGCGATCTGCCCCTGCCTTCCCTCCCAAGGGATCTACTTGATCCAGGATTCCTCACCGTCCAGGATTAGTTTTAGGGTCAGGCTTTAGGATCAGGTTTCGGGTTCAGTTTGAAGGTTAGGCTTTGGGATCCTGGTGATCTGCCCCCAAGGGACCTACTTGATCCAGGATTCCTCATCGTCCAGGATTAGTTTTAGGGTCAGGCTTTAGGATCAGGTTTTGGGTTCAGTTTTAAGGTTAGGCTTTGGGATCCCGGCGATCCGCCCCCGTCTCCCCCCCCAAGGGACCTACTTGATCCAGGATTCCTCGTCGTCCATATCCCGGAAGAACTGGTGGAGCCGGTGGGATTCGTTCAGCTTGGCCCGCCGGGCGGCCGCCATGGCGGTGATCCGCTGGAATCTCCCGTTGACCGTCTCCCGCTTCTCCTTGACCTGGGAGGTGTCAAAGGCGCTGCTGGTCATCAGGCTGTCGGCTTGGAGGTTGAGATCCTTCAGGCGATCCTGCGGACGGGCGGGAAGGCGAAGGGTTAAAATTAATTGAATCTTCATTCATTCATTTAATTTTAATTGAGATCTAATGAGAAAGCGCAGGGTTAACGAATTTAATTTAATTTTGATCTAACGAGAGAGCGAAGGGTTAAACAAGAAGACCCTAGATTTAATTTCATTTTTTAAAAAAAAATAATTAATTAAATTTAATTTTAATTTTAATCTAATGAGATAGCGCAGGGTTAATTAATTTAATTTAATTTTGATCTAATGAGAGAGCGAAGGGTTAAACAAGAAGACACTAGATTTCATTTCCTTTTTAGAAAAATTTAATTAATTTAATTTAATTTTTAATCTAATGGGATAGCGCAGGGTTAATTAATTTAATTTAATTTTGATCTAATGAGATAGCGCAGGGTTAATTAATTAAATTTAATTTTGATCTAATGAGAGAGCGAAGGGTTAAACAAGAAGACCCTAGATTTAATTTCATTTTTTAAAAAAAAATAATTAATTAAATTTAATGTTAATTTTAATCTAATGAGATAGCGCAGGGTTAATTAATTTAATTTAATTTTGATCTAATGAGAGAGCGAAGGGTTAAACAAGAAGACACTAGATTTCATTTCATTTTTTAAAAAAAATAATTAATTTAATTTAATTTTTAATCTAATGGGATAGCGCAGGGTTAACGATTTTAATTTAGTTTTGATCTAATGAGATAGCGCAGGGTTAACTAATTTAATTTAATTTTGATCTAACGAGATAGCGAAGGGTTAAACAAGAAGACACTAGATTTCATTTCATTTTTTAAAAAAATTAATTAATTTAATTTAATTTTTAATCTAATGGGATAGCGCGGGGTTAATGAATTTAATTTAATTTTGATCTAATGAGAGAGCGAAGGGTTAAACAAGAAGACACTAGATTTCATTTCATTTTTTAAAATAAATTAATTAATTTAATTTAATTTTAATTTTAATCTAATGAGATAGCGCGGGGTTAATGAATTTAATTTAATTTTGATCTAATGAGATAGCGCAGGGTTAACTAATTTAATTTAATTTTGATCTAACGAGATAGTGAAGGGTTAAACAAGAAGACACTAGATTTCATTTCCTTTTTAAAAAAAATTAATGAATTTAATTTAATTTTTAATCTAATGGGATAGCGCAGGGTTAACGAATTTAATTTAATTTTGATCTAATGAGATAGCGAAGGGTTAAACAAGAAGACACTAGATTTCATTTCATTTTTTAAAAAAAATTAATTAAATTAATTTAATTTTTAATCTAATGAGATAGCGCAGGGTTAATGAATTTAATTTAATTTTGATCTAATGAGAGAGCGAAGGGTTAAACAAGAAGACCCTAGATTTCATTTCCTTTTTAAAAAAAATTAATGAATTTAATTTAATTTTTAATCTAATGGGATAGCGCAGGGTTAATGAATTTAATTTAATTTTGATCTAATGAGATAGCGCAGGGTTAACTAATTTAATTTAATTTTGATCTAACGAGAGAGCGAAGGGTTAAACAAGAAGACCCTAGATTTAATTTCATTTTTTTTTAAAAAAATAATTAATTAAATTTAATTTTAATTTTAATCTAATGGGATAGGGCAGGGTTAATTAATTTAATTTAATTTTGATCTAACGAGAGAGCGAAGGGTTAAACAAGAAGACCCTAGATTTCATTTCATTTTTTTAAAAAAATTAATTAATTTAATTTAATTTTTAATCTAATGGGATAGCGCAGGGTTAATTAATTTAATTTAATTTTGATCTAATGAGATAGCGCAGGGTTAACTAATTTAATTTAATTTTGTTCTAACGAGATAGCGAAGGGTTAAACAAGAAGACACTAGATTTCATTTCATTTTTTAAAAAAATTAATTAATTTAATTTAATTTTTAATCTAATGGGATAGCGCAGGGTTAATGAATTTAATTTAATTTTGATCTAATGAGAGAGCGAAGGGTTAAACAAGAAGACACTAGATTTCATTTCCTTTTTAGAAAAATTTAATTAATTTAATTTAATTTTTAATCTAATGGGATAGCGCAGGGTTAATTAATTTAATTTAATTTAGATCTAATGAGATAGCGCAGGGTTAACTAATTTAATTTAATTTTGATCTAACGAGATAGCGAAGGGTTAAACAAGAAGACACTAGATTTCATTTCCTTTTTAGAAAAAATTAATTTAATTTAATTTTTAATCTAATGGGATAGCGCAGGGTTAACTAATTTAATTTAATTTTGATCTAACGAGATAGGGAAGGGTTAAACAAGAAGACCCTAGATTTCATTTCATTTTTTAAAAAAAATTAATGAATTTAATTTAATTTTTAATCTAATGGGATAGCGCAGGGTTAAACAAGAAGACACTAGATTTCATTTCCTTTTTATTTTATTTTATAAAAAAATTAATTAATTCATTAAATGATAATTTAATTAGGTAGCGAAGGGTTAATTAATTTAATTTAATTTTAATCTAATGAGATAGCGAAGGGTTAAACAAGAAGACACTAGATTTCATTTCCTTTTTATTTTATTTTATAAAAAAATTCATTCATTCATTAAATGATAATTTAATTAGGTAGCAAAGGGTTAATTAATTTAATTTAATTTAAATCTAATGAGATAGCGAAGGGTTAAACAAGAAGACACTAGAATTAATATTATTTTTATTTTATTTTATTTTTTATTTTATTTTTATATTATTTTTATATTTTCTATTAATTTTATTTATTTTATTTTTTTATTTTATATTAATTTTGTTTTATTTTTATTTTGGATTTCATTTTTATTTCATTTTATTTTTATGGTAGATTTCATTTTTAGTTTGGATTTAATGTTCATTTTATTTTATTTTATTTTATTTTATATTAATTTTATTTTATTTTTATTTTGGATTTCATTTTTATTTCATTTTATTTTTATGGTAGATTTCATTTTTATTTCATTTTATTTTTATGGTAGATTTCATTTTTAGTTTGGATTTAATGTTCATTTTACTTTATTTTATTTTTATTTTATATTAATTTTATTTTATTTTTATTTTGGATTTCCTTTTTATTTCATGTTATTTTTATTTTAGATTTCATTTTTTGTTTGGATTCAATGTTCATTTTATTTTATTTTTATTTTGGATTTAATGTTCATTTTATTTTATTTTTATTTTGGATTGATTTTATTTTATATTACTTATCTGTGGATTTAATGTTTCTTCTCAAATCCAGATTTCCATTCCGTTTCTGATTTTGAATTAGGATTTTGATTCCGTTTCTGATTCTGAAATTTATATTTTGGTTCTGCTTCTGTTTTTAAAATTAGGATTTGGATTCAGTTTCTTGATTCTGAAATCAAGATTTTGATTCCGTTTCTGAGTTTGAAATCAAGATTTTGATTTCGTTTCTGAGTTTGAAATCAAGATTTTGATTCCGTTTCTGATTTGGAAATCAAGATTCCGATTCCGATTCTGAAATGAAGATTTCGATTCTGTTTCTGATTTAAAAATGCGATTTCTATTTCTGAAATTAAAAAATTTAATTTAATTTTTAATCTAATGGGATAGCGCAGGGTTAATGATTTTAATTTAATTTTGATCTAATGAGATAGCGAAGGGTTAAACAAGAAGACACTAGATTTCATTTCATTTTTATTTTTATTTTATTTTATAAAAAAATAATTAATTCATTCATTAAATTATAATTTAATTAGGTAGCGAAGGGTTAATTAATTTAATTTAATTTTAATCTCATGAGATAGCGAAGGGTTAAACAAGAAGACACTAGAATTAATATTATTTTTATTTTATTTTTAATATTATTTTTATATTATTTTTATATTTTATATTAATTTTGTTTTATTTTTATTTTGGATTTCATTTTTATTTCATTTTATTTTTATTTCATTTTTAGTTTGGATTTAATGTTTATTTTATTTTATTTTTATTTTATATTAATTTAATTTTATTTTTATTTTGGATTTCCTTTTTATTTCCTTTTATTTTTATTTTAGATTTCATTTTTTGTTTGGATTTAATGTTCATTTTATTTTATTTTTATTTTGGATTGATTTTATTTTATATTACTTATCTGTGGATTTAATGTTTCTTCTCAAATCCAGATTTCCATTCCGTTTCTGATTTTGAATTAGGATTTTGATTCCGTTTCTGATTCTGAAATTTATATTTTGGTTCTGCTTCTGTTTTTAAAATTAGGATTTGGATTCAGTTTCTTGATTCTGAAATCAAGATTTTGATTCCGTTTCTGAGTTTGAAATCAAGATTTTGATTTCGTTTCTGATTCTGAAATCAAGATTTTGATTTCGTTTCTGAGTTTGAAATCAAGATTTTGATTCCGTTTCTGAGTTTGAAATCAAGATTTTGATTTCGTTTCTGATTCTGAAATCAAGATTTTGATTCCGTTTCTGAGTTTGAAATCAAGATTTTGATTCCGTTTCTGAGTTTGAAATCAAGATTTTGATTCCGTTTCTGAGTTTGAAATCAAGATTTTGATTTCGTTTCTGAGTTTGAAATCAAGATTTTGATTCCGATTCTGAAATGAAGATTTCGATTCTGTTTCTGATTTAAAAATGCGATTTCTATTTCTGAAATTAAAACATTTAATTTAATTTTTAATCTAATGGGATAGCGCAGGGTTAATGATTTTAATTTAATTTTGATCTAATGAGATAGCGAAGGGTTAAACAAGAAGACACTAGAATTAATATTATTTTTATATTATTTTTATTTTTTATATTATTTTTATATTATTTTTATATTTTATATTATTTTTATATTATTTTTAATTTTTTAATTTTTTATATTTTATATTAATTTTGTTTTATTTTTATTTTGGATTTCATTTTTATTTCATTTTATTTTTATGGTAGATTTCATTTTTAGTTTGGATTTAATGTTTATTTTATTTTATTTTTATTTTATATTAATTTTATTTTATTTTTATTTTGGATTTCCTTTTTATTTCCTTTTATTTTTATTTTAGATTTCATTTTTTGTTTGGATTTAATGTTCATTTTATTTTATTTTTATTTTGGATTGATTTTATTTTATATTACTTATCTGTGGATTTAATGTTTATTCTCAAATCCAGATTTCGATTCCGTTTCTGATTTTGAATTAGGATTTGGATTCAGTTTATTGATTCTGAAATCAAGATTTTTATTTCGTTTCTGAGTTTGAAATCAAGATTTTGATTCCGTTTCTGATTTGGAAATCAAGATTCCGATTCCGATTCTGAAATGAAGATTTAGATTCTGTTTCTGATTTAAAAATGCGATTTCTATTTCTGAAATTAAAAAATTTAATTTAATTTTTAATCTAATGGGATAGTGCAGGGTTAATGATTTTAATTTAATTTTGATCTAATGAGATAGCGAAGGGTTAAACAAGAAGACACTAGATTTCATTTCATTTTTATTTTTATTTTATTTTATAAAAAAATAATTAATTAATTCATTAAATTATAATTTAATTAGGTAGCGAAGGGTTAATTAATTTAATTTAATTTTAATCTCATGAGATAGCGAAGGGTTAAACAAGAAGACACTAGAATTAATATTATTTTTATTTTATTTTTATTTTTTATATTATTTTTATATTATTTTTATATTTTATATTATTTTTATTTTATTTTTAATTTTTTAATTTTTTATATTTTATATTAATTTTGTTTTATTTTTATTTTGGATTTCATTTTTATTTCATTTTATTTTTATTTCATTTTTAGTTTGGATTTAATGTTTATTTTATTTTATTTTTATTTTATATTAATTTTATTTTATTTTTATTTTGGATTTCCTTTTTATTTCCTTTTATTTTTATTTTAGATTTCATTTTTTGTTTGGATTTAATGTTCATTTCATTTTATTTTTATTTTGGATTGATTTTATTTTATATTACTTATCTGTGGATTTAATGTTTATTCTCAAATCCAGATTTCGATTCCGTTTCTGATTTTGAATTAGGATTTGGATTCAGTTTCTTGATTCTGAAATCAAGATTTTGATTTCGTTTCTGAGTTTGAAATCAAGATTCCGATTCCGATTCTGAAATGAAGATTTCAATTCTGTTTCTGATTTAAAAATGCGATTTCTATTTCTGAAAACGAGGCACAATTTTAAAAGGAAGGGTTAAACAGCCGGAAACGAGATTTAATTTCATTTCTTTAAAAAAAACAAATTTTTGAAAATTTGGCATGATTTTAAAATGAAGATTTTGATTCCGTTTCTGATTTTAAAATGAAGATTTTGATTCCGTTTCTAATTTTAAAATAAGATTTCTGTTTCTAAAAATGCTGCACTATTTTAAAATTAAGATTTTGATTGCGTTTCTAATTTTAAAATTAGATTTCTGTTTCCGGAAATTTGGCACTATTTTAAAATTAAGATTTTGATTGCGTTTCTCATTTTAAAATTAGATTTCTCTTTCCGGAAATTTAGCACTATTTTAAAATTAAGATTTTGACTCCGTTTCTCATTTTAAAATAAGATTTCTCTTTCCGGAAATTTAGCACTATTTTAAAATTAAGATTTTGACTCCGTTTCTAATTTTAAAATTAGATTTCTCTTTCCGGAAATTTAGCACTATTTTAAAATTAAGATTTTGATTCCGTTTCTCATTTTAAAATAAGATTTCTCTTTCCGGAAATTTGGCACTATTTTAAAATTAAGATTTTGATTGCGTTTCTCATTTTAAAATAAGATTTCTGTTTCTGGAAATTTAGCACTATTTTAAAATTAAGATTTTGATTGCGTTTCTCATTTTAAAATAAGATTTCTGTTTCCGGAAATTTAGCACTATTTTAAAATTAAGATTTTGATTGCATTTCTCATTTTAAAATAAGATTTCTGTTTCTGGAAATTTATCACTATTTTAAAATTAAGATTTTGATTCCGTTTCTGAAAATTTTGCACCTAACATTTCTTGGAAGAAGTTATTTCCTATGGAAGATTATTTCTATTCCGTTTCTGAACAAATGGCACCTAAAATTCCTTCCAGAAAGATCTGGATGCCCAGCGATAATATTATTAATAATAATAATAATAATAATAATAATAATAATAATAATAATAATAATGTACCTCATGGGCCGAAATATCGGCTTCCAGCAGCTGGTGTTTCTTCAGAAGGTTATTAACGGACGCCAGGTCTTTCCCATAATCCTCAGAGGCGAGCAGCGCTTCCACCTGGGGGGATAATAATTAGAATAATAATAATAATAATAATAATAATAATAATAATAATAATAATAATAAAAGTTATTTACTTGATTCTGCCCACGCACCCATTTCCCCCAGCCTGAGATAAATTCAATTATTATTATTAATAATACTAATAATAATTTATTCTTCTCACACACACCAGTTTTCCCCCGCCGGAGGAAAAATCCAATAATAATAATAATAATAATAATAATGGTTATTTACTTGATTCTGCCCACGCACCCATTTCCCCCAGCCTGAGATAAATTCAATTATTATTATTAATAATACTAATAATAATTTATTCTTCTCACACACACCCGTTTTCCGCAGCCGGAGGAAAATTCCAATAATAATAATAATAATAATAATAATAATAATGGTGGTTATTTACTTGATTCTGCCCACGCACCCATTTCCCCCAGCCTGAGACCCATTCAATTTATATTATTATTATTATTATTAATAATGGTTATCTACTCGATTCTGCCCATTTTCTCCCACCCCGAGATAAATATTATATTATATTATATTATATTATATTATATTATATTATATTATATTATGTTATATTATATTATATTATATTATATTATATTTTTATACATTATAATATACTATATAATAAAATACAATATATATATATATGAACATATTATATTATTATATTATATATCTATATATTTTATTAAATATTATATGTTATATAAAATAAATATTCAATTTTATTAGTAATAATAATTGATATGAATATTAATAATGGTTCTCTACTCGATTCTGCTCACCCACCCACCTCCCCCAGCCCGAGCTAAATTCAATTAATACTAATAATGCTAAGAAGAATGGTGGATTATTATTAGCATTATTAGTATTAATGGCATGAATGGAATTTCTTGATTCCACCCACCCACACCATTAATATTAATAATTAATAATATTAATAATAGTGATTCTACCTACCTCTGAAAGCCAGACGTCAAAGTCTTAATATTAATAATATTAATAAGAATAATAGTGATTCTACCTACCTCCGAAAGCCAGAGGTCAAAGTCTTAATATTAATAATATTAATAAGAATAATAGTGATTCTACCTACCTCCGAAAGCCAGACGTCAAAGTCTTAATATTAATAATATTAATAAGAATAATAGTGATTCTACCTACCTCCGAAAGCCAGACGTCAAAGTCTTAATATTAATAATATTAATAAGAATAATAGTGATTCTACCTACCTCCGAAAGCCAGACGTCAAAGTCTTAATATTAATAATATTAACAATAATAGTGATTCTACCTGCCTCCGAAAGCCAGACGTCAAAGTCTTAATATTAATAATATTAATAAGAATAATAGTGATTCTACCTAACTCCGAAAGCCAGACGTCAAAGTCTTAATATTAATAATATTAATAAGAATAATAGTGATTCTACCTGCCTCCGAAAGCCAGACGTCAAAGTCTTAATATTAATAATATTAATAAGAATAATAGTGATTCTACCTACCTCCGAAAGCCAGACGTCAAAGTCTTAATATTAATAATATTAATAAGAATAATAGTGATTCTACCTAACTCCGAAAGCCAGACGTCAAAGTCTTAATATTAATAATATTAATAAGAATAATAGTGATTCTACCTAACTCCGAAAGCCAGACGTCAAAGTCTTAATATTAATAATATTAATAAGAATAATAGTGATTCTACCTACCTCCGAAAGCCAGACGTCAAAGTCTTAATATTAATAATATTAACAAGAATAATAGGGATTCTACCTACCTCCGAAAGCCAGACGTCAAAGTCTTAATATTAATAATATTAATAAGAATAATAAGGATTCTACCTACCTCCGAAAGCCACACGTCAAAGTCTTAATATTAATAATATTAACAATAATAGTGATTCTACCTGCCTCCGAAAGCCAGAGGTCAAAGTCTTAATATTAATAATATTAACAATAATAGGGATTCTACCTACCTCCGAAAGCCAGACGTCAAAGTCTTAATATTAATAATATTAATAAGAATAATAGTGATTCTACCTACCTCCGAAAGCCAGACGTCAAAGTCTTAATATTAATAATATTAACAATAATAGTGATTCTACCTACCTCCGAAAGCCAGACGTCAAAGTCTTAATATTAATAATATTAATAAGAATAATAGTGATTCTACCTGCCTCCGAAAGCCAGACGTCAAAGTCTTAATATTAATAATATTAATAAGAATAATAGTGATTCTACCTGCCTCCGAAAGCCAGACGTCAAAGTCTTAATATTAATAATATTAACAATAATAGGGATTCTACCTACCTCCGAAAGCCAGACGTCAAAGTCTTAATATTAATAATATTAATAAGAATAATAGTGATTCTACCTACCTCCGAAAGCCAGAGGTCAAAGTCCTAATATTAATAATATTAATAAGAATAATAGGGATTCTACCTACCTCCGAAAGCCAGACGTCAAAGTCTTAATATTAATAATATTAATAATAGGGATTCTACCTACCTCCGAAAGCCAGACGTCAAAGTCTTAATATTAATAATATTAACAAGAATAATAGTGATTCTACCTACCTCCGAAAGCCAGACGTCAAAGTCTTAATATTAATAATATTAACAAGAATAATAGTGATTCTACCTACCTCCGAAAGCCAAAAGTCAAAGTCTTAATATTAATAATATTAATAAGAATAATAGTGATTCTACCTACCTCCGAAAGCCAGAGGTCAAAGTCTTAATATTAATAATATTAATAAGAATAATAGTGATTCTACCTACCTCCGAAAGCCAGAGGTCAAAGTCTTAATATTAATAATATTAACAATAATAGGGATTCTACCTACCTCCGAAAGCCAAAAGTCAAAGTCTTAATATTAATAATATTAACAAGAATAATAAGGATTCTACCTACCTCCGAAAGCCAGACGTCAAAGTCTTAATATTAATAATATTAACAAGAATAATAGTGATTCTACCTACCTCCGAAAGCCAGACGTCAAAGTCTTAATATTAATAATATTAATAATAGGGATTCTACCTACCTCCGAAAGCCAGACGTCAAAGTCTTAATATTAATAATATTAACAAGAATAATAGTGATTCTACCTACCTCCGAAAGCCAGACGTCAAAGTCTTAATATTAATAATATTAACAAGAATAATAGTGATTCTACCTACCTCCGAAAGCCAGAAGTCAAAGTCTTTGATCCCGGTGTTGAAATTCTGCTGCTTATTGGCTTCCTTCAGACGGTGACTCTTCTCCGCCGACTTCCGAACGAGGAACTGCCATTGGTCGGCCAGGGCGGCCAATCGGGCCTGGAGGGAGGGAGGGAGAAGGGGATTGGTTGAGGGAAACTGAATCTCTCTCGCCCCATAGCTGCCGTTTCCCCCCTTTTGAAAAGGGGAAATTCCCTTCTTAATTTATTAAACCATTAATCTTTATTGATTGATTATCTATGCGCCTGAACTGAACTGAAATCAAATCCAAAATATTTCCAATGTCATCCCCTCCGGTTTACAAGTGACCAAGCATCGAAAGTTCAATAATAATAATCACAATATTGGAGTGGCCAGATACACAAAACCCCGAAAGCTCCGCCCAGGAAGCAGATACATCTAAACAGGAAGTACCACTCTCTTCAGGACGGCGTGGGCTTTCATATGACAGGTCACATGACAGGCTTGTCCACTTTAAGAAATTCAGGATCACTAGTAGAAACTAGAATGAAGATGAATGGGAGCAGACAGGCCTAGCTAACAAAAACCTCAAAATCTCCACCCAGGAAGCAGATACGTCCAATCAGGAGACGCCATTCTCTTTGTAACGACGAGGGCTTTTATATGACAGGTCACATGACAAGCTTGTCCGCTTTAGGAAATTCGGGAACACTAGCAGAAACTAGGATGAATGGGAGCAGACAAGCCTGGCTACACTAAAACCTCAAACGCTCCACCCAGGAAGCCGATACATCCAAACAGGAAGTACCACTCTCTTCAGGACGACGTGGGCTTTCATATGACAGGTCACATGACAGGCTTGTACGCTTTAGGAAATTCACAAACAGTAGCAGAAGCGAGGATGAGTGGATTGGCTACACAACAACCTCAAAAGCTCCACCCAGGAAGTAGATACATCCCAACAGGAAGTGCTGGTAGTTTCAGAATGCCATGAGCTTTTATATGACAGGTCACATGACAGGCTTTAGGAAATTGGGGAAACCTAGGAGAAGGAAGTTGCAGGAGCAGACAGGCCTGGCTACACGAAAACCTCAAAAGCTCCAACCAGGGAGCGGATACGTCCAATCAGGAAGCACCAATCTCTTCGGAATGACGAGGGCTTTCATATGACAGGTCACATGACAGGCTTTGCCGCGCAAAGCAACCTACCTTGACGGCGTCCTCGCTCCCGGCGCAAGCCCCGCGCTCGATGAGGGAGTTGCCGACGTCGATGACGCCCCGGATCCGGTCAGCGTTGGCCTGTAGCTCCGCCTCAAAGGCCTGGTGTTTCTGGTGCTTGCTCTGGAAATACAAAAAAAATGGCGCATGGGGCAAAATATTATTATTAACAATAATAATATAATATAATATAATATAATATAATATAATATAATATAATATAATATAATATAATATAATATAATATAATATAATATAATATAATAAAATGTAATGTAATGTAATGTAATGCAATGTAATGTAATGTAATATAATATAATATAATTAATATGTAATGTAATGTAATGTAATGTAGTGTAATGTAATGTAATGTAATATATAATAAATGGGTCAATAAATAGTAAATAAATAAGTTGATAAATAATACACAGGTTAACCAATAAGTAGGTTAATAGATTAATGAAGAAAAACAGGTTGATAAAGAAAGAAAAGGTTAATAAACCAACATGGGTTAATAGATTAATGAATAAAAACAGGTTAATAAATAAGTGAATAAATAAGGTTAATAAGTAATGTAAATAATTATTTATTATTAATAAAGAATTAATAAAAGCAGGTTAATAAATAAGTAGGTTAATAGATTAACTAATAAAAACAGGTTAATAAATAAGTAGGTTAATGGATTAATAAAAATAGGTTAATAAAGAAACAGGTTAATAAATAAATAAGTTTAAAAGTAAGTGCCTTAATGAAGGAATAGGTCAATAAATAGATAAATAGGTTAACGTATTTATCGATAAGAGGAGCCGATAAAAAACCAAACACGGACGGTGATGATGTCATTCAACGAGACGGGTGAAAAACAAAAAACGAGAGAGACGGACGAGCGAACGGGGGAAACGAGAAAAGAATAAGAATAAAAGAATCAGAAATAATAAGAATAAGTATAAAATAATAAATGATAAATAAGAATAAAATAATTAAGAGTAAATAAGGAAAAAAATCAGAAATAATAAGAATAAATATTATAAAAGAATCGGAAATAATTAGAAGAATAAAAGAATCAATGATAAATAAGAATAAAAGAATCGGAAATAAACAAGAATAAAAGAATCGGAAATAATAAGAATAAAAGAATTGGAAATAATAAGAATAAGAATAAAAGAATAAATGATAAATAAGACTAAAAGAATCGGAAATAATCAGAATAAAATAAGAAATAATAACTAAGAATAAAAGAATCAGAAATAATAAGAATAAAAGAATAAAAGAATAAATTATAATAATAAAAGAATAAAGAATAAAAGAATCAGAAATAAGAAAAAAATCAGAATAAGAATAAAAGAATTGGAAATAATAAGAATAAGAATAAAATAATAAATGATAAATGATAAATAAGAATAAAATAAATAAGAATAAATAAGAATAAAATAGGAAATAATAAGAATAAAATAAGAAATAAGAAATAAGAAATAAGAGTAAAAGAATCGGTAATAATAAGTATAATAATAATAAAAGAATAAAGAATAAATAAGAATAGAAGAATTGGAAACAATAAGAATAAAAAGATTAAATAATAAAGATTAGAATAAAGAATAATAATAAAAGAATAAATCAGAATCAGACTAAGAAGAAATAAATAAATGAGAATGAGAAAGAAGAAAAGAAGAAAAGAATAAAGAATATGAATAAATAAATAAAGAATGATAAGAAGAAAAGAATAAAGAATAATAATGAATGAATAAATAAATAAAGAATGATAAGAATAAGAATAAAAGAATAAAGAATAAGAAGAAAGAAAGAAAGAAAGAATGATAAGAATAAGAATAAAAGAATAAAGAATAAGACTAAATAAATAAATGAATAAAGAATGATAAGAAGAGGAATAAAAGAATAAAGAATAAAGAATAAGAATAAATAAATGAATAAAGAATGATAAGAAGAAGAATAAAAGAATAAAGATTAAGAATAAAACAAGAAAGAAAGAAAGATAAGAAGAATAAAAGAATAAAGAATAAGAAGAAAGAAAGAAAAGAAGAAGAATAAAAGAATAAAGAATGATAAGAAGAAAGAAAGAAAGAAAGAAAGAAAGAAAGAAAGAAAGAAAGAAAGAAAGATAAGAAGAATAAAATAATAAAATAATAAATAATAAGAATAAATAAATAAATAATGATAAGAAGAAGAAGAATAAAAGAATAAATAATAAGAATAAATAAATAAAGAATGATAAGAAGAAGAAGAAGAATGAAGAATAAAGAATAAGAATAAATAAATAAATGAAAATAATTATAAGAAGATGAAGAATAAAAAATAAGAAGAAAGAAAGAAAGATAAGAAGAAGAAAGAAAGAAAGAAAGAAAAGAAGAAGAAAAGAAGAAAGAATGAAGGAAGAAAAGAATAAAGAATAAGAATAAATAAAGAATGATAAGAATAAAAGAATAAAGAATAAGAAGAAATAAATAAATAAATAAAGAATGAGGAGAAGAAGAAGAAGAAGAAGAAAGAATGAAGGAAGATAAGAAGAAAAGAATAAAGAATAAGAAGAAATAAAGAATGATAAGAAGAAAAGAATAAAGAATAAGAAGAAATAAATAAATAAAGAATGAGAAGAAGAAGAAGAAGAAGAAGAAGAAGAAGAAGAAGAGAAATAAGAAATAAAAATAAGAAGAAAAGAATAGAATAAGAAAAGGCACAAAGCCGACTTCTGACCCACAAATAACAGAGAGACTTACCAGAAGTTTGGAAAGCTGGAAAGAGGGAAAGAAGAAAAGAAGAGAGAGAGATCAGGATCCGGTGATCGGGATCCGGCGACTGTCGTCAATCCAGTGGGGTGAGAGAGCAGGGAGAACGGGGAGAAACGGATCCCGCTTCCTGGTTGGCCGAGAGCGGAAAGGGATCTGGCGGGGGAGGGATCTGGCGGGGGAGGGATCTGGCGGGGAAGGGATCTGGCGGGGAAGGGATCCGGTGGGAACGGGGAGAAACGGAGCCCGCTTTCTGGTTGGCCGGGAGCGGAAAGGGATCTGGCGGGGGGATGCATGCGGCAAGGAAGGGATCTGGCGGGAGAGGGATCTGGCAGGAATGGCGAGAAATGGAGCCCGCTTTCTGGTTGGCTGGGAGTGGAAAGGGATCCACCGGGGAGAATGAGGTGGCAGGAAAGGGATCTGGCGTGAAAGGGATCCGGTGGGAACGGGGAGAAACGGAGCCCACTTTCTGGTTGGGTTGGCTGGAGCGGAGAGGGATCTGGCGGAAGAGGGATCCGGCAGGAATGGCGAGAAATGGAGCCCACTTTCTGGTTGGTCGGGGGGTGGAAAAGGGATCCGGCAGGAGAGTGATGTGGCAGGAGAGGGATCTGGCGGGAAAGGGGTCCAGTGGAAACAGGGAGAAACGGATCCCGCTTTCTGGTTGGCCGGGAGCGGGAAGGGATCCGGGGGGAGAGTGATGCGGTGGGAAAGGGATCTGGCAGGAAAGGGATCCAGTGGGAACGGGGATAAGTGGAGCCTGCTTTCTGGCTGGCCAGGAGCAGAGAGGGATCTGGCCGGAGAGGGATCCGGCAGGGAAGGAATCTGGCAGGAGGGGGATCCGGCGGGGGAGGGATCCGGCAGGAGAGGGATCCTGGGGGATTCCCTTAGGGGAGTCAGGGTCAGGCCGCCCTGGTGGATCTCCGGCAGATCAGCCGGCAGATCTCCCCACGGCAGCTGGTTCTCTGCCCTCTGGGCCGATCCGTGTGGGTCACACAAGGGAGGAGAGAGCAGGGAGATCCGGTCCTGAGGGATCCAGTTCCGGGGCATCTGGTCCCGGGGATCCAGTACGGGGGATTCTGGTCCAGAGGGATTCTGGTCCAGAGGGATCCGGTCCTGAAGGATCCGGTCTTGGGGATCTGGTCTGGAAGGATCCAGTCCAGTGGATTCTGGTCCAGTGGGATCTGGTCCGGGGATATCCGGTCCTCACATTATTATTATTATTCGATTATTAGGATCCCTCACCTGGATGTTAGTGGGATCCTTGTAGGATTCTCATCATCCTAATAATCCTCTAATAATCCTCTAATAATCCAACAATATTCCAACATACAACCATCTAATCATCCTAATATTCGTCTAATAATGATCTAATAATCCCTCCTTCTCAGGATCGCTCACCTGGATGTTGGTGGGATCCTTGCAGGATTCTAATCATCCTAATAATCATCTAATAATCCTCTAATAATCTAACAATATTCCAACATACAACCATCTAATCATCCTGATATTCATCTAATCATCCTAATAATCATCTAATAATCTAACAATAACCTAACCTATAACAATCTAATCATCCTAATCATCCTCTAATAATCATATAATAACTCTCTAATAATCCCTCCTTCTCAGGATCTCTCACCTGGATCATCTAATAATCCTAATAATCATCTAATAATCTAACAATAACCTCACATAACGGCCTAATAACCCTCTAATAATCCCTCCTTATTGGATCCATGTGATCACCTGGATGTCGGAGGGATCCTTGTAGGATTCGAATCCTCCTAATAATCATCTAATAATCCTAATAATCATCTAATAATCTAAGAATATTCCAACATAACGGCCTAATAATCCCTCCTTGTTGGATCCTGTTCTCCATGTGATCACCTGGATGTCGGTGGGATCCTTGTAGGATTCTCATCATCCTGATAATCCTCTAATAATCCCCTAATAATCTAACAATATTCCAACATACAACCATCTAATCATCCTAATATTTGTCTAATAATGATCTAATAATCCCTCCTTCTCAGGATCCCTCATCTGGATGTTGGTGGGATCCTTGTAGGATTCTCATCAGCCTAATAATCCTCTAATAATCTAACAATATTCCAACATACAGCCATCTAATTATCCTGATATTCATCTAATAATCCTAATAATCATCTAATAATCTAACAATAACCTAACCTATAACAATCTAATCATCCTAATAATCTCTAATAATCATCCTAATAATCCTCTAATAATCATCCTAATAATCCTCTAATAATCATCCTAATAATCCTCTAATAATCCTCTAATAATCCCTCCTTCTTAGGATCCCTCATCTGGATGTTGGTGGGATCCTTGTAGGATTCTCATCAGCCTAATAATCCTCTAATAATCCCCTAATAATCCTCTAACAATCTAACAATATTCCAACATACAACCATCTAATATCCTGATATTCATCTAATAATCCTAATAATCATCTAATAATCTAACAATAACCTAACCTATAACAATCTAATCATCCTAATAATCCTCTAATAATCATCCTAATAATCCTCTAATAATCATCCTAATAATCCTCTAATAATTCTCTAATAATCATCCTAATAATCCTCTAATAATCCCTCCTTCTTAGGATCTCTCACCTGGATGTTGGTCGGATCCTTGTAGGATTCTAATCATCCTAATAATCCTCTAATAATCCCCTAATAATCCTCTAATAATCTGACAATATTCCAACATACAACCATCTAATCATCTTGATATTTGTCTAATAATGATCTAATAATCTCTCCTTCTCAGGATCCCTCATCTAGATGTTGGTAGGATCCTTGTACGATTCTCACCAGCCTAATAATCCTCTAATAATCCTCTAATAATCCCCTAATAATCCTCTAATAATCTAACAATACTCCAACATACAACCATCTAATATCCTGATATTCATCTAATAATCCTAATAATCATCTAATAATCTAACAATAACCTAACCTATAACAATCTAATCATCCTAATAATGCTCTAATAATCATCCTAATAATCTTCTAATAATCATCCTAATAATCCTCTAATAATCATCCTAATAATCCTCTAATAATCCCTCCTTCTTAGGATCCCTCATCTGGATGTTGGTGGGATCCTTGTAGGATTCTCATCAGCCTAATAATCCTCTAATAATCCCCTAATAATCCTCTAATAATCTAACAATATTCCAACATACAACCATCTAATTATCCTGATATTCATCTAATAATCCTAATAATCATCTAATAATCTAACAATAACCTAACCTATAACAATCTAATCATCCTAATAATCCTCTAATAATCATCCTAATAATCCTCTAATAATCATCCTAATAATCCTCTAATAATCCTCTAATAATCCCTCCTTCTTAGGATCTCTCACCTTGTAGGATTCTAATCATCCTAATAAACCTCTAATAATCCCCTAATAATCTTCTAATAATCTGACAATATTCCCACATACAACCATCTAATCATCTTGATATTCGTCTAAGAATGATCTAATAATCCCTCCTAATATTCGTCTAATAATGATCTAATAATCCCTCCTAGGATCCCTCACCTGGATGTTGGTGGGATCTTTGTAGGACTCGTCGCTGGCCGTCTGCAGCTTCTCGCTGATCCAGGCCTCGATCTCGTCGACGTCGCGGCTGAACTGCTGGAGGGTCTGGGATTCGCCCAGCTTGGAGCGCTTCTCGATCATCTGGGCTTTCAGGCGGCGCCACCTGGGGGGCGGGAAGAACAATGACAAGAATTAATAATAATAATAATAATAATAATAATAATAATAAATAGAATAATATTTCTATATCTACCCCACCCAATGGGCCCGATCCCCCTGGACTGGACCCCTGGACCAGAATCCCCTGGACCAGATCTGTCGGGACCGGATCCTTCAGATTATAATGTAATAATTATAATTATGATTTATTATTATTAGCGTTATTATTATTATTATTCTGTAGGCATGGCCCAGTGCCTGGGAAAACCCAGCCAGTTGGGTGGGATATAAATTAATTATTATTATTGTTGTTGTTGTTGTCATTATTATATTGATTATAATTTAATAATAAATCAATAATGATTTTTTTTTATTGTTGTTATTGTTGTTATTATTATTAGTAGTAGTACTATTATGGGAGCCACTCACAGTGCCTGGAAAACCCAGCCAGTTGGGTGGGGTACAAATAATAAATTATTATTATTATTATTATTATTATTATTATTATTATTATTAGAGTAATAATATTAAAACCCAGCCAGTTGGGAGGGGTGTAAATAATACATTATTATTATTATTATTATTATTATTATTATTATTATTATTATTATTATTTAGGGGGCCGCTCACAGTGCCTGGGAAAACCCAGCCAGTTGGGAGGGGTATAAATAATAAAATAATATTATTATTATAATAAATAGAATAATAAAATTAAAACCCAGCCAGTTGGGAGGGGTGTAAATAATAAATTATTATTATTATTATTATTATTATTATTATTATTATTATTATTATTATAAAACCCAGCCAGTTGGGAGGGGTGTAAATAATAAAATAATATTATCATTATAATAAATAGAATAATAAAATTAAAACCCAGCCAGTTGGGAGGGGTGTAAATAATAAAATATTATTATTATTATTATTATTATTATTATTATTATTAATAGAATAACAATATTAAAACCCAGCCAGTTGGGTGGGCTATAAATAATACATTATTATTATTATTATTATTATTATTATTATTATTATTATTATTATTTTCCACTGACCTGTCCAGAACTTCGTTACGCCGATTGGCGACGACTCCTTTGGCATAGTGGTCGGCCGAAATTAGCTGTTCGGCAAAGGACTGCAGAGCTGCAATTTTTTCCTCCTGGACGGAAAAAATAAAATAAATTTTCAAATAATTTTCGGGAAAAATAAAATAAATTATCCAAAGAAAAAGCCTGGGGGGCGTTTCCGGTGAGCGAGTCCAATCAAATAAAAAAGAAAAGAAAAGAAAATAATTAAAAGAAAATAAAATCTAAAAAATATAATGTAATGTAATAAATATATATAAAAAATAAAAATAAATAAAATGAAATAATCAAAAGAAAAGTCCAATAAAATAGGAAATAATAAAATAACATAAAATAAAAATAAATTAAATTTAAAGAATATAATATATAATAGAATGGAATAGAATAAAAAATAAAATAAAATAAAGAATAGAATAAAAAATAGAATAAAATAAAATAAAATAAAATTAAAAAAAGAATAGAATAGAATAAAAAAGAATAGAATAGAATAAAATAAAAAATAGAATAGAATAGAAGAAAAAAATAAAAGAATAAAATAAGATAATAAAATAAAATAAAATAAAAAATAGAATAGAATAGAATAGAATAGAATAAACAAATAAAAAATAGAATAGAATAGTATAGAATAAAAAAATAAAAAATAGAATAGAATAGTATAGAATAAAAAAATATAAAAAATAAAATAAAAAATAGAATAGAATAGAATAAAAAAGAATAAAATAAAATAATAGAATAGAATAGACTAGAATAAAAAAGAATTTAAAAAATTAAATAAAAAATTGAATGGAATAAAATAAAAAATAATAAAATAAAATAAAAAATACAATAGAATAAAATAAAATAAAAAAGAAAGAATAGAATAGAATAGAATAATTGAATAGAATAAAAAAGAATAAAGAAATGAAATATAAAATAATAAAATAAATTAAAATAAATAGAATAGAATAGAAGAAGAAAAAACCAATCCAAAGGAAGGAGTCTGAGAAATCCAATCGATCCCAAGTGGATTCCAATCCGCTTCTCACCTGGACGTTGATGGCCTTGTCGAAATCCTCGTGTTTTTTGATCAGCGCTTCCACGCTGTCCAGCGAATCGCCTTTGTCCTCCGTGTTGAGGAAAGCCTCCCGGGCCGCCATCCAGTTCTCCGCCTGCTCGCAGTCCCGGTGGAAGAGCTGTGGGGCAGAGGTTAGGGGTCAGGGGGTGGAGCTCGACCCCTGGACTCCGCCCCCTGACCCACGGAAGAAGGGGACTTCCTGTCTGCACAGGAAATGGGGTCTGGGTAGCGCCCCCTGCTCGCAGTCCCGGTGGAAGAGCTGTGGGGCAGAGGTTAGGGGTCAGGGGGTGGAGCTCGACCCCTGGACTCCGCCCCCTGACCCACGGAAGAAGGGGACTTCCTGTCTGCACAGGAAATGGGGTCCGGGTAGCGCCCTCCAGTTCTCCGCCTGCTCGCAGTCCCGGTGGAAGAGCTGTGGGGCAGAGGTTAGGGGTCAGGGGGTGGAGCTCGACCCCTGGACTCCGCCCCCTGACCCACGGAAGAAGGGGACTTCCTGTCTGCACAGGAAATGGGGTCCGGGTAGCGCCCTCCAGTTCTCCGCCTGCTCGCAGTCCCGGTGGAAGAGCTGTGGGGCAGAGGTTAGGGGTCAGGGGGTGGGGCTCGACCCCTGGACTCCGCCCCCTGACCCACGGAAGAAGGGGACTTCCTGTCTGCACAGGAAATGGGGTCCGGGTAGCGCCCTCCAGTTCTCCGCCTGCTCGCAGTCCCGGTGGAAGAGCTGTGGGGCAGAGGTTAGGGGTCAGAGCCGGACCCATAGAACTCTGCCCTCTAACCCACAGAAACCCCCGAAAATGGGGCTCAGGGGTGAGGGGGTGGAGCCGGACCCCCAGAACTCCGCCCTCTGACCCACAGAAGAACGGGATTTCCTGTCTGCACAGGAAATGGGATCTGGGTAGTGGGTGGAAGAGCTGTGGGGCAGGTGGGGGGCAGGGGTGAGGGGTTAGGGGGTGGAGCCAGAGCACGAAGACTCCACCCTCTGACCCACGGAAGCCCAGGACTTAGCCGTTCCACATGTCGGCCACCGAGACTCCCTCTGACCCCCAAGTGGGGGGCAGGAGAGGGGTGAGGGGGCGGAGCCAGACCCCCAGAACTCCTCCCTCTGCCCCACAGAAGCCCAGGACTAGGCTGCTTCCCCGGAAATGGGGTCCCGTTACCAGATTCTGAGTGGAAGAGCTGTGGGGTGCATAGGGGCAGGGGTTAGGGGTCAGGGGTGGAGCAAGACCCATAGAACTCCATCCTCTGACCCACGGAAGCCCAGGACTTCCCCCTCCCTGTGTTGCCCACCCAGACCCCCAAGTAGGTCCTCCAGAAGCCCCAGTGGGGTGCATGGGGAGCAGGGGTTAGGGGGCGGAGTCTGACCCATAGAACTCCGCCCTCTGACCCATGGAAGAACGGACTAAGCCCCACCCCCGGAAATGGGGCTCAGCAGGTTCTGGGTGGTGCCCCCTGTGGGTCTGACCCCCAAGTGGGGGGGAGCAGGAGAAAGGGGGTGGAGCTAGACCCCAAGACTCCGCCCTCTGACCCACAGAAGAAGGGGACTTCCCTTCTGCACAGGAAATCGGGTTCTGTTAGTGGGTAGTATGGGGGGCAGTATAGTATAGTATAGTATAGTATAGTATAGTATAGTATAGTATAGTATAGTATAGTATAGTATAGTATAGTATTATGATGGATAGATATTTATTTATTCATTAATTAAAGTATAGTGTATTAAGATAGATAGATTAGATAGATAGATAGATAGATAGATATTAATTAAATTAAAGTATAGTATTAAGATAGATAGATATTCATTAGTATAGTATAGTATAGTATAGTATAGTATAGTATAGTATAGTATAGTATAGTATAGTATTATGATGGATAGATATTTATTTATTCATTAATTAAAGTATAGTGTATTAAGATAGATAGATAGATAGATAGATAGATAGATAGATATTAATTAAATTATAGTTTTAAGATAGATAGATATTCATTAGTATAGTATAGTATAGTATAGTATAGTATAGTATAGTATAGTATAGTATAGTATAGTATAGTATTATGATGGATAGATATTTATTCATTAATTATAGTGTAGTATTAAGAGATGATAGATAGATAGATAGATAGATAGATAGATAGATAGATAGATAGATGATAGATAGATAGATAGATATTAATTAAATTAAAGTATAGTATTAAGATAGATAGATATTCATTAGTATAGTATAGTATAGTATAGTATAGTATAGTATAGTATAGTATAGTATAGTATTATGATGGGTAGATATTTATTCAT
>NC_139691.1:782092-785644 GCF_964106915.1 Podarcis gaigeae
TTTGCATAGCCCCGCCCCCCGCCCCGGAACCGACCAATCACCTGCAGCTCCAGGCACTGGTCTAGCATCATCCGGCGCTGGACCCAGGCTTTCTCCAGGTCGGCCCTCTGCTGGTCGAGGACCCCTAACTTCTCCTCGATTTCCGGGCTGGCGTAATGGCCGCGGGCCAAGAGGTGCTGGCCAAATTGTTCGAAGGCCTGGAAGGTTCCGGAACGGGCGTCGATTTCGGTGCGGTGCTCCTGGGGGGGGGGGGCAAAGAGAAATTAAATTCAATTCAATTTACATTAAATTAAACTTAATTTTAAATAAAAAATAAAAATTGAAAAATTGAAATTAAAAAAATTACGGTGAATTTTAAATTAAATTAAAAATTAAAAATTAAGAAATGTAGGGTGCTGCTAGGGGGGTAAAGTGAAATTAAATTAAATTCAATTTACATTAAATTAAACTTAATTTTAAATAAAAAATAAAAATTAAAAAATTAAAAAAATTACGGTGAATTTTAAATTAAATTAAAAATTAAAAATTAAAAAATGTAGGGTGCTCCTAGGGGGGTAAAGTGAAATTAAATTAAATTCAATTTACATTAAATTAAACTTAATTTTAAATAAAAATAAAATAAAATAAAAAATAAAAAAAATTAAAAAAATTGAAATTAAAAAAATTACGGTGCTCCTAGGGGGTAAAGTGAAATGAGATTAAAATGGAATTGAATTGGATTTTAAATTAAATTAAAAATGAAAAATTTTAAAATGTAGGGTGCTCCTAGGGGGGTAAAGTGAAATTAAATTAAATTAAATTTACATTAAATTAAACTTAATTATAAATAAAAATTAAAAAATTAAAAAATTAAAAAATTGAAATTGAAAAAATTACGGTGCTCCTAGGGGGTAAAGTGAAATGAGATTAAAATTGAATTGAATTTTAAATTAAATTAAAAATTAAAAATTAAAAATTGGAAATTGAATTAGAAATAATTCAAAATTAAAAATTAAAAAATGTAGGGTGCTCCTAGGGGATAAAGTGAAATTAAATTAAAATTAAAATGAAATTAAATTTAAAATTTAAACTTTTTAATTGAATTGAATTGAATTTTAAATGAAATAAAAAAGCAATTAAAAAATTAAAATACAAAATGAAATGAATAAATTATAAATTATAAAATGTACGGTGCTCCTAGGGGATAAAGTGAAATGAAATTAAAGTTAAAATGAAATTAAATTTAAAATTTAAACTTTTTAATTGAATTGAATTGAATTTTAAATTAAATAAAAAAACAATTACAAAATTAAAAGACAAAATGAAATGAATAAATTATACATTATAAATTATAAAATGTACGGTGCTCCTAGGGGGTAAAGTGAAATGAAATTAAAATTAAATTAAATTTAAAATTTAAACTTTTTAATTGAATTGAATTTTAAATGAAATAAAAAAACAATTAAAAAATGAAAAGACAAAATGAAATGAATAAATTAGACATTATAAATTATAAAATGTACGGTGCTCCTAGGGGGTAAAGGGAAATGAAATTATTAAATTAAATTAAATTAAACATTAAATTAGATGAGATTAGATTAAACTCAATTAGATTAGAGTAAAATAAAATAAATATCCCCCCAGATATTGAGAATATGAGAAGATTAATGATTATTAATAACGACGTACTTGGTGTCTCTCCAGCAACGCCTCCGCCCCGGTCACGTCTTTCGCTAATTCGTCGGAGGAGACGAGTCCGCGGATCCCGTTGATCCAAGACATCAGATCCCTGCGGAAAAATTAACGATAATTAATAATAAATAATGATAATTAATAATAAATAATGATAATTAATAATAAATAATGATAAATAATAATAAATAATGATAAATAATGATAATTAATAATAAATAATATTAAATAATGATAATAATAATTAATAATAATTAATAATAATTAATAATGATGACGATGACGATGAGGCGGAATTTTTTAATGGTCCTGGTTAATTTCCAGCCGGATTCCACCAACCGGAGACGGGGGGTGGGACTAGGTCTCTCCCAGGCCGATCCCATGGGTAGATCCCTAGTAGATCCCTGGATCTCCCATCGAAGATCCCTAGAAATGGCGGCTCCCGTTAAAAAATTCTCAGTATTTCGCCTCCTCCCTGAAAAAAAATCAATTTTACGGACTTCCTTCCTTCTTTCTTTCCCTCCTTCCTTTCTTCCCTGCTCCTTCCCTTCCTTCCCCTCTTCCTTCCTTCCTTCTTTCGTTCCTTCCCTCCTTTTTTTCCTTCCTTACTTCCTTCTTTTCCTCCTTCCTTTCTTCCCTGCTCCTGCTTCCTTCCTTCCCTCCTTCCTTCCTTCCTTCCCTCCTTCTTTAGTTCCTTCCCTCCTTTCGTTCCTTCCCTACTTTATTCCTTCCTTCCTTCTTTCCCTCCTTCCTCTTCTTCCCTGCTCCTGCCTTCCTTCCTTCCTTCCTTTCTTTCCCTCCTTCCTTCTTTAGTTCCTTCCCTCCTTTCCTTCCTTCTTTCCCTCCTTCCTTTCTTCCCTGCTCCTGTTTCCTTCCTTTCCTTCTTTCCCACCTTTCCTTCCTTCCTTCCTTCCTTCTTTCCTTCCTTCTTTCCTTCCCTCCTTCCATCCATCCATCCATCCATTCCTTCCTTCCTTCCTTCCTTCCTTCCTTCCTTTCTTCCCTGCTTCTCTGTTTCTTCCTTCACTCCCTCCTTTCCTTCACTCCCTCCTTTCCTTCCTTCCTTCCTTTCTTCCCTGCTCCTCTGTTCCTTCCTTCCCTCTCTTCCTTCCTTCCTTCCTTCCTTCCTTCCTTCCTTCCCTGCTTCTCTGTTTCCTTCCTTCCTTCCTTCCATCCTTCCTTCCTTCCCCTCCTTCTTTCCTCCTTCCTCCTTCCTTCCACCCATCCATCCTTCCTTCCTTCCCTCCTTCCTTTCTTCCCTGCTTCTGTTTCCTTCCTTCCTTCCTTCCTTCCTTCCTTCCTTCCTTCCTCCCTCTTTTCTCGCCTTCTCTCTTTTTGTTTTGTTCTCTTTTTCTCTCCTGCTGTTCTTTCCTCTTTTCATCTCGTCCTCTTCCTCTCCTTTTCCCCTCTCCTTCCCTCCTCCTCTTCTTCTCTTCTTTTTCCTCTCGTTCTTATCATCCTTTCCTCTCCTTCTCTCCTCTTTTCCTCTCCTTCTCTCTTTCCCTCTTCCTTTCCTCTCCTTCTCTCCTCTTTTCCTCTTGTTTTTTCCCCCGTTCAAAGGAAGGGGGAGGAAAAAGGAAGGAAGTAGAGAAGGAAGGGAGGGAGAGAGGAAGAAGAATAGGAGAATAGAAGCAAGGAAAATAGAAAAGAAAGGAGGGAGGGAAGTAAAGAGGAAGGAAGGAAGGAAGGAAGGAAGGAAGGAAGGAGGGAGGGAGGAAGGAAGGGAAGGAAGGAAGGAAGGAAGGAAGGAAGGAAGGAAGGAAGGAAGGAAAAAAGGAGGGAAGGAAGGAAGGAGGGAGGGAAGGAAGGGAAGGAAGGAAGGAAGGGAGGAAGGAAGGAAGGAAGGAAAAAAGGAGGGAAGGAAGGAAGGAGGGAGGGAGG
>NC_139691.1:785844-795844 GCF_964106915.1 Podarcis gaigeae
GATTTTATGGGATCGAGAAATGTGGTTTTATGGGATCAGGATCAGAAAACGTTTTATGGGGTTGGGATCGAAAGATGTGGGTCTTTGGGATCGGGATCGGAATATGTGGGTTTATGGGCTAGGGATCGAAAGATCTTTGGGGGGGGATTGAGATTGAAAGACGTGTTATTTTGGGGCGGGATCAGGATCAAAATATGTTTTTTTGGGATCGGGATTGAAAGATGGGATTGAAAAATGTGGTTTTATGGGATCCCAAAATGTGGTTTTATGGGATCCCAAAATGTGGTTTTATGGGATTGAAAAATGTGGTTTTATGGGGTTGGAAAATGTGGTTTTAGGCGATCCCAAAATGTGCTTTTATGGGATCCAAAATGTGGTTTTATGGGATCCCAAAATGTAGTTTTATGGGATACAAAATGTGGTTTTATGGGATTGAAAAATGTGGTTTTATGGGGTTGGAAAATGTGGTTTTAGAGGATCCCAAAATGTGCTTTTATGGGATCCAAAATGTGGTTTTATGGGATCCCAAAATGTGGTTTTATGGGATACAAAATGTGGTTTTACGGGATTGAAAAATGTGGTTTTATGGGGTTGGAAAATGTGGTTTTATGGGATCCCAAAATGTGGTTTTATGGGATCCCAAATGTGGTTTTATGGGATACAAAATGCGGTTTTCTGGGATCCCAAAACCAATGGGATGGAAAGACGTGATTTTATGGGATCGAAAGATGTGGTTTTATGGGATCGGGATCGGAAAACGTGGTTTTATGGGGGATCAAGATCGAAATACATGTATTTTTCGGGATTGAGATCGAAATATCTGGGTTTTGGGGGGATTGAGATCGAAAAATGTGGGTTTTTGGGATTGGGATTGGAAAATGTGGTTTTTTGGGGGATTGAGATCGAAATATCTGGGTTTTGGGGGGATTGAGATCGAAAAATGTGGGTTTTTGGGATTGGGATTGGAAAATGTGGTTTTTTTGGGGATTGAGATCAAAATACGTGTTTTTTTGGGATTGAGATCGAAAAATGTGGGTTTTTGGGATTGGGATTGAAAAATGTGGGTTTTTTGGGGATCGAGATCAAAATATCTGGGTTTTTTGGGATTGAGATTTTAAAAATGTGGTTTTTTGGGATTGGGATTGAAAAATGTGGGTTTTTGGGGGATCGAGATCAAAATATCTGGGTTTTTTGGGATTGAGATTGAAATATATGGGTTTTTTGGGATTGAGATTTAAAAAATGTGGTTTTTTTGGGATTGGGATTGAAAAATGTGGGTTTTTTGGGGGATCGAGATCAAAATATCTGGGTTTTGGGGGATTGAGATTGAAATATATGGGTTTTTTGGATTGAGATTTTAAAAATGTGGTTTTTTGGGATTGGGATTGAAAAATGTGGGTTTTGGGGGGATCGAGATCAAAATATCTGGGTTTTTGGGGATTGGGATTGAAAAATGTGGGTTTTTTGGGATTGAGATTTTAAAAATGTGGTTTTTTGGGATTGGGATTAAAAATGTGGGTTTTTGGGGATCGAGATCAAAATATCTGGGTTTTTTGGGATTGAGATTGAAATATATGGGTTTTTTGGGATTGAGATTTAAAAAATGTGGTTTTTTGGGATTGGGATTGAAAAATGTGGGTTTTTTGGGGATCGAGATCAAAATACGTGTTTTTTGGGATTGAGATTGAAATATATGGTTTTTTTGGGATTGAGATTTAAAAAATGTGGTTTTTTTGGGATTGGGATTGGAAAATGTGGGTTTTTTGGGGATCGAGATCAAAATATCTGGGTTTTTTGGGATTGGGATTGAAAAATGTGGGTTTTTTGGGATTGAGATTTAAAAAATGTGTTTTTTGGGATTGGGATTGAAAAATGTGGGTTTTTGGGGGATCGAGATCAAAATATCTGGGTTTTTTGGGATTGAGATTGAAATATATGGGTTTTTTGGGATTGAGATTTAAAAAATGTGGTTTTTTGGGATTGGGATTGAAAATGTGGGTTTTTTGGGGAACGAGATCAAATATCTGGGTTTTTTGGGATTGAGATTGAAATATATGGGTTTTTTGGGATTGAGATTTAAAAAATGTGTTTTTTTGGGATTGGGATTGAAAAATGTGGGTTTTTGGGGGATCGAGATCAAAATATCTGGGTTTTTTGGGATTGAGATTGAAATATATGGGTTTTTTGGGATTGAGATTTAAAAAATGTGTTTTTTTGGGATTGGGATTGAAAAATGTGGGTTTTTTGGGGATCGAGATCAAAATATCTGGGTTTTTTGGGATTGAGATTGAAATATATGGGTTTTTTGGGATTGAGATTTAAAAAATGTGTTTTTTTGGGATTGGGATTGAAAAATGTTAATGTGGGTTTTTGGGGGATCGAGATCAAATATCTGGGTTTTTTGGGATTGGGATTGAAAAATGTGGGTTTTTTGGGATTGAGATTTAAAAAATGTGGTTTTTGGGGATTGGGATTGAAAAATGTGGGTTTTTGTGGGATCGAGATCAAAATATCTGGGTTTTTTGGGATTGAGATTGAAATATCTGGGTTTTTGGGATTGAGATTTAAAAAATGTGGTTTTTTGGGATTGGGATTGAAAAATGTGGGTTTTGGGGGGATCGAGATCAAAATATCTGGGTTTTTTGGGATTGAGATTGAAATATATGGTTTTTTGGGGATTGAGATTTAAAAAATGTGGTTTTTTGGGATTGGGATTGAAAAATGTGGGTTTTTTTGGGGATCGAGATCAAAATATCTGGGTTTTTTGGGATTGGGATTGAAAAATGTGGGTTTTTTGGGATTGAGATTTAAAAAATGTGGTTTTTGGGGATTGGGATTGAAAAATGTGGGTTTTTGGGGGATCGAGATCAAAATATCTGGGTTTTTTGGGATTGAGATTGAAATATCTGGGTTTTTGGGATTGAGATTTAAAAAAATGTGGTTTTTTGGGATTGGGATTGAAAAATGTGGGTTTTGGGGGGATCGAGATCAAAATATCTGGGTTTTTTGGGATTGAGATTGAAATATATGGGTTTTTTGGGATTGGGATTGAAAATGTGGTTTTTTGGGATTGGGATTGAAAAATGTGGGTTTTTGGGATTGGGATTGAAAAATGTGGGTTTTTGGGGGATCGAGATCAAAATATCTGGGATTTTGGGATTGAGATTGAAATATATGGGTTTTTTGGGATTGAGATTTTAAAAATGTGGTTTTTGGGGATTGGGATTGAAAAATGTGGGTTTTTTGGGGATCGAGATCAAAATACGTGTTTTTTGGGATTGAGATTGAAATATATGGGTTTTTTGGGATTGAGATTTAAAAAATGTGGTTTTTTGGGATTGGGATTGAAAAATGTGGGTTTTTTTGGGGATCGAGATCAAAATATCTGGGGTTGTTTGGGATTGAGATTGAAATATATGGGTTTTTTGGGATTGAGATTTAAAAAATGTGTTTTTTTGGGATTGGGATTGAAAAATGTGGGTTTTTTTGGGGGATCGAGATCAAAATATCTGGGTTTTTTGGGATTGAGATTGAAATATATGGGTTTTTTGGGGATTGAGATTTAAAAAAATGTGGTTTTTTGGGATTGGGATTGAAAAATGTGGGTTTTGGGGGGATCGAGATCAAAATATCTGGGTTGTTTGGGATTGAGATTGAAATATATGGGTTTTTTGGGATTGAGATTTAAAAAATGTGGTTTTTTGGGATTGGAAAATGTGAGTTTTTTGGTCATCAAGATGAAAATACGTGGTTTTTTGGGATTGAGATCGAAATGTCTGGGTTTTTGGGACTGAGATTAAAAGATGCAGGTTTTCGAAAGACACGGGGTTTTTTTTTATTGAGATGAAAATACGTGTTTTTTTCAGGATTGAGATCAAAAGATGTGAGTTTTCGGGATTGGGATTGGAAAATGTGGCTTTTTGGGAATCGAGATCAAAATATGTGATTTTTTTTCGGGATTGAGAATGAAATATCTAGGTTTTTTGGGATTTGAGATTGAAATATCTGGGTTTTTTTGGGATTGAGATAGAAAAATGTGGGTTTTTGGGACTGGATTGAAAAATGTGGGGTTTTGGGGGATCGAGATCAAAATACGTGTTTTTTTTGGGATTGAGATCGAAAAATGTGGGTTTTTCGGGATTGAGATCCGAAAATGTGGGTTTTTGGGACTGGATTGAAAAATGTGGGTTTTGGGGATTGGAAATGTGGGTTTTTTGGGGATCGAGACAGAAAGACGTGTTTTTTCCGGGATTGAGATCGAAAAATGTGGGTTTTTGGGATCGAGATCAAAATACGTGTTTTTTCGGGATTGAGATCGAAATATCTGGGTTTTTTGGGATTGGGATTGGAAAATGTAGGTTTTTGGGACTGGGATTGAAAAATGTGGGGTTTTGGGGGATCGAGATCAAAATACGTGTTTTTTGGGGATTGAGATTGAAATATCTGGGTTTTTCGGGATTGAGATCGAAAAATGTGGGTTTTGGGGATTGGAAATGTGGGTTTTTTGGGGATCGAGATCAAAATACGTGTTTTTTTGGGATTGAGATCGAAAAATGTGGGTTTTTGGGATCGAGATCAAAATACGTGTTTTTTTGGGATTGAGATCGAAAAATGTGGGTTTTGGGGATCGAGATCCAAATGCGTGTTTTTTTCGGGATTGAGATCGAAATATCTGGGTTTTTGGGATTGGGATTGGAAAATGTGGGTTTTTGGGACTGGGATTGGAAAATGTGGGGTTTTGGGGGATCGAGATCCAAATACGTGTTTTTTTCGGGATTGAGATCGAAATATCTGGGTTTTTGGGGGATTGAGATCGAATAATGTGGGTTTTTGGGATTGGGATTGGAAAATGTGGGTTTTTGGGATTGGGATTGGAAATGTGGGTTTTGGGGATTGGAAATGTGGGTTTTTTGGGGATCGAGATCAAAATACGTGTTTTTTTGGGACTGAGATTGAAATATCTGGGTTTTTTGGGATTGAGATCCAAAAATGTGGGTTTTTGGGACTGGGATTGAAAAATGTGGGGTTTGGGGGGATCGAGATCAAAATACGTGTTTTTTCGGGATTGAGATTGAAATATATGGTTTTTTGGGGATTGAGATTTTAAAAAATGTGGTTTTTTGGGATTGGGATTGAAAAATGTGGGTTTTTGGGGGATCGAGATCAAAATATCTGGGTTTTTTGGGATTGAGATTGAAATATATGGGTTTTTGGGATTGAGATTTAAAAAATGTGGTTTTTTGGGATTGGGATTGGAAAATGTGGGTTTTTGGGGATCGAGATCAAAATATCTGGGTTGTTTGGGATTGAGATTTAAAAAATGTGGTTTTTTGGGATTGGGATTGAAAAATGTGGGTTTTTGGGGGATCGAGATCAAAATATCTGGGTTTTTTGGGATTGAGATTGAAATATATGGGTTTTTTGGGATTGGGATTGAAAAATGTGTTTTTTTGGGGATTGGGATTGAAAAATGTGGGTTTTTTTTGGGGATCGAGATCAAAATATCTGGGTTGTTTGGGATTGAGATTGAAATATATGGGCTTTTTGGGATTGGGATTGAAAAATGTGTTTTTTTGGGATTGGGATTGAAAAATGTGGGTTTTTTTGGGGATCGAGATCAAAATATCTGGGTTTTTTGGGATTGGGATTGAAAAATGTGGGTTTTTTGGGATTGAGATTTAAAAAATGTGGTTTTTGGGATTGGGATTGAAAAATGTGGGTTTTTTGGGATTGAGATTTAAAAAATGTGGTTTTTTGGGATTGGGATTGAAAAATGTGGGTTTTTTGGGGATCGAGATCAAAATACGTGTTTTTTGGGATTGAGATTGAAATATATGGGTTTTTTGGGATTGAGATTTAAAAAATGTGTTTTTTTGGGATTGGGATTGGAAAATGTGAGTTTTTTGGTCATCAAGATGAAAATACGTGTTTTTTGGGATTGAGATCGAAATGTCTGGGTTTTTGGGACTGAGATTAAAAGATGCAGGTTTTCGAAAAGACATGGGTTTTTTTTTATTGAGATGAAAATACGTGTTTTTTTCAGGATTGAGATCGAAAGTTGTGAGTTTTGGGGATTGGGATTGGAAAATGTGGCTTTTTGGGGAATCGAGATCAAAATATGTGATTTTTTTCGGGATTGAGAATGAAATATCTAGGTTTTTTGGGATTGAGATCGAAATATCTGGGTTTTTTTGGGATTGAGATAGAAAAATGTGGGTTTTTGGGACTGGGATTGAAAAATGTGGTTTTGGGGGATCGAGATCAAAATACGTGTTTTTGGGGGATTGAGATTGAAATATCTGGGTTTTTGGGATTGAGATCCAAAAATGTGGTTTTTGGGACTGGGATTGAAAAATGTGGGTTTTGGGGATTGGAAATGTGGGTTTTTTGGGGATCGAGACAGAAAGACGTGTTTTTTCCAGGATTGAGATCGAAAAATGTGGGTTTTTGGGATCGAGATCAAAATACGTGTTTTTTGGGGATTGAGATCGAAAAATGTGGGTTTTTGGGATCGAGATCAAAATACGTGTTTTTTGGGGACTGAGATCGAAAAATGTGGGTTTTTGGGATCGAGATCAAAATACGTGTTTTTTTCGGGATTGAGATCGAAATATATGGGTTTTTTTGGGATTGAGATTTAAAAAATGTGGTTTTTTGGGATTGGGATTGAAAAATGTGGGTTTTTTGGGGATCGAGATCAAAATATCTGGGTTTTTTGGGATTGGGATTGAAAAATGTGGGTTTTTTTGGATTGAGATTTAAAAAATGTGGTTTTTTGGGATTGGGATTGAAAAATGTGGGGTTTTTTGGGGGATCGAGATCAAAATATCTGGGTTTTTTGGGATTGGGATTGAAAAATGTGGGTTTTTTGGGATTGAGATTTAAAAAATGTGGTTTTTTGGGATTGGGATTGAAAAATGTGGGTTTTTGGGGGATCGAGATCAAAATATCTGGGTTGTTTGGGATTGAGATTTAAAAAATGTGGTTTTTTGGGATTGAGATTTAAAAAATGTGGTTTTTTGGGATTGGGATTGAAAAATGTGGGGTTTTTTGGGGGATCGAGATCAAAATATCTGGGTTTTTTGGGATTGAGATTTAAAAAATGTGGTTTTTTGGGATTGAGATTTAAAAAATGTGGTTTTTTGGGATTGGGAATTGGAAAATGTGGGTTTTTGGGGGATCGAGATCAAAATATCTGGGTTTTTTGGGATTGAGATTGAAATATATGGGTTTTTTGGGATTGAGATTTAAAAAATGTGGTTTTTTGGATTGGGATTGAAAAATGTGGGTTTTTTTGGGGATCGAGATCAAAATATCTGGGTTTTTTGGGATTGAGATTGAAATATATGGGTTTTTGGGATTGAGATTTAAAAAATGTGGTTTTTTGGGATTGGGATTGAAAAATGTGAGTTTTTTGGTCATCAAGATGAAAATACGTGTTTTTTGGGATTGAGATCGAAATGTCTGGGTTTTTGGGACTGAGATTAAAAGATGCAGGTTTTCGAAAGACACGGGTTTTTTTTTATTGAGATGAAAATACGTGTTTTTTTCAGGATTGAGATCGAAAGATGTGAGTTTTTGGGATTGGGATTGGAAAATGTGGCTTTTTGGGGAATTGAGATCAAAATATGTGATTTTTTTCGGGATTGAGAATGAAATATCTAGGTTTTTTGGGATTGAGATCGAAATATCTGGGGTTTTTTTGGATTGAGATAGAAAAATGTGGGTTTTTGGGACTGGGATTGAAAAATGTGGGGTTTTGGGGAATCGAGATCAAAATACGTGTTTTTTTGGGGATTGATATCGAAAAATGTGGCTTTTTGGGATTGAGATCCAAAAATGTGGGTATTTGGGACTGGGATTGAAAAATGTGGGTTTTGGGGATTGGAAATGTGGGTTTTTTGGGGATCGAGACAGAAAGACGTGTTTTTTCCGGGATTGAGATCGAAAAATGTGGGTTTGGGGGGCATCGAGATCAAAATACGTGTTTTTTGGGGATTGAGATCAAAAAATGTGGGTTTTTGGGATCGAGATCCAAATACGTGTTTTTTTCGGGATTGAGATCGAAATATCTGGGTTTTTGGGGATTGGGATTGGAAAATGTGGGTTTTTGGGACTGGGATTGGAAAATGTGGGGTTTTGGGGGATCGAGATCAAAATACGTGTTTTTTGGGGATTGAGATTGAAATATCTGGGTTTTTCGGGATTGAGATCGAAAAATGTGGGTTTTGGGGATTGGAAATGTGGGTTTTTTGGGGATCGAGATCAAAATACGTGTTTTTTTGGGATTGAGATCGAAAAATGTGGGTTTTTGGGATCGAGATCCAAATACGTGTTTTTTTCAGGATTAAGATCGAAAAATGTGGGTTTTCGGGATTGAGATTGAAATATCTGGGATTTTTGGGATTGAGATTGAAAAATGTGGTTTTTTTTGGGATGGAGATCAAAATACGTGGTTTTTTGGGATTGAGATCGAAATATCTGGGTTTTTTGGGATTGGGATTGGAAAATGTGTTTTTTTTTCAGGATCATGTTTTTTTCAGGATTGAGATCGATTTTGGGGATTAGGATTGGAAATTGTGGCTTTTTGGGGATCCAGATCAAAATACGTGTCTTTTTGGGATTGAGATCGAAATATCTGGGTTTTTTGGGATTGGGATTGGAAAATGTGGGTTTTTTGGGGACCAGTATCAAAATACGTGTTTTTTTGGGATTGAGATCGAAAAATGTGGGTTTTTGGGATCGAGAACCAAATACGTGTTTTTTTCGGGATTGAGATCGAAATATCTGGGATTTTTGGGATTGAGATTGAAAAATGTGGGGGTTTTTTGGGATGGAGATCAAAATACGTGTTTTTTGGGAATTGAGATCGAAATATCTGGGTTTTTTGGGATTGGGATCGGAAAATGTGTTTTTTGGGGGGGATCCAGATCAAAAGACATGGTTTTTTCGGGATTTGAATCGCAAGACGTGGTTTTATGGGATCAAAAATGTGGTTTTATAGAACTGAAAAACGTAGTTTTATGGGATCAAAAATGTGGTTTTATGGGATCGAAAAATGTGGTTTTATGGGATCAAAAAATGTGGTTTTATGGGATCGAAAAAGGTGGTTTTATGGGATTGGGATCGAAAAATGTGTTTTTTTGGGATCGGGACCGAGGGATCCACCCCGTTTCCGGCGCCCTCAAACGAGGACTTGATCCGTAGAAGATACTCACCCGCGGCATCATGCCATAGACTTCCTGAAAGAGAGAAGGAGAGGGTTAACTCCATTTTTGTAAGCGAGGGGATCGAATAATAATAATAATAATAATAATAATAATAATAATAATAATAAATAATGCCAGTAGTAATGCCAGAATAATAAGAATAAGAATAAGAAGAAAAATAATGCCAGAATACTACTACTACTACTACTAATAATAATAATATTGCCAGAATAGTAGTAGTAGTAGTAGTAGTAATGCCATAATAATAATAATAATAATAATAGTAATAATAATAATAATGCCAGTAGTAATGCCAGAATAATAAGAATAAGAATAAAAAAAGTAATAATGCCAGAATACTACTACTAATAATATTATTACTATTCCTAGAATAGTAGTAGTAGTAGTAATGCCATAATAATAATAATAATAATAATAATAATAATAATAATAATAATAAATAATGCCAGTAGTAATGCCATAATAATAAGAATAAGAATAAAAATAATAATGCCAGAATACTACTACTAATAATAATATTGCTAGAATAGTAGTAGTAGTAGTAATGCCATAATAATATTAATAATAATAATAATAATAATAATAATAATGCCAGTAGTAATGCCAGAATAATAAGAATAAGAATAAAAATAATAATGCCAGAATACTACTACTACTACTAATAATAATAATATTGCTAGAATAGTAGTAGTAATGCCATAATAATAATAATAATAATAATAATAATAATAATAATAAATAATGCCAGTAGTAATGCCAGAATAATACTA
>NC_139691.1:800844-808344 GCF_964106915.1 Podarcis gaigeae
CCGGTGTGGATCCTTCCGGGATCCACCATCCCTTCGGACACAGTCCGGGAGTCAACGGGAAAACAGGGACCCTCCCGACGCCCCAGTCCAGATCCTTCCGAGCCAGTGGAGAAACGAGGATTCGCTCCAGCCCCCAGTCCGGATCCTTTTCAGGATCCGCCAGATCTCTGGGAGCCAAGGGGGAAACAGGGACCCTCCCGACCCCCCAGTCCGTATCCTTCCAGGATCCTCCAGATCTCTAGGAACCAATGGCGAAACGGGAACCCTCCTGGCCCCCTGTCCAGATCCTTCTGGGATCCACCAGCCCTTCAGACACGATCCGGGGGCCCCAGTCCAGCTCCTTCCGGGATCCCCCAACAATTCGGACCCGATCCGAGAGTCAACGGGGAAACGGGGACCCGCTCCGGCTCCCCAATCCGGATCCTTCCTGGATCCACCTGATCTCCACACACGATCTCCGGGGAGGATCTCTAGGAGCCAACGGGGAAATGGGGACCCTCCTGGCCCCCTGTCCAGATCCTTCCGGGATCCATGGCCCTTCAGACCCTCCCAGCCCCCCAGTCCAGATTCTTCCGGGATCCACCATCCCTTCGGACACGATCCGGGAGTCAACGGGGACCCTCCTGGCCCCCTGTCCAGATCCTTCCGGGATCCACCGGCCCTTCAGACACGATCCGGGGTCCCCAATCCGGATCCTTCCTAGATCCACCTGATCTCCGCACACGATCCAAGAGCCAACGGGGAAACAGGGACCCACTCCGGGGGCCCCAGACATGATCCGGGAGCCAGCTGGGACCCTCCCGCCCACCCAGTCCGGATCCTTCCGGGATCCACGAGATCTCTGGGATCCACTTGACCCGCCCCGGCGCCAAACCCACCTTCTGGAAGTCGTCAAACTTCTTCTGGAGCACCTCCACCTGCTCCAGATCCGCCCCGACCTCCTCATTGGTCAGGGCCGCCTCCTTCTCGTGGATCCACTGCTGCAATTCGTTGGCTTCCCGGAAGAGGGTGAACTTCTTGCAGCTCTTCTCCAGCATGGACTTCCGCTTCTCGCCCAGTTCCAGGAGGGAGGCGTACCTGGGGGGCAGAGGGGGGGAGAGAAGACCCATAAGTGGGGGGCAGAGAGAGGGAGAGACCCATAAATGGGGGGCAGAGGGGAAAACGCTGTCAGGTTTCGCACCCGGGACCGAAAAGGCTTTTGACCGCGTCGCGTGGTCATATATGTATATGTGTGTATGTCTCTCTGTGTGTAGATATATATATAAATGGGGGGCAGAGGGAGGGAGAGACCCATAAATGGGGGGCAGAGACCCATAAATGGGGGGCAGAGGGGAAAAGGCTGTCAGGTTTCGCACCCGGGACCGAAAAGGCTTTTGACCGCGTCGCGTGGTCATATATGTATATGTGTGTATGTCTCTGTGTGTGTAGATATATATATAAATGGGGGGCAGAGGGAGGGAGAGACCCATAAATGGGGGGCAGAGACCCATAAATGGGGGGCAGAGGGGAAAAGGCTGTCAGGTTTCGCACCCGGGACCGAAAAGGCTTTTGACCGCGTTGCGTGGTCATATATGTATATGTGTGTATGTCTCTCTGTGTGTAGATATATATATAAATGGGGGGCAGAGGGAGGGAGAGACCCATAAATGGGGGGCAGAGACCCATAAATGGGGGGCAGAAGGGGGAGAGACCCATTAATGGGGGGCAGAGGGAGGAGAGACCCATAAATGGGGGGCAGAGACCCATAAGTGGGGGGGCAGAGGGAGGGGGAAAGACCCATAAATGGGGGGCAGAGGGGGGAGAGACCGATAAATGGGGGGCAGAGGGGGGGAGAGACCCATAAATGGGGGCAGAAGGGGGGAGACCCATAAATGGGGGGCAGAGACCCATAAGTGGGGGGCAGAGGGAGGGGGAAAGACCCATAAATGGGGGGCAGAGGGGGGAGAGACCGATAAATGGGGGGCAGAGGGGGGGAGAGACCCATAAATGGGGGCAGAGACCCATAAGTGAGGGGCAGAGGGAGGGGGAAAGACCCATAAATGGGGGGCAGAAGGGGGAGAGACCGATAAATGGGGGGCAGAGGGGGGGAGACCCATAAATGGGGGCAGAAGGGGGGAGAGACCCATAAATGGGGGGCAGAGGGGGAAAGTTGACCCAGCAAAAGGCTTTTGAACTCATTGAGGTGACCCAGCAAAAGGCTTTTGACCGCATCGAATTGACCCGGCAAAACAACAACAACAACAACAGCAATAATAATAATGCCAGAATACTAATACTAAAATTAATACTACTGCTAATGATGCCATAATAATAATAATAATGCCAGAATACTAATACTAACACTAATACTACTAGTACTAATAATACCAGAATAATAATGATGCCAGAATAATAATAATAATAATAATAATAATAATAATAATAATAATAATGCCAGAATACTAATACTAACACTAATACTACTAGTACTAATAATGCCAGAATAATAATGATGCCAGAATAATAATAATAATAATAATAATAATAATAATAATAATAATAATGCCAGAATACTAATACTAACACTAATACTACTAGTACTAATAATGCCAGAATAATAATGATGCCAGAATAATAATAATAATAATAATAATAATAATAATGCCAGAATACTAATAGTAACACTAATACTACTAATAATAATGATATAATAATAATAATAATAATAATAATAATAATAATAATAATAATGCCAGAATACTAATAGTAACACTAATACTACTACTAATAATGATATAATAATAATAATAATGCCATAATAATAATAATAATAATAATAATGCCAGAATACTAATAGTAACACTAATGCTACTACTAATAATAACGCCATAATAATAATAATAATAATAATAATAATAATAATAATTTAAAAAAATACCCCGCCCTCCCCAGCCAAGACCGGGCTAACCACCAATGACCTGTGACCTGGGTGCGAATCCGGACGGACGGACACCCCTCCCTTTCCCGAAATTGATGCCCCGCCCCACACATGGGGGGCAGACGGGGGGAAAGGGGTCCTACTCACAGTTCTTCCACCATTTTCATGCGCAGGGAGACGCTCCCGGCTTCCTTGGTTAGCAAAGTCCTAGAAGGGACACAGCAGAAGAGCATGCTGGGAATTAGTCGGGTTAAGGGGAAATCAAGGGGTCGCGAGCCGGGGGGCGGGGTCATGCTTGGGGGGCAGGCGGGGGGCAGGAGGGGCGGAGGACTTCAAGGAGGGGTTGGAAATCGAGTCATGAGAAAGCCGAATAATTTTTAATGATAATAATAATAATAATAATAATAATAATAATAATAATAATAATAAATATTTTAATAATAATAATAATAATAATAATAATAATAATAATAATAATAATAATAATAATATTTTACAGCTTGCCATGATCTGAATAAGTGATTTTATTTAAGTATTAGAATTAATCAAGAAGATCGAGTCACGACAAGTCCGAATAGCTAGTAATTATTTTAATAATAATAATAATAATAATAATAATAATAATATTTTACAGCTTGCAATTATTTGAATAAGTGAATTTATTTAAGTATTAGAATTAATCAAGTCACGATAAGTCCTAATAGCTTGTAATTATTTTAATAATAATAATAATAATAATAATAATAATAATAATAATATTTTACAGCTTGCAATGATTTGAATAAGTGATTTTATTTAAGTATTAGAATTAATCAAGTCATGATAAGTCGTAATAGCTTGTAATTATTTTAATAATAATAATAATAATAATTTACAGCTTGCCATGATTTTAATGAATTTATTTAAGTATGATAATTAATCAAGATCAAGTCACGATAAGTCCGAATAGCTTGTAATTATTTTAATAATAATAATAATAATAATAATAATAATAATAATAATAATTTACAGCTTGCCATGATTTTAATGATTTTATTTAAGTATTAGAATTAATAAAGAAGATCAAGTCACGATAAGTCTGAATAGCTCATAATTATTTTAATAATAATAATAATAATAATAATAATAATAATAATAATAATAATAATATTTTAATAATAATTAGATTTCATAAAGAATATCGAGTCATGATAAGTCCTAAGAGTTTGTAATTATTTTAATAAGTAATTTTAATTCTTAGAATAAAGAATATCAAGTCATGATAAATCCTAAGAATTTGTAATGATTTTAATAAATGGTTTTAGTGTATTATTATAATTTATAATTATTTTAATAATAATAATAATAATTAGATTTAATAAAGAATATCGAGTCATAAGTCCTAATAGTTTGTAATTATTTTAATAAGTAATTTTAATTATTAGAATAAAGAATAGCAAGTCATGATAGATTTATAATTATTTTAATAAATGATTTCAGTGTATTATTATAATTTATAATTATTATAATAAATGGTTTTGGTGTATTATTAGAATTAATAAATCGTCACGATGAATCCTAAAAGCTTGTAATTCTTTTAGTAAGTGATTTGAATGAATTATTAGAATGAATAAAGAATATCAAGTTACGATCAATCCTAATAGCTTGTAATTGTTTTAATAAGAGATTTTAATAAATTATTAGGATTAATAAATAACATCAAGTCACGATCAATCCTAATAGCTTGTAATTATTTTAATAAGAGATTTTAATAAATTATTAGGATTAATAAATAACATCAAGTCACGGTAAGTCCTAATAGCTTGTAATTATTTTAATAATAATAATAATAATAATAATAATATTATCAATTTAATAATAATTAGATTTAATAAAGAATATCAAGTCATGATAAGTCCTAATAGTTTGTAATTATCTTAATAAGTAATTTTACTTATTAGAATAAAGAATATCAAGTCATGATAGATTTATAATGATTTTAATAAATGATTTGAGTGTATTATCATAATTTATGATTATTATAATAAATGATTTTAGTGTATTGTTATAATTTATAATTATTATAATAAATGATTTTAGTGTATTATTAGAATAAATCATATCAAGTCATGATGAATCCTAATAGCTTGTAATTCTTTTAGTAAGTGATTTTAAAGAATTATTAGAATAAAGAATATCAAGTCACGATCAATCCTAATAGCTTGTAATTATTTTAATAAGCGATTTTAATGAATTATTAGAATTAATAAAGAAGATCAAGTCACGATAAATCCTAACAGCTTGCAATTATTTTAATAAGTGATTTTATTTAAGTATTAGAATTAATAAAGAAGATCAAGTCACGATCAATCCTAATAGCTTGTAATTGTTTTAATAAGAGATTTTAATAAATTATTAGGATTAATAAATAACATCAAGTCACGATCAATCCGAATAGCTTGTAATTATTTTAGTAAGTGATTTTAATGAATTATTAGAATTAATAAATAACATCAAGTCACGATCAATCCTAAGAGCTTGCAATGATTTTAATAAGTATAATTATTAGGTAATAATTTTATTTAAGTATTAGAATTAATAAAGAATAGCAAGAGCTTCTTTATTAATTAATAAAGAATGAATCAAGAATTCATAAAGAATAGCAAGAGCTTCTACTTCTTTTCATAAGTAACTTTAATAAATTATTAGGATTAATTAATAAATAATAACAATAATAAGTGACTGTAATTGGTTTAATAAAAGATTTTAATAAATTATTAGGATTAATAAATAACATCAAGTCACGATCAATCCTAAGAGCTTGCAATGATTTTAATAAGTATAATTATTAAGTAATAATTTTATTTAAGTATTCAAATTAGTCAAGAATAGCAAGAGCTTCCTTATTAATTAATAAAGAATGAATCAAGAATGAATAAAGAATAGCAAGAGCTTCTAATTCTTTTAATAAGTAACTTTAATAAATTATTAGGATTAATTAATAAAGAATAACAATAATAAGTGACTGTAATTGGTTTAATAAGAGAAAGCCTAAGAGCTTGTAATTGTTTTAATAAGAAATTTTAATAAATTATTAGGATTAATAAATAACATCAAGTCACGAGAAAGCCTAAGAGCTTGTAATTATTTTAATAAGTGATTTTAATGAATTATTATAATTAATAAATCATATCAAGTCACGATAAATCCTAACAGCTTGCAATGATTTTAATAAGTGATATCAATCCTAATAGCTTGTAATTATTTTAGTGATAATTAATTATTAGAATTAGTAGAATTAATAAATCGTATCAAGTCACGATATTGCAATGATTTTAATAAGTGATTTGATTTAAGTATTAGAACTAATCAAGAATAGCAAGAGCTTCTTTATTAATTAATCAAGAATGAATCAAGAATGAATCAAGAATGAATCAAGAATGAATCAAGAATAGCAAGAGCTTCTAATTCTTTTAATAAGTAACTTTAATAAATTATTAGGATTAATTAATAAAGAATAATAATTATAATTAAGTTGGGGTTCGCATGCCGGGCCAATCGGGGCGGAGGAGGCGGGCAAAGGGCGTAGCTTTGGGGGCGGAGCCAGTCGGGAACGTTCTAGAAAGCCAATAGGAAAGGGGAGAAGCCGAGGAGGCGGAGCATAGGGCGAGGTCGTCGACGTAGCGCAGGAGGACGCATGTGTACATGTGTGTATGTACACGTGTGTGTGTGTGTGTGAGTGAGTGTGTACGTCTGTGTGTGTACATGTGTGTGTGTGTGTCTGTGTGTTTGTATATGTGTGTGTCTGTGTGTTTGTATATGTGTGTGTGTATATGTGTCTGTATATATGTGTGTGTCTGTGTGTGTGTCTGTGTGTTTGTATATGTGTGTGTGTATATGTGTCTGTATATATGTGTGTGTCTGTGTGTTTGTATATGTGTGTGTGTATATGTGTCTGTATATATGTGTGTGTGTGTGTCTGTGTGTGTGTGTGTCTGTGTGTTTGTATATGTGTGTGTCTGTGTGTTTGTATATGTGTGTGTGTATATGTGTCTGTATATATGTGTGTGTCTGTGTGTGTGTCTGTGTGTTTGTATATGTGTGTGTGTATATGTGTCTGTATATATGTGTGTGTCTGTGTGTTTGTATATGTGTGTGTGTATATGTGTCTGTATATATGTGTGTGTGTGTGTCTGTGTGTGTGTGTGTCTGTGTGTTTGTATATGTGTGTGTCTGTGTGTTTGTATATGTGTGTGTGTATATGTGTCTGTATATATGTGTGTGTCTGTGTGTTTGTATATGTGTGTGTGTGTATATGTATATGTGTCTGTATATATGTGTGTGTGTTTGTATATGTGTGTGTCTGTGTGTTTGTATGTGTGTGTGTGTATATGTGTCTGTATATATGTGTGTGTCTGTGTGTGTGTCTGTGTGTTTGTATATGTGTGTGTCTGTGTGTTTGTATATGTGTGTGTCTGTGTGTGTGTCTGTGTGTTTGTATATGTGTGTGTGTATATGTGTCTGTATATATGTGTGTGTCTGTGTGTGTACATGTGTGTGTGTCTGTGTCTTGTGTGTTTGTATATGTGTGTGTGTATATGTGT
>NC_139691.1:813344-828344 GCF_964106915.1 Podarcis gaigeae
GTAGTAGTAGTAGTAATAGTAGTAGTAGTAAAAATAACAATACATTATTATTATTAGTAGTAGTAGTAGTAGTAAAAATAATAATATGTTATTATTATTATTATTATTATTATTATTAGCAGCAGTAATAGTAGTAGTAAAAATAATAATGCATTAACATTATTATTATTAGTAGTAGTAGTAGTAGTAAAAATAATAATACATTATTATTATTAGTAGTAGTAGTAGTAGTAGTAAAAATAATACATTATCATTATTATTATTAGTAGTAGTAGTAGTAGTAAAAATAATAATACATTATTAGTAGTAGTAGTAGTAGTAATAGTAGTAGTAAAAATAACAATACATTATTATTATTAGTAGTAGTAGTAGTAGTAAAAATAATAATACATTAACATTATTATTATTATTATTATTATTAGCAGCAGTAATAGTAGTAGTAAAAATAATAATACATTAACATTATTATTAGTAGTAGTAGTAGTAGTAAAAATAATAATACATTATTATTATTAGTAGTAGTAGTAGTAAAAATAATACATTATCATTATTATTATTATTATTAGTAGTAGTAGTAGTAAAAATAACAATACATTATTATTATTAGTAGTAGTAGTAGTAATAGTAGTAGTAGTAAAAATAACAATACATTATTATTAGTAGTAGTAGTAGTAAAAATAATAATACATTATCATTATTATTATTAGTAGTAGTAGTAGTAGTAAAAATAATAATACATTATTATTATTAGTAGTAGTAGTAGTAATAGTAAAAATAACAATACATTATTAGTAGTAGTAGTAGTAGTAGTAATAGTAGTAGTAAAAATAATAATACATTAACATTATTATTAGTAGTAGTAGTAGTAGTAAAAATAATAACACATTATTATATACTACTACTACTACTACTACTGCTGCTACTACTACTACTATATTCTTACCCTGCAGGCCTAGGCTTGCTCCCGCAGCGCTTGAATGCTACTGCCGTTACTACTAGTAGTAGTAGTAATACTTACTACTACTATTGTTACTACTACTACTACTACTACTACTATATTCTTACCCTGCAGGCCTGGGCTTGCTCCCGCAGCGCTTGAATGCTACTGCCGTTACTACTACTAGTAGTAGTAATACTTACTACTACTATTGTTACTACTACTACTACTACTACTACTACTATATTCTTACCCTGCAGGCCTGGGCTTGCTCCCGCAGCGCTTGAATGCTGCTGCCGTTACTAGTAGTAGTAGTAATACTTACTACTACTATTGTTACTACTACTACTACTACTACTACTATATTCTTACCCTGCAGGCCTGGGCTTGCTCCCGCAGCGCTTGAATGCTGCTGCCGTTACTAGTAGTAGTAGTAGTAGTAATACTTACTACTACTACTATTGTTACTACTACTACTACTACTACTAATATATTCTTACCCTGCAGGCCTGGACTTGCTCCCGCAGCGCTTGAATGCTACTGCCGTTACTACTAGTAGTAGTAGTAGTAGTAATACTTACTACTACTATTGTTACTACTACTACTACTACTACTAATATATTCTTACCCTGCAGGCCTGGACTTGCTCCCGCAGCGCTTGAATGCTGCTGCCGTTACTACTAGTAGTAGTAATACTTACTACTACTATTGTTACTACTACTACTACTACTACTACTACTATATTCTTACCCTGCAGGCCTGGGCTTGCTCCCGCAGCGCTTGAATGCTACTGCCGTTACTACTACTACTAGTAGTAATACTACTACTATTGTTACTACTACTACTACTACTACTACTATATTCTTACCCTGCAGGCCTGGGCTTGCTCCTGCAGCGCTTGAATGCTGCTGCCGTTACTACTAGTAGTAGTAGCAATACTACTACTATTGTTACTACTACTACTACTACTACTACTATATTCTTACCCTGCAGGCCTGGGCTTGCTCCCGCAGTGCTTGAATGCTGCTGCCGTTACTAGTAGTAGTAGTAATAATACTTACTACTACTATTGTTACTACTACTATTACTACTAATAAGAATAAGAATAAGAATATATTCTTACCCTGCAGGCCTGGGCTTGCTCCTGCAGCGCTTGAATGCTGCTGCCGTTACTACTACTAGTAGTAGCAATACTACTACTATTGTTACTACTACTACTACTACTACTACTACTATATTCTTACCCTGCAGGCCTGGGCTTGCTCCCGCAGCGCTTGAATGCTGCTGCCGTTACTACTAGTAGTAGTAATACTTACTACTACTATTGTTACTACTACTACTACTACTACTACTACTATATTCTTACCCTGCAGGCCTGGGCTTGCTCCCGCAGCGCTTGAATGCTACTGCCGTTACTACTAGTAGTAGTAGTAATACTTACTACTACTATTGTTACTACTACTACTACTACTACTACTACGAATATATTCTTACCCTGCAGGCCTGGACTTGCTCCCGCAGCGCTTGAATGCTGCTGCCGTTACTACTACTAGTAGCAGTAATACTTACTACTACTATTGTTGTTGTTACTACTACTACTACTACTAATAATAATAATAATAAGAATATATTCTTACCCTGCAGGCCTGGGCTTGCTCCCGCAGCGCTTGAATGCTGCCGCCGTTACTACTACTACTAGTAATAATACTACTACTACTATTGTTGTTGTTACTACTACTACTACTACTACTACTACTACTAATAAGATATTCTTACCCTGCAGGCCTGGGCTTGCTCCCGCAGCGCTTGAATGCTGCTGCCGTTACTACTACTAGTAGTAGTAATACTTACTACTATTGTTACTACTACTACTACTACTACTACTACTACTACTACTACTATATTCTTACCCTGCAGGCCTGGGCTTGCTCCCGCAGCGCTTGAATGCTGCTGCCGTTACTAGTAGTAGTAGTAATACTTACTACTACTATTGTTACTACTACTACTACTACTACTACTATATTCTTACCCTGCAGGCCTGGGCTTGCTCCCGCAGCGCTTGAATGCTGCTGCCGTTACTACTAGTAGTAGTAGTAATACTTACTACTACTATTGTTACTACTACTACTACTACTACTACTACTATATTCTTACCCTGCAGGCCTGGGCTTGCTCCCGCAGCGCTTGAATGCTGCTGCCGTTACTAGTAGTAGTAGTAATACTTACTACTACTATTGTTACTACTACTACTACTACTACTACTATATTCTTACCCTGCAGGCCTGGGCTTGCTCCCGCAGTGCTTGAATGCTGCTGCCGTTACTAGTAGTAGTAGTAATACTTACTACTACTATTGTTACTACTACTACTACTACTACTGCTACTACTACTATATTCTTACCCTGCAGGCCTGGGCTTGCTCCCGCAGCGCTTGAATGCTGCTGCCGTTACTAGTAGTAGTAGTAATACTTACTACTACTATTGTTACTACTACTACTACTACTATATTCTTACCCTGCAGGCCTGGGCTTGCTCCCGCAGCGCTTGAATGCTACTGCCGTTACTACTACTACTAGTAGTAGTAATACTACTACTATTATTACTACTACTACTACTACTACTACTATATTCTTACCCTGCAGGCCTGGGCTTGCTCCCGCAGTGCTTGAATGCTGCTGCCGTTACTAGTAGTAGTAGTAATACTTACTACTACTATTGTTGTTGTTACTACTACTACTAATAATAAGAATAATAAGAATAATAAGAATATATTCTTACCCTGCAGGCCTGGGCTTGCTCCTGCAGTGCTTGAATGCTGCTGCCGTTACTACTAGTAGTAGTAGCAATACTACTACTATTGTTACTACTACTACTACTAATATATTCTTACCCTGCAGGCCTGGGCTTGCTCCCGCAGCGCTTGAATGCTGCTGCCGTTACTACTAGTAGTAGTAAGTATTACTACTACTAGTATTACTACTACTAGTATTATTGTTACTACTACTACTACTACTACTACTACTATATTCTTACCCTGCAGGCCTGGGCTTGCTCCCGCAGCGCTTGAATGCTGCTTCCATAGGCGCTCAGATCCGACATCAGCGCTTCGTGCTTTTTGAGGAGCGCCTGAAAGAGAGGAAGGAAAAAATGACGGAAGAGAAGAATTCCAATTGCCAGATCCGGATTTGCAAATTGAGCAGAGAGAAGGAAGGAAGGAAGGAAGGAAGGAGAGAGAGAGAAAGAGAGAGGGAGAGAGGGAAGGAAGGAAGGAAGGAAGGAAGGAAGGAAGGAAGGAAGGAAGGAAGGAAGGAGGGAGGGAAGGAAGGAAGGAAGGAAGGAGAGAGACGAGGGAGGAAGGAAGGAAGGAAGGAAGGAAGGAAGGAAGGAAGGAAGGAAGGAGAGAAAGAGAGGGAGAGGGAAGGAAGGAGAAAGGGAGAGAGATGGAGAGAGAAGGAAGGAAGGAAGGAAGGAAGGAAGGAAGGAAGGAGAGAGAGAGAAAGAGAGAGGGAGAGAGAGAGAGAAGGAAGGAAGGAAGGAAGGAAGGAAGGAAGGAAGGAAGGAAGGAGAGGGAGAGAGAGAAGGAAGGAAGGAAGGAAGGAAGGAAGGAAGGAAGGAAGGAGAGAGACGAGGAAGCAAGGAAGGAAGGAAGGAAGGAAAGAGAGAGAAAGAGAGGGAGAGGGAGGGAAGGAGAAATGGAGAGAGAAGGAAGGAAGGAAGGAAGGAAGGAAGGGGAAGGAAGGAAGGAAGGAGAGGGAGACGGAGAAGGAAGGAAGGAAGGAAGGAAGGAAGGAAGGAAGGAAGGAGAGATAGAGGGAGGGGAGAGAGAGAGATGGGGGGAAGGAAGGAGAGAGAGAGAGGGAGAGAGATAAGGAAGGAAGGAGAGAAATGGAAGGAAGGAAGGAAGGAAGGAAGGAAGGAAGGAAGGAAGGAAGGAAGGAGAGCGGATTCGAAAACTCTTTTCCTGTTAGTTAATTAATTAATAGAAAACCAATCCAATTAAGCCATTAACAACCCACCTCCGCCGAATCCTCTCTTTTCCCATTAATTCATTAATAGAAAACCAATCCAATGAACCGATTAACGATTAATTAATTAACTAACGATTCATTAATCTGGAGACCCAACTCGGCCGAATCCTCTCTTTTCCCATTGATTAATTCATAGGAAACCAATCAAATGAACCGATGAACGATTAATTAACGATTAATTAATTTGGGGACCCACCTCCGCCAAATCCTCTCTTTTCCCATTGATTAATTAATAGGAAACCAATCAAATGAACCGATTAGCGATTAATTAACTAACGATTAATTAATTTGGGGACCCACCTCGGCCGAATCCTCATCTTTCCCATAATCGGTGCTGCTAACGATCGGCTCCTTTTCCCGCATCCAGGATTCGGCCTCGTTAGCGTCGGCGAAATATTGCTGGGCCTGCAGGGAATCTTCTAGATCCTGGCGCCTTTGGGACGCTTTCCCTTTAAGAGATTCCCACTTCTGGTGCAAGTCGGAGAGCTTGGCTCTGACATCATCGGCGGCGAAGTGGCCTGGGGACAGGAAGGGGCGGGGACAGGAAGTAGTAATAAAAGACGAATCATGTTACTAAGAAATTCAAATAATAAATACTAAAGTTCTCAGCATCAATAATATAATATAATATAATATAATATAATATAATATAATATAATATAATATAATATAATATAATATAATATAATATAATAATTAATATACTATAATTAATATATAATATAATAATTAATAAAATATAATATAATAAAATATGATAAAATATAATAATATTAAGTATGAATACTAATAACTGATTGATTAAAATAAATTAATAACAGGAAGTGAAGGGGAAGGGAAGGGGACAGGAAGCGGCAGGGTCAGGAAGGGAAGGGGGAGGGGCGGGGACAGGAAGGGAAGGGGACAGGAAGTGGAGGAGACAGGAAGGGGAGGGGACAGGAAGTGAAGTAGTAATAAAAGACGAATCATGTTACTAACAAATTCAAATAATAAATACTAAAGTTCTCAGCATCAATAATATAATATATTATAATATATTATAATATAATATAATGTAATGTAATGTAATGTAATGTAATGTAATATAATAATATTAAGTATGAATACTAATAACTGATTGATTAAAATAAATTAATAACAGGAAGTGAAGGGGAAGGGAAGGGGACAGGAAGCGGCAGGGTCAGGAAGGGAAGGGGGAGGGGCAGGGACAGGAAGGGAAGGGGACAGGAAGGGGAGGGGACAGGAAGTGAAGGGGCAGGGACAGGAAGTGAAAGGGGACAGGAAGTAGTAATAAAAGACGAATCATATTACTAACAAAATCAATTAATAAATACTAAAGTTCTCAGTATCAATAATTAATATAATATAATATAATATAATATAATATAATATAATATAATATAAAGTATGAATACTAATAACTGATTGATTGATTAAAATAAATTAATAACAGGAAGTGGGGTCAGGAAGGAAAGGGGGAGGGGCAGGGACAGGAAGGGAAGGGGACAGGAAGTGGAGGAGACAGGAAGGGGAGGGGACAGGAAGTGAAGGAGCGGGGACAGGAAGTGAAAGGGGACAGGAAGTAGTAATAAAAGACGAATCATATTACTAACAAAATCAATTAATAAATACTAAAGTTCTCAGTATCAATAATTAATATAATATAATATAATATAATATAATATAATATAATATAATATAATATAATATAATATAATATAATATAATATAATGTATGAATACTAATAACTGATTGATTAAAATAAATTAATAACAGGAAGTGAAGGGGTCAGGGAGGGAAGGGGACAGGAAGGGAAGGGGACAGGAAGTGAAGGGGCGGGGACAGGAAGTAGTAATAAAAGACGAATCATGTTACCAACAAATTCAAATAATAAATACTAAAGTTCTCAGTATCAATAATATAATATAATATAATATAATATAATATAATATAATAATTAATATAATATAATATAATATAATATAATATAATATAATATAATATAATAATTAATATAATATAATATAAAGTATGAATACTAATAACTGATTGATTAAAATAAATTAATAACAGGAAGTGAAGGGGTCAGGAAGGGAAGGGGGAGGGGCGGGGAAAGGAAGGGAAGGGGACAGGGAGGAGACAGGAAGGGGAGGGGACAGGAAGTGAAGGGGCGGGGACAGGAAGTGAAAGGGGACAGGAAGTAGTAATAAAAGACGAATCATATTACTAATAAAATCAATTAATAAATACTAAAGTTCTCAGTATCAATAATACAATATAATATAATATAATATAATATAATATAATATAATAATTAATAATATAATATAATATAATATAATATAATATAATATAATATAATATAATATAAAGTATGAATACTAATAACTGATTGATTAAAATAAATTAATAACAGGAAGTGAAGGGGACAGGAAGTGAAGGGGAAGGGAAGGGGACAGGAAGCGGCAGGGTCAGGAAGGGAAGGGGGAGAGGCGGGGACAGGAAGTGAAGGGGACAGGAAGTGGAGGAGACAGGAAGGGGAGGGGACAGGAAGTGAAGGAGACAGGAAGTGAAGGGGCGGGGACAGGAAGTGAAAGGGGACAGGAAGTGAAGGGGCAGGGACAGGAAGTGAAGGGGCGAGGACTGGAAGTGAAGGGGACAGGAAGTGAAAGGGAAGGGAGGGGGACAGGAAGGGAAGGGGACAGGAAGTGAAGGGGATAGGAAGTGGAGGAGACAGGAAGTGAAAGGGGACAGGAAGTGAGGGGGACAGAAAGTGAAGGGGACAGGAAATGGAGGGGACAGGAAGTGAAGGAGACAGGAAGGGGAGGGGACAGGAACTGAAGGGGAAGGGAGAAAGCGGTGGGGAAAAGAGAGGAGGGATTGAGATGGGGATTTGAACCCAGAACTGAGACCAGCATTGACCCCTAACCAACCCTAGCATTGACGCCTAACCATGACCCAAGCCTAGAACTGACCCCTAACCTTAGCACTAACCCCTAACCCTAACCCAACCCTAGAATTGACCCCTAACCCTGACCCAACCCTACCACTGACCCCTAACCCTAGCACTGACCCCTAACCCAACCCTAACACAAATGCTAACCCTAACCCAACCCTAGCACTGACCCCTAACCTTATTCCTAGCCCTAACCCAACCCTAGCAGACCCCTAACCGAACCCTAGCCCTAACCCAACCCAAGCACTGACCCCTAACCTAACCCAACCTTAGCGCTGAGCCCTAGCCCAACCTTAGCACTGACCCCTAACACAACCCTAGCACTGACCCCTAACACAACCCTAGCCCTGACCCCTAACACAACCCTAACCCTAACCCAACCCCAACCCTATTCCTAACCCTAATCCAACCCTAACCCAACCCTAGCCCTGACCCCTAACCCTACTCCTAACCCACCCCTAGCACTGACCCCTAACCCAACCCTAGCCCTGACCCCTAACCCTACTCCTAACCAACCCCTAGCACTGACCCCTAACCTTAACCCAACCCTAGAACTGACCCCTAACCCAACCCTAACCCTAACCCAACCCTAGCACTGACCCCTAACACAACCCTAACCCTAACCCTATTCCTAACCCTAACCCAACCCTAGCACTGACCCCAACCCAACCCAACCCTAACCCAACCCTAGCACTGACCCCTAACCCAACCCTAACCCAACCCTAGCCCTGACCCCTAACCCTACTCCTAACCCACCCCTAGCACTGACCCCTAACCCTAACCCAACCCTAGCACTGACCCCTAACCCAATTCCTAACCCAACCCTAGCACTGACGCCCAACCGCAACCCCAACCCTAACCCAACCCTAGCACTGACCCCTAACCCAACCCTAGCACTGACCCCTAACCCAATTCCTAACCCAACCCTAGCACTGACCCCCAACCCTAGCACTGACCCCTAACCTGACCCATTCGGACCCACCTTCCTCCACCATGGTGTTCCCCTTTTGAGTGACAGCCTTGATCCGGGGTTCGTGTCCGGCAATTTCCGCCTGCAAAGCTTGGTGCTTCTTCAAAAGGTTCTGGACCCCAATGAGGTCCTTGCCTGGAAGGGGGGAAGAGGATATTAATAATAATAATAATAATAATAATAATAATAATAATAATAATAATAATAATAATAAAGTAATAAAAGTAACAACAACAATAATAATTTTTATTCATACCCCGCCCTCCCCAGCCAAGGGGATAATAATAACAATCGGTGTGGAATAGATCATAAATTTACATTATATACAAAACAATTTAAATATAATACAAAACAAATCCAATTAAACGCAATTAAACCCTCGCCCAATCACCGACCTTGACAGGAAATGGGGGAGGATTCCGGGGCGCAACAGGAAATGGGCAGCGAATCTGGGCCCAGACAGGAAACAGGTAAGTAGTTTGGGCCCTGACAGGAAATGGGGAAGGAGCCCAGACCCAGACTGGAAACGAGTTCAGGTCCCACCAGGAAACGGGAAAGGAGCCCAGGCCCAGACAGGAAACGAGTCTTGGCCCCAACAGGAAATGGGAAAGGAATCCAAGCCCCAACAGGAAATGGGAAAGGAATCTAGGCCCCAACAGGAAACAGGAAGGAGCCCGGGCCCAGACAGGAAACAGGGAAGGAGTTCAGGCCCTGACAGGAAACGGGGAAGGAGCTCAGACCCAGACAGGAAACGAGTTCAGGTCCCAACAGGAAACGGGGAAGGAGTCCAGACCCAGACAAGAAACGAGTCGGGTCCCAACAGGAAACAGGAAAGCAGCCCAGGCCCAGACAGGAAACGAGTCTGGGTCCCAACAGGAAATGGGAAAGGAGCCCGGGCCCAGACAGGAAACAGGAAAGGAGCCCGGGCCCAGACAGGAAACAGGGAAGGAGTTCGGGCCATGACAGGAAACGGGGAAGGAGCCCAGGCCCAGACAGGAAACAGGAAAGGAGTTCAGGCCCTGACAGGAAACGGGGAAGGAGCTCAGACCCAGACAGGAAACGAGTTCAGGTCCCAACAAGAAACGGGGAAGGAGCCCAGACCCAGACAAGAAACGAGTCGGGTCCCAACAGGAAATGGGAAAGGAGCCCGGGCCCAGACAGGAAACAGGAAAGGAGCCCGGGCCGAGACAGGAAACAGGGAAGGAGTTCGGGCCATGACAGGAAACGGGGAAGGAGCCCAGGCCCAGACAGGAAACAAGTCCGGGTCCCAACAGGAAATGGCAAAGGAGCCCAAGCCCAGACAGGAAACGGGAAAGTATCCAGGCCCCAACAGGAAATGGAAAAGGAGTCCAGGCCGAGACAGTCAACGGGAAAGGAGCCTGGGCCCAGACAGGAAACGAGTCCAGGTCCCAACAGGAAACGGGAAAGGAGTCCAGCCCCCGACAGTTGGTGGAGGTGGCAATCAATGAATGAATGATTTTTTATTAATTACTTAACTAATTAATTGATTAATTAATGATGAAGGAATCACCGACCTCGGTTGGTGGAGGCGGCGATGGGCTCCTTCTCCCGGATCCAGGTCTCCTCGTCCTCCACGTCCCGGAAGAGCTGCTGGAGGCGGAGCGAGTCGGCCAGCTTCTGCTTCCGGGCCGCCATGGGGTCGCGCAGGGCCTCGTACCGCGCCCCCAAGGCCTCCTGCTTCTTCCGGATGTTTCCGGCGTCAAAATGGCCGGCCTCCTGGAACTGGCGGGCCTGGATGGCGATGCCGTCGATCCGGTCCTGGAATGTAATAATAAATAATAAGAAAAAAAAATAATAATATATGAAAATAATATATCATCAAACTATTAATCACTGTAAGAATAAAAATATTGCATAAAAAGGATATATAATGATATATAAAAATAATATATAATCATCAAACTATTAATCACTGTAAGAATAAAAATAATGAACAGAAATAATAAATAATCATCAAACTATTAATCATTGTAAGAATAAAAATAATGAACAGAAATAATAAATAATCATCAAACTATTAATCACTGTAAGAATAAAAATAATGAACAGAAATAATAAATAATCATCAAACTATTAATCATTGTAAGAATAAAAAGAATGAACAGAAATAATAAATAATCATCAAACTATTAATCACTGTAAGAATAAAAATAATGAACAGAAATAATAAATAATCATCAAACTATTAATCACTGTAAGAATAAAAATAATGAACAGAAATAATTAATCATCAAACTATTAATCATCGTAAGAATAAAAATAATGAACAGAAATAATAAATAATCATCAAACTATTAATCATCGTAAGAATAAAAATAATGCATAATAATAATAAACTATTAATAATCGCAAGAAAGAAATAATGCATTATTATTATTATTTTATTCTTATTATTTTAATATTATTTTAAAATTATTATCTTCTTCTTTTTTTCTTCTTCTTCTTCTTCTTCTTATTATTATTATTACTATTATTTACATTCCAGGACCGGATCGACAGCATCGCCATCCAAGCCCGCCACTTCCAGGAGGCGGCCATTTTGACGCCGGAAACATCCGGAAGAAGCAGGTCTCCTCGTCCTCCACGTCCCGGAAGAGCTGCTGGAGGCAGCCAGCTTCTGCTTCCGGGCCGCCATGGGGTCGCGCAGGGCCTCGTACCGCGCCCCCTGCTTCTTCCGGATGTTTCCAGCGTCAAAATGGCCAGCCTCCTGGAACTGGCGGGCTTGGATGGCGATGCCGTCGATCCGGTCCTGGAAAGGGAGCGTCGTGCGTGAGGGGCGGCTGCGGACGGCGACCCACGGAGGAGACCCATAGACCCCGAGGGGGGGAGAAAAGGGGCGGTGGGGTAGGGAAAGCCTGTGGGGGGTGCCCCCTCTCCTCCTTAGGGGTCAGGGGCTCTCTAAGCTCTCTGACCCCTAAGCAGGGGAGGGGGAGCTGAGAGCCCCTGACCCCTAAGGAGGAGAGGGGGCGCCCCGAGAGCCCCTGACCCCTAAGGAGGAGAGGGGGCGCCCCGAGAGCCCCTGACCCACGGAGGAGACCCATAGATCCCGAGGAGGGGAGAAAAGGGGCGGTGGGGTAGGAAAAGCCTGTGGGGGCGCCCCCTGTCCTCCTTAGGGGTCAGGGACTCTAAGCTCTCTGACCCCTAAGTAGGGGAGGGGGAGCTGAGAGCCCCTGACCCCTAAGGAGAGGGGGCGCCCCGAGAGCCCCTGACCCATGGAGGAGACCCATAGACCCCGAGGAGGGGAGAAAAGGGGCGGTGGGGTAGGGAAAGCCTGTGGGGGGCGCCCCCTCTCCTCCTTAGGGGTCAGGGGCTCTCTAAGCTCTCTGACCCCTAAGCTGGGGAGGGGGGAGCTGAGAGCCCCTGACCCCTAAGGAGAGGGGGTGCCCCGAGAGCCCCTGACCCCTAAGGAGGGAAGGGGGCGCCCCAAGTGCCCCTGACCCCTAAGGAGGAGAGGGGGCACCCCGAAAGTCCCTGACCCCTAAGGAAGAGAGGGGGTGCCCCGAGAGCCCCTGACCCCTAAGGAGGAGAGGGGGCGTCCCAAGAGAGCCTGACCCCTAAGGAGGGGGGAGCTGAGAGCCCCTGACGCCTAAGGAGGAGAGGGGGCGCCCCGAGAGCCCCTGACCCATGGAGGAGACCCATAGACCCCGAGGAGGGGAGAAAAGGGGCGGTGGGGTAGGGAAAGCCTGTGGGGGGCGCCCCCTCTCCTCCTTAGGGGTCAGGGGCTCTCTAAGCTCTCTGACCCCTAAGCTGGGGAGGGGGGAGCTGAGAGCCCCTGACCCCTAAGGAGAGGGGGCGCCCCGAGAGCCCCTGACCCCTAAGGAGGGAAGGGGGCGCCCCAAGTGCCCCTGACCCCTAAGGAGGAGAGGGGGCACCCCGAAAGTCCCTGACCCCTAAGGAAGAGAGGGGGTGCCCCGAGAGCCCCTGACCCCTAAGGAGGAGAGGGGGCGTCCCAAGAGAGCCTGACCCCTAAGGAGGGGGGAGCTGAGAGCCCCTGACGCCTAAGGAGGAGAGGGGGCGCCCCGAGAGCCCCTGACCCCTAAGGAGGAGAGGCGGCGCCCCGAGAGCCCCGACCCCTAAGGAGGGGAGGGGGTGCCCCGAGAGCCCCTGACCCCTAAGGAGGAGAGGGGGCGTCCCAAGAGAGCCTGACCCCTAAGGAGGGGGGAGCTGAGAGCCCCTGACGCCTAAGGAGGAGAGGGGGCACCCCGAAAGTCCCTGACCCCTAAGGAAGAGGGGGTGCCCCGAGAGCCCCTGACCCCTAAGGAGGAGAGGGGGCGTCCCAAGAGAGCCTGACCCCTAAGGAGGGGGGAGCTGAGAGCCCCTGACGCCTAAGGAGGAGAGGGGGCGCCCCGAGAGCCCCTGACCCCTAAGGAGGAGAGGCGGCGCCCCGAGAGCCCCAACCCCTAAGGAGGGGAGGGGGCGCCCTAATAATAATAATAGTAATAAGAATAAGTATAATAGTACTATAATAATAATAATAATAATAACAACAACAATAACATAATATAATGATAATATGATAATAATATAAGAATGACATAATAATAATAATAATAATAATAATAATAATATAATAATAATAATAATAATTTTATTTATTTATTATTATTAATTAATATTAATAAATGGCACCTGGTGGGCGGCCACGTATAAGAAGAATAAGAATAAGAATAATAGTAATATAATAATAATAATAATAATAATAATAATAATAATAATGAATATAATAATTATTATTATTATTATTATTATTATTATTATTATCACAATTATTATTCAAGGCCGCCCTCCATGTATAATAATAATAATAATAATAATAATAATAATATTTTATTCTTATGTCATTATTATATTCATTATTATTATTATTATTATTAGTATTATTATTATTATAATACATGGAGGGCGGCCATGTATAATAATTGTGATAATAATAATAATAATAATAATAATAATAATAATAATAATAATAAATACGATAATGATAAGAATAACATAAGAATAATAAGATAATAATAATAATAATAATAATGATAACATAAGAATAAAATAATAAAATAATAATAATAATAATAATAATAATAATAATAATAATAATAATAATTATTGTTATTATTATTATTATTATTATTATTATTATTATTATTATTATTATTATTAATAAACGGCACCTGGTGGGCGGCCACGTCGGCCTCCAGGAGGGCGTGTTTCTTCTGGAGGTTCTGGACGTTGGTCAGGTCCTTCCCGTAATCGTCCGAGGCCAGGTGACCTTCGACCTCGTAGAGCCACAACTCAATGTCCTCCACATTGCGGTTGAACTGTTGCTGCTGGTTGGCTTCGCGCAGCTTGACCCCTGGGGCGCGGGGAGAGGGAGACAGTACTTAGTAGTAATAGTAGTAGTAGTAGTAATAATAATAATAATAATAATAATAATAATAATAATAATAATAGCAATAATTACAGTAGTAGTATTAATAATAATAAAAGTAGTAGTAGTAGTAGTAGTATAGTCATAATAGTAACGGTGGTGGTAGTAATAATAATAATGAAAGTAGTAGTAGTAGTAATAGTAGTAGTAGTAGTATAGTCATAATCGTAATGGTGGTGGTAGTAGTAATAATAATAATAATGTAATAATTATAATAGCAATAATAAAAAAGCAGCAGCAGCAGTAGTAGTAATAGTAGTAGTAGTAGTAGTAGTAGTATAGTCATAACAGTAATGGTGGTGGTAGTAGTAATAATGTAATAATTGTAATAGCAATAATAATAAAAGTAGTAGTAATAATATTAATAATGAAAGTAGTAGAAGTAGTAGTAGTAGTAATAGTAGTAGTAGTAGTAATAGCAATAATTACAGTAGAAGTAGTAGTAGTAGTAATAAAAGTAGTAGTAGTAGTAGTATAGTCATAACAGTAATGGTGGTGGTAGTAGTAATAATGTAATAATTGTAAAAGCAATAATAACAAAAGTAGTAGTAGTATAGTCATTATCGTAATGGTGGTGGTAGTAATAATAATAATAATAATGTAATAATTGTAATAGCAATAATAAAAAAGCAGCAGCAGTAGTAGTAGTAGTAGTAGTATAG
>NC_139691.1:845844-873344 GCF_964106915.1 Podarcis gaigeae
AAATTACCGCGTCCCTCCGGCTCGAAACGTCCTCTTTGGCGTAGTGATTGTTCTGCATCAGTTTGGTGGCAAATTCGTCCAGGGCCTGAAAATTAAATTAAAATTAAATTTTAATTGGAATTTAATTGGAAATTAAAAAGGAAAATGACCCTTAATACTGTGAAAATGATGAGCATGAAAATCAAATTTGAATTACTCCAAACAGAAGAGCAGCCGCAATAATAACCACAATATTGACTCTTTAAAATATTTGCTTTATTTGAAAAGGAAAGGAAAATGGTTAAAATGGAAATGATAAATTCTGACGATGAAAATGAAAATGGCTAAAATGGAATGATTAAAATGGAAACCGAAATTAAAACGAAAATTAAAAAGGGAGGAAAATGATTAAAATGGAAATGATAAATTATTACCATGAAAATGATGACCGTGAAAATTAAAATGCAAGTGGAAATTGTAAAAATGTTGTTGATTATTAAATGAAAATTATTAAAATGGAAATTTTAAAAACGGAAATGGAATTTATAGGGGAAAAAATAGGAAAACGACCATTTTTACTGTGAAAATGATGACCGTGAAAATGAAAATGCAAGTGGAAATTGTAAAAATCTTGATTATTAAAATGGAAATTATTAAAATGGAAATTTTTAAAAGGGAAATGGAATTTATAGGGAAAAAAATAGGAAAACGACCATTTTTACTGTGAAAATGATGACCGTGAAAATTAAAATGCAAGTGGAAATTGTAAAAATGTTAATTATTACAATGAAAATTATTAAAACAGAAATGGAATTTATAGGGGAAAAAATAGGAAAATGACCATTTTTACCGTGAAAATGATGACCGTGAAAATCAAAATGCAAGTGGAAATTGTAAAAATGTTAATTATTACAATGAAAATTATTAAAATGGAAATGGAAATTATAGGGGAAAAAATAGGAAAACGACCATTTTGACCGTGAAAATGATGACTGTGAAAATTAAAATGCAAGTGGAAATTGTAAAAATGTTAATTATTAAAATGAAAATTATTAAAATGGAAATGGAAATTATAGGGGAAAAAATAGGAAAACGACCATTTTGACCGTGAAAATGATGACTGTGAAAATTAAAATGCAAGTGGAAATTGTAAAAATGTTAATTATTGAAATGGGAATTATAGGAAAATGACTATTAACGTGAAAATGATGACCGCGAAAATCAAAATGCAAGTGGAAATTGTAAAAATGTTAACTATTAAAATGTTAATTATTGAAATGGGAATTATAGGAAAATGACTATTAACGTGAAAATGATGACCGTGAAAATTAAAATGCAAGTGGAAATTGTAAAAATGTTAACTATTAAAATGTTAATTATTGAAATGGGAATTATAGGAAAATGACCCTTATTAACGTGAAAATGATGACCGTGAAAATCAAAATGCAAGTGGAAATTGTAAAAATGTTAATTATTACAATGAAAATTATTAAAACGGAAATGGAAATTATAGGGGAAAAAATAGGAAAACGACCATTTTGACCGTGAAAATGATGACTGTGAAAATTAAAATGCAAGTGGAAATTGTAAAAATGTTAATTATTAAAATGAAAATTATTAAAACGGAAATGGAATTTATAGGGGGGAAAATAGGAAAATGACCATTTTTACCGTGAAAATGATGACCGTGAAAATCAAAATGCAAGTGGAAATTGTAAAAATGTTAATTATTGAAATGGGAATTATAGGAAAATGACCCTTATTAACGTGAAAATGATGACTGTGAAAATCAAAATGCAAGTGGAAATTGTAAAAATGTTAACTATTAAAATGTTAATTATTGAAATGGGAATTATAGGAAAATGACCCTTATTAACGTGAAAATGATGACCGTGAAAATCAAAATGCAAGTGGAAATTGTTCAAATGTTGATTATTAAAATGAAAATTATTAAAACGGAAATGGAATTAATAGGGGGGAAAATAGGAAAATGACCATTTTTACCGTGAAAATGATGACCGTGAAAATGAAAATGCAAGTGGAAATTGTAAAAATGAAAATTATTAAAATGAAAATTATTAAAATGGAAATGGAATTTATAGGGGGGAAAATAGGAAAATGACCCTTTTTACCGTGAAAATGATGACTGTGAAAATTAAAATGCAAGTGGAAATTGTAAAAATGTTAATTATTAAAATGAAAATTATTAAAACGGAAATGGAATTTATAGGGGGGGAAATAGGAAAATGACCATTTTTACCGTGAAAATCAAAATGCAAGTGGAAATTGTAAAAATGTTAACTATTAAAATGTTCATTATTGAAATGGGAATTATAGGAAAATGACCATTATTAACGTGAAAATGATGACCGTGAAAATCAAAATGCAAGTGGAAATTGTAAAAATGTTAATTATTAAAATGAAAATTATTAAAACGGAAATGGAATTTATAGGGGGGAAAATAGGAAAATGACCATTTTTACCGTGAAAATGATGACCGTGAAAATCAAAATGCAAGTGGAAATTGTAAAAATGTTGATTATTAAAATGAAAATTATTAAAACGGAAACGGAATTTATAGGGGGAAAAATAGGAAAATGACCATTTTGACCGTGAAAATGATGACCGTGAAAATGAAAATGCAAGTGGAAATTGTTAAAATGTTAATTATTAAAATGAAAATTATTAAAACGGAAATTTTTTTAATGGAAATGGAATTTATAGGGGGGGAAATAGGAAAATGACCCTTATTAACGTGAAAATGGTGACCGTGAAAATTAAAATGCAAGTGGAAATTGTAAAAATGTTCATTATTGAAATGGGAATTATAGGAAAATGACCCTTATTAACGTGAAGATGATGACCGTGAAAATCAAAATGCAAGTGGAAATTGTAAAAATGTTAATTATTACAATGAAAATTATTAAAACGGAAATGGAATTTATAGGGGGGGAAATAGGAAAATGACCATTTTTACCGTGAAAATGATGACCGTGAAAATCAAAATGCAAGTGGAAATTGTAAAAATGTTAATTATTGAAATGGGAATTATAGGAAAATGACTATTAACGTGAAAATGATGACCGTGAAAATCAAAATGCAAGTGGAAATTGTAAAAATGTTAACTATTAAAATGTTAATTATTGAAATGGGAATTATAGGAAAATGACCCTTATTAACGTGAAAATGATGACCGTGAAAATCAAAATGCAAGTGGAAATTGTAAAAATGTTAATTATTGAAATGGGAATTATAGGAAAATGACTATTAACGTGAAAATGATGACCGTGAAAATCAAAATGCAAGTGGAAATTGTAAAAATGTTAACTATTAAAATGTTCATTATTGAAATGGGAATTATAGGAAAATGACCCTTATTAACGTGAAAATGATGACCGTGAAAATCAAAATGGAAGTGGAAATTGTAAAAATGTTAATTATTAAAATGAAAATTATTAAAACGGAAATGGAATTAATAGGGGGAAAAATAGGAAAATGACCATTTTGACCGTGAAAATGGTGACCGTGAAAATCAAAATGCAAGTGGAAATTGTAAAAATGAAAATTATTAAATGAAAATTATTAAAACGGAATTTTTTTTAATGGAAATGGAATTGATAGGGGGGGAAATAGGAAAATGACCATTTTGACCGTGAAAATGGTGACCGTGAAAATCAAAATGCAAGTGGAAATTGTAAAAATGTTAATTATTACAATGAAAATTATTAAAACGGAAATGGAATTTATAGGGGGGGAAATAGGAAAATGACCATTTTGACCGTGAAAATGATGACCGTGAACATCAAAATGCAAGTGGAAATTGTAAAAATGTTCATTATTGAAATGGGAATGATAGGAAAATGACCCTTATTAACGTGAAAATGATGACCGTGAAAATCAAAATGCAAGTGGAAATTGTAAAAATGTTCATTATTAAAATGAAAATTATTAAAACGGAAATGGAATTTATAGGGGGGAAAATAGGAAAATGACCATTTTTACCGTGAAAATGATGACCGTGAAAATGAAAATGCAAGTGGAAATTGTAAAAATGAAAATTATTAAAATGAAAATTATTAAAACGGAAATTTTTTTAATGGAAATGGAATTGATAGGGGGGGAAATAGGAAAATGACCATTTTTACCGTGAAAATGATGACCGTGAAAATGAAAATGCAAGTGGAAATTGTAAAAATGTTCATTATTGAAATGGGAATTATAGGAAAATGACCCTTATTAACGTGAAAATGATGACCGTGAAAATGAAAATGCAAGTGGAAATTGTAAAAATGTTAACTATTAAAATGTTAATTATTGAAATGGGAATTATAGGAAAATGACCCTTATTAACGTGAAAATGATGACCGTGAAAATGAAAATGCAAGTGGAAATTGTAAAAATGTTCATTATTGAAATGGGAATGATAGGAAAATGACCCTTATTAACGTGAAAATGATGACCGTGAAAATCAAAATGCAAGTGGAAATTGTAAAAATGTTAATTATTACAATGAAAATTATTAAAACGGAAATGGAATTAATAGGGGAAAAAATAGGAAAATGACCATTTTGACCGTGAAAATGATGACCGTGAAAATGAAAATGCAAGTGGAAATTGTAAAAATGAAAATTATTAAAATGAAAATTATTAAAACGGAAATTTTTTTAATGGAAATGGAATTTATAGGGGAAAAAATAGGAAAATGACCATTTTGACCGTGAAAATGATGACCGTGAAAATCAAAATGCAAGTGGAAATTGTAAAAATGTTCATTATTGAAATGGGAATGATAGGAAAATGACCCTTATTAACGTGAAAATGATGACCGTGAAAATGAAAATGCAAGTGGAAATTGTAAAAATGTGGATGATTAAACCGTATTAAACCGAAATTAAAATCAAAAGAAGGACCGTGATCTTTTCTTCCTGGGCGCTGAGGGATTTCTCAAAATCTTCGTGCTTTTTCAGCAGCGCTTCCACGCTGTCGAGAGAATCGCCCAGATCTTCGTTCAGCAGGAAGGCCTGGAAACGAGAGAGATGTAATTAACCGTTCATTAATTAAATTAATACTTAGTCGGCCTTCGCCGGAGTCTTTTCAAGATGATTATGTCAAAGGTGATCTTTACAGATCTCGTATGACGTAACGTTTTTGGCGGCGGCGGGGGCTCCGGTCCGACCCCTGGGTTAGGGGGTAGGGGGTTAAAGGTTGGGGGTCAGGGTTAGGGGTCAGGGTTTGGGTTTGGGTTAGGGTCGGGGGTTGGGCCTTAGGGTTGGGGGTCAGAGGTAGAGGTCAGGGTTAGAGGTCAGGCATTGGGGGTTAGGGGTTTGGGTTAGAGGTCAGCCCTTAGGGTTGGGGGGTTAGAGGTTAGGCCTTAGGGTTGGGGGTTAGGGTTAGGGTTAGAGGTCAGGGTTAGAGGTCAGGCATTGGGGGTTTGGGTTAGGGTTAGAGGTCAGCCCTTAGGGTTGGGGGTTAGAGGTTAGGCCTTAGGGTTGGGGGTTAGGGTTAGGGTTAGAGGTCAGGGTTAGAGGTCAGGCATTGGGGGTTAGGGGTTTGGGTTAGAGGTCAGCCCTTAGGGTTGGGGGGTTAGAGGTTAGGCCTTAGGGTTGGGGGTTAGGGTTAGGGTTAGGGGTCAGGGTTAGAGGTCAGGCATTGGGGGTTAGGGGTTTGGGTTAGAGGTCAGCCCTTAGGGTTGGGGGTTGGGGGTTAGAGGTCAGGCCTTAGGGTTGGGGGTTAGGGTTAGAGGTCAGGCATTGGGGGTTAGGGGTTAGGGTTAGGCATTGGGGGTTAGGGTTAGAGGTTAGGCCTTAGGGTTGGGGGTCAGGGGTTAGGGTTAGAGGTCAGGCCTTAGGGTTGGGGGTTCGAGTTAGAGGTCAGGCATTGGGGGTTAGGGGTTTGGGTTAGGGTTAGAGGTCAGCCCTTAGGGTTGGGGGTTAGAGGTTAGGCCTTAGTGTTGTGTGTTAGGGTTAGGGTTAGAGGTCAGGCATTGGGGGTTAGGGGTTAGGGTTAGAGGTCAGCCCTTAGGGTTGGGGGTTAGAGGTCAGGCATTGGGGGTTAGGGGTTAGGGTTAGGGTTAGAGGTCAGGCCTTAGGGTGCGGGGAAGGGGTCAGGGTTTAAGGTCAGGCATTGGGGGTTAGGGGTTTGGGTTAGGGTTAGAGGTCAGCCCTTAGGGTTGGGGGTTAGAGGTTAGGCCTTAGGGTTGTGTGTAGGGTTAGAGGTCAGGCATTGGGGGTTAGGGGTTAGGGTTAGAGGTCAGGCCTTAGGGTTGGGGGTTAGAGGTCAGGCATTGGGGGTTAGGGGTTAGAGGTCAGGCATTGGGGGGTTAGGGGTTAGGGTTAGAGGTTAGGCCTTAGGGTTGGGGGTCAGGGGTTAGGGTTAGAGGTCAGGCCTTAGGGTTGGGGGTTCGAGTTAGAGGTCAGGCATTGGGGGTTAGGTGTTAGGGTTAGGGTTAGAGGTCAGGCCTTAGGGTGCGGGTTAGGGGTCAGGGTTAAAGGTCAGGCATTGGGGGTTAGGGTTAGGGTTAGAGGTCAGGCCTTAGGGTTGGGGGTTAGAGGTTAGGCCTTAGGGTTGTGTGTTAGGGTTAGGGTTAGAGGTCAGGCTTTGGGGGTTAGGGGTTAGGGTTAGAGGTCAGACTTAGGGTTGGGGGTTAGGGTTAGAGGTCAGGCATTGGGGGTTAGGGGTTAGAGGTCAGGCATTGGGGGTTAGGGGTTAGGGTTAGAGGTTAGGCCTTAGGGTTGGGGGTCAGGGGTTAGGGTTAGAGGTCAGGCCTTAGGGTTGGGGGTTCGAGTTAGAGGTCAGGCATCGGGGGTTAGGGGATAGGGTTAGGGTTAGAGGTCAGGCCTTAGGGTTCGGGTTAGGGGTCAGGGTTAGAGGTCAGGCCTTAGGGTTGGGGGTTCGAGTTAGAGGTCAGGCATTGGGGGTTAGGGGGTAGGGTTAGGGTTAGAGGTCAGGCCTTAGGGTTCGGGTTAGGGGTCAGGGTTTAAGGTCAGGCATTGGGGGTTAGGGGTTTGGGTTAGAGGTCAGCCCTTAGGGTTGGGGGTTAGAGGTTAGGCCTTAGGGTTGTGTGTTAGGGTTAGAGGTGAGGGTTAGAGGTCAGGCATTGGGGGTTAGGGGTTAGGGTTAGAGGTCAGGCATTGGGGTTGGGGGTTAGAGGTCAGGCACTGGGTGTTAGGGTTAGAGGTTAGGCCTTAGGGTTGGGGGTTAGAGGTCAGGCATTGGGTGTTAGGGTTAGAGGTAAGGCCTTAGGTTTGGGGGTTAGAGGTTAGGCTTTAGGGTTGGGGGTTAGAGGTCAGGCATTGGGGGTTAGAGGTCAGGGTTAGAGGTCAGGCATTGGGGGTTAGGGGTTAGGGTTAGAGGTCAGACATTGGGGGTTAGGGTTAGAGGTTAGGCTTTAGGGTTGGGGGTTAGAGACCAGGCATTGGGGATTAGAGGTCAGGGTTAGAGGTCAGGCATTGGGGGTTAGGGGTTAGGGTTAGAGGTCAGGCATTGGGGGTTAGGGTTAGAGGTCAGGCATTGGGGGTTAGGGTTAGAGGTTAGGCTTTAGGGTTGGGGGTTAGAGGTCAGGCATTGGGGGTTAGGGTTAGAGGTTAGGCTTTAGGGTTGGGGGTTAGAGGTCAGGCATTGGGGGTTAGGGTTAGAGGTCAGGCCTTAGGGTTGGGGGTTAGGGTTAGAGGTCAGGCATTGGGTGTTAGGGTTAGAGGTTAGGCCTTAGGTTTGGGGGTTAGAGGTCAGGCATTGGGGGTTAGGGGTTAGAGGTCAGGCATTGGGGTTAGGGGTTAGGGTTAGAGGTCAGGCCTTAGGGTGGTGGGTTAGGGTTAGAGGTCAGGCATTGGGGGTTAGGGGTTAGGGTTAGAGGTCAGGCATTGGGGGTTAGGGTTAGAGGTTAGGCCTTAGGTTTGGGGGTTAGAGGTCAGGCATCGGGGGTTAGGGGTTAGGGTTAGAGGTCAGGCCTTAGGGTGGTGGGTTAGGGTTAGAGGTCAGGCATTGGGAGTTAGGGGTTAGGGTTAGAGGTCAGGCATTGGGGGTTAGGGTTAGAGGTTTGGCCTTAGGTTTGGGGGTTAGAGGTCAGGCATCGGGGGTTAGGGTTAGAGGTTAGACCTTAGGGTTGGGGGTTAGAGGTCAGGCATTGGGGGTTAGGGGTTAGGGTTAGAGGTCAGGCCTTAGGGTGGTGGGTTAGGGTTAGAGGTCAGGCATTGGGAGTTAGGGGTTACGGTTAGAGGTCAGGCATTGGGGGTTAGGGGTTAGAGGTCAGGCATTGGGGGTTAGGGGTTAGGGTTAGAGGTCAGGCCTTAGGGTTGTGGGTTAGAGGTCAGGCATTGGGGGTTAGAGGTCAGGGTTAGAGGTCAGACATTGGGGGTTAGGGTTAGAGGTTAGACAGAGGTCAGGCCTTCGGGTTCCGGGTTCAAATCCCGCTTACAGCTGGTTCCGGGTTCAAGTTAGAGCTTCCTGGATCCCTAGGCTTTGGGGTTTGAATTAGGGACCCTCCTCCCGGGACCCTGGGCTTCTGGAAGCTTCCCGGCTCCGGGTTCGAGGGCTGACCTTCTATTCAATATATAATATATTTTACATAATGATATCTATTCAACATAGAATAGATTTTACATAAGGATATTTAAAATACTCTATTCTATTCAATATAGAATAGATTTTACATAAGGATATTTAAAATATTCTATAATGATATCTATTCAATATAGAATATATTTTACATAAGGATATTTAAAATATTCTATTCAATATATAATATATTTTACATAAGGATATTTAAAATATTCTATTCTATTCAATATAGAATAGATTTTACATCACAATATTAAAAATATTCTATTCAATATATAATAGATTTTACATCACAATATTAAAAATATTCTATTCCATAAAATATATTCTATTAAATATCAATTTTACATCACCATATTGAAGATATTCCATTCTATAAAATAGGACACAAATAATTTTTAATATTTTGATATTAAAATAATAATTTCTAGTTTTTCAGTATTAAAATATTAATAATTTCTTATGTTTTAATATTAAAATATTAATATTTTTAACATTTTAATATTAATTTTTTTAATATTTTAACATTTTAATATTAATTTTTTTTAATATTTTAATATTTCAGTATTGAAAATTATTAATATTTCAATATTAAAATATTAATAATCAATCTGTTCCGGGTTCGAATCCTGACCTCCTGCTTGCTCATCCAGTTGTCGACTTGTTCGGTGTCCCGGTAGAAAAGTTGGAGGTCCATACATTGTTCATATTGTTGGCGCCGGACTTCCCACAATTCCAAGAGGGCGGCCCTCTCCTCGGATAGGACGGTCAGCTGGGGGGGCGGAGACAGGGAGAGGTCAGAGGTCGGGGGGCGGGAAAACGAGATAGAACGGTTTTTTTCAGGGGGGGGATGTTGAAAATGAGATTTTAAATTTGATATTTTTCCTTTTTATATTCCGATATACAATTTATATTCCGATATACAATTAGACATTTCATTCATTATATAATAATTTTATAATATTATATAATATAATATTATATTATTATATTATTATTTTCATTTTAATATTTTCAAATTTAAATATTCTCACATTCTCATAATATGATTTTCATTTTAATATTCTCATAATCCCATATTCTCATATGATTTTCATTTTAATATTCTCATATTCCCACATTCTCATAATATTATTTTCACTTTAATATTCTCATAATCCCATATTCTCAGAATATGATTTTCATTTTAATATTCTCATATTCCCACATTCTCAGAATATGATTTTCATTTTAATATTCTCATATTCCCAAATTCTCAGAATATGATTTTCATTTTAATATTCTCATATTCCCAAATTCTCATAATATGATTTTCATTTTAATATTCTATTCCCATATTCTCATATTATTTTCATTTTAATATTCTCATATTCCCAAATTCTCATTATTTTATTATTTCATTTTAATATTCTCCTATTCCCATATTCTCATAATATGATTTTCAATTTAATATTCTCCTATTCCCATATTCTCATAATATGATTTTCATTTTAATATTCTCATATTCTCATATTATTATTTTCATTTTAATATTTAATAGTATATTATTTTCATTTTTATATACTCATATTCCCATATTCTCATATTATTTTCATTTTAATAATTCACTAATTTTCCAATACTTTCCTAATAATTCCCTAACAATTCCCTAATAATTCCCTAATAATTTCCCAACAATTTCCTAATAATTCCCTAATAATTTCTCAACAATTCCCTAATAATTCCCTAAAAAATTCCCAATAATTCCCTAATAATTCCCAAATAATTCCCTAATAATTCCCTAATAATTCCCAAATAATTTCCCAATAATGTCCTAATAATGTCCTAATACCTTCTCAATAATTTCCCAATAATTCCCTATTAATTTAACCCTTACCTTCTCTCTCACTTCCGCAGATGCGTAATGTCCGGCTGCAAGGAGAGCTTGACCCGATTCGTCGGCCGACTTGAAACTATCTTCGTGGGCGTCAATTTCTCCCTGCGGGGAAAAAAAATTGATTTATTAAATTTAATCAAATTAATCAGGTAATAAACAGCAATGCAATAAATGGAAAATTAAATTCGATAAAGGTCATGTAAATAAAAAACAAATTTAATTAATGTCATTTAAAAATGAACAAAAAATTAAATGTAACAAACGTCGCCTAGAAATGCTTAAAAATTAAAATTAATGTCATTTAAAAACAATAATTATTATTGAAACTATCTGCGGGAGCGTCAATTTCTCCCTGCGGGGAAAATAAATCGATTTAAATAAAATTAATCGGCTAACAAAGAAGCAATAAAGTAAATGGATGAGCTGAAAGCGTTGTAAACGGAAAGTTATCCTGGAGAAATTTAATACGGTAATTTGAATAATGAATAAAAAATTGTAAAATTACGTTGAATAAATGTCGTTTAAAAATGGATAAAAATCCAATTCTGGAAACGTCGTTTAAAAATGGATAAAAATCCAATTCTGGAAACGTCGTTTAAAAATGGATAAAAATCCAATTCTGGAAACGTCGTTTAGAAATGGATAAGAATCAAATTTAATAAATGTCACTTTAAAGTACATAAAAATTAAACGTAACAGACGTCATTTAAAAATGCTTAAAAATCGAATTCGATCAATGTCATTTTAAAATGCGTAAAAATTAAATGTAACAAAGGTCATTTAGAAATGGATAAAGATCAAATTTAATAAATGTCATTTTAAAGTACATAAAAATTAAACGTAACAGACGTCATTTAAAAATGCTTAAAAATCGAATTCAATCAATGTCATTTTAAAATGCGTAAAAATTAAATGTAACAAAGGTCATTTAGAAATGAACAAAAATTAAAAGTAACAAATGTCATTTAAAAATGCATAAAAATCAAATGAATGTCATTTAAAAATGCATAAAAATTAAATATAATAAATGTCATTTAAAAATGAATAAAAATTAGGTTTAATGTCATCTAAAAATGTATAAAAATTAAATTTAATGTCATTTAGAAAGGCATAAAAATTAAATGTAATGTCATTTAAAAATGCATAAAAGGCATAAAAATTAAATTTAATGTCATGTAAAAATTAATAAAATTGGAATTGCTGACGCCGAAAGAATATTTACTGCTAACTTTAATTTTTATGCATTTTCTAATGACATTTTAAAATTCAATTTAAATTTTATGCCTTTTTAAATGACATTCAATTTAATTTTTATGCCTTTTTAAATGACATTGCTGCTGCCGAAAGAATATTTACCTTGTGTTCCTGATGACGGTCAAGAAGGGCCTCCGCCCCGGCCACATCGTTAGCCAGTTCGTCAGCGTTGATCAAAGCCTTCATTTCGGTTACCCAGCTGGTGAGATCGCGGAAATCGGCCAGGAATCGCTGGAGGCTTTGGGGGGCAGATTTTGGGGGGAATAAATTTCATTCATTCATAATATTAATAATTCATTCATAAAAATCCATCCGATTCATTCATAAAAATAAAGAAACTAAAGTAATGAAATTAATTCGATGAATCAATAAATATCCATCAGATTCATTAATAAAATTAAAGGAATAAAAGGAATAAAATTAAAGGAACTAATCAAGTTCATGCGATTAATTTATAAAAATCCATCAAATTCATTAATAAAGTTAAAGAAACTAAAGTAATATAATTAATTAATAAAACTGAATGAGATTCATTGATAAAATTAAAGAAACTAAAGCAATATAATTAATTAATAAAAACAAATGGGATTCATTCATAAAATTAAAGCAGTTAAAGCAATATAATTAATAAATAAAAACGAATGGGATTCATTCATAAAATTAAAGAAACTAAAGTAACAAAAATGAATGAATTAATGAATTAAATTTTTTTTCTGCCAAGTCAGAAAATGAATTAAAGAAACTAAAGTAACAAAATTAATCTGATGAATTAATAAAGATCCATCAGGTTCGTTCATAAAATTAAAGAGACTAGGGTAATATAATTAATTAATAAAAACGAATGAGATTCATTCATAAAATGAAAAAAACTAAAGTAATAAAATTAATTCAATTAATAAAAATCCATCCGATTCATTCATAAAATGAAAGAAACTAAAGCAATCTAATTAATTAATAAAAATCCATCTGGTTCATTCATAAATGAAAGAAACTCAAGCAATCTAATTAATTAATAAAAATCCATCTGGTTCATTCATAAATTGAAAGAAACTAAAGCAATATAATTAATTAATAAAAATCCATCTGATTCATTCATAAAATGAAAGCAACTCAAGCAATCTAATTAATTAATAAAAATCCATCCGGTTCATAGATAAAATGAAAGAAACTTAAGCAATAAAACGGGGTGGGGTGAAAGAAACTAAAGTAATCCAATTAATCCAATTAATAAAAATCCATCCGGTTCATTCATAAAGTGAAAGAAACTAAAGTAATAAAATTAATCCAATTAATAAAAATCCATCCGATTCATTCATAAAATGAAAGCAACTCAAGCAATCTAATTAATTAATAAAAATCCATCCGGTTCATTGATAAAATGAAAGAAACTTAAGCAATAAAACGGGGCGGGGTGAAAGAAACTAAAGTAATCCAATTAATCCAATTAATAAAAATCCATCCGGTTCATTCATAAAGTGAAAGAAACTAAAGTAATTAAATTAATCCAATTAATAAAAATCCATCCGATTTATTCATAAAATGAAAGAAACTAAAGTAATCAACTTAATCCAATTAATAAAAATCCATCCGATTCATTCATAAAATGAAAGCAACTCAAGCAATCTAATTAATTAATAAAAATCCATCCGGTTCATTCATAAAATGAAAGAAACTAAAGTAATCAAATTAATCCGATGAATAAAAATCCATCCGGTTCATTCATAAAATGAAAGAAACTCAAGCAATCTAATTAATTAATAAAAATCCATCCGGTTCATTGATAAAATGCAAGAAACTCAAGCAATAAAACGGGGCGGGGTGAAAGAAACTAAAGTAATCCAATTAATCCAATTAATAAAAATCCATCCGGTTCATTCATAAAGTGAAAGAAACTAAAGTAATAAAATTAATCCAATTAATAAAAATCCATCCGATTCATTCATAAAATGAAAGCAACTCAAGCAATCTAATTAATTAATAAAAATCCATCCGGTTCATTGATAAAATGAAAGAAACTTAAGCAATAAAACGGGGCGGGGTGAAAGAAACTAAAGTAATCCAATTAATCCAATTAATAAAAATCCATCCGGTTCATTCATAAAGTGAAAGAAACTAAAGTAATAAAATTAATCCAATTAATAAAAATCCATCCGATTTATTCATAAAATGAAAGAAACTCAAGCAATCTAATTAATTAATAAAAATCCATCCGGTTCATTCATAAAGTGAAAGAAACTAAAGTAATAAAATTAATCCAATTAATAAAAATCCATCCGATTCATTCGTAAAATGAAAGCAACTCAAGCAATCTAATTAATTAATAAAAATCCATCCGGTTCATTGATAAAATGAAAGAAACTTAAGCAATAAAACGGGGCGGGGTGAAAGAAACTAAAGTAATCCAATTAATCCAATTAATAAGACTCCATCAGATGCATTCATTAAATGAAAGAAACTAAAGTAATCAAATTAATCCGATGAATAAAAATCCATCTGGTTCATTCGTAAAATGAAACTAAAGTAATCAAATTAATCCGATGAATTAATAAAAATCCATCGGGTTCATTCACTAAATGAAAGAAACTCAAGCAATCGAATGAATGAATAAAAATCCATCCGGTTCATTCATTAAATGAAAGAAACTAAAGTAATCCAATGACTCACCGGTAGGAGTCGTTCAGGTGGGCGTGTCTCTCGGCGGCCCGGGTTCGAATCTGCTCCCAGTTGGCCACCAGCTCCTCTCGCTTCATGTGGATCTGGGGGGCGTTGGGGGGGTGGGACTCCTGAAGGCGGTCGGCTTCGGCCCCCAGAGCCCTGACCTGGAGCCGGGTGCAAATATCAAAAATTAATCTGATGAAAATAGGGGGGGAAATGAAAATGTCGATAAAAAGGACGGAAATGGTCGATAAAAAGGACGGAAATGTCGATAAAAAGGACGGAAATTGAATTTAAATTTCTTTGCATCCATTTTTATAATATAAGAATAAATATAAGAAGAATATAATATAAGAAGAAAGAAGAATAACATAAGAATAAATATAAATACGACCTAAGAATAAATATATACTAGTGAGAATACAAATAGCAAATAATAAAAATCAATAATATCTAATATGAAAATGTAATATGAAAATACAAATACACATAAAAATAAATAGATGAATAAAAAGGACGGAGGTTGAAATTAAATTTCTTTGCATCCGTTTTTATAATCTAAGAATATAAATATAAGAATAAATATATATAGAATATACTAGTGAGAAGACAAATAGCAAATAATAAAAATCAATAATATCTAATATCAAAACATAATATGAAAATACGAATACGCATTAAAAAAAAGATTAATAAAAAGGACGGACGTTGAAATTAAATTTCTTTGCATCCGTTTTTATAATATAAGAATAAATATAATTTTAAGAATAAATATAAATATACTAGTGAGAATACAAATAGCAAATAATAAAAATGAATAATATCTAATATGAAAATGTAATATGAAAATACGAATACGCATAAAAATAAAAAGACGAATAAAAAGGACGGACGTTGAAATTAAATTTCTTTGCATCAGTTTTTATAGAATATATAATACAATTTAAGAAAATGGGGGGGATTTATCATTGTATAAGATGCCCCCCAATTTTGGACTTTCTTTTTTTGAAAATATGGTAAAATATGGAAAAATATGGTAATAATTGGGGGGAGATGTATCTGTGTATAAGACGCCACCTCCAATTTTTTTGGGGGGAAACTTATCTTAATACACATAAAAATACGGTAATGATTTAAGAAAATGGGAGGGAGATTTATCCTTATATAAGACGCCCCCCATCTTTTTTCGGGGAGAAAACCTCATCTTATACATGGGAAAATACGGTAGTTAAGAAAATGGGGGATGTATCTGTGTATAATATGCGACCCCCATTTTGGGGGGGAACTTCATCTTATATACAGAAAAATACGGTAATCATTTAAAAAATGTGTATAAGACGAGGTGTCACCCCTCTGAAAAAATTGGGGGCGCCTTATACACAGAAAAATGCAGGCGTCTTATACACGGAAAAATACGGGCGTCTTATAGACGGAAAAATATGGGCATGTTATAGACGGAAAAATACAGGCGTCTTATAGGTGGAAAAAAACGGGCGTCTTATAGGTGGAAAAATACGGGCGTCTTATACACGGAAAAATACGGGCGTCTTATACACGGAAAAATAGGGGCATCTTATAGGCGGAAAAATATGGGTGTGTTATACACGGAAAAATACGGGCGTCTTATACACGGAAAAATACGGGCGTCTTATACACGGAAAAATACGGGCGTCTTATACACGGAAAAATACGGGCATCTTATACATGGAAAAATACGGGTGTCTTATACACGGAAAAATACGGGCGCCTTATACATGGAAAAATACGGGCATCTTATACACGGAAAAATACGGGCATCTTATACATGGAAAAATACGGGCGTCTTATACACGGAAAAATACGGGCATCTTATACATGGAAAAATACAGGCGTCTTATACACGGAAAAATACGGGCGCCTTATACATGGAAAAATATGGGCGTCTTATATACGGAAAAATACGGGCGTCTTATACACGGAAAAATACGGGCGTCTTATACATGGAAAAATACGGGCGTCTTATACACGGAAAAAGATGGGTGTCTTATACACGGAAAAATACGGGCATCTTATAGGCGGAAAAATACGGGCGTCTTATACACGGAAAAATACGGGCGTCTTATACACGGAAAAATACGGGCATCTTATACATGGAAAAATATGGGCGTCTTATATACGGAAAAATACGGGCGTCTTATACACGGAAAAATACGGGCGTCTTATACATGGAAAAATACGGGCGTCTTATACACGGAAAAAGATGGGTGTCTTATACACGGAAAAATACGGGCATCTTATAGGCGGAAAAATACGGGCGTCTTATACACGTAAAAATACGGGCATCTTATACACGAAAAAATACGGGCATCTTATACACGGAAAAATACAGGCATCTTATAGGCGGAAAAATACGGGCGTCTTATACATGGAAAAATACGGGCGTCTTATACACGAAAAAATACGGGCGTCTTACACACGGAAAAATACGGGCGTCTTATACACGGAAAAATACGGGCATCTTATACATGGAAAAATACGGGCGTCTTATAGGCAGAAAAATATGGGTTTCTTATACACGGAAAAATACGGGCATCTTATACATACATGGAATACATACGGGCGTCATACATGGAAAAATACGGTAATTGTTGAGAAAGCTTCCTGCTCTATGTGAACGACTTCCTGTGCCAAGCCCCGCCCTCATTCCCGATTGGTCCAACTGCCCGCCGGCCCCGCCCAAATACGGGCATCTTATACACGGAAAAATACGGGTGTTTAATAGGCAGAACAATACGGTAAATGTTAAGAGAAAGCTTCTTGCTCTATGTGGACGACTTCCTGTGCTAAGCCCCGCCCTCGTTCCCGATTGGTCCAACTGCCCGCCGGCCCCGCCCAAATACGGGCATCTTATACACGGAAAAATACGGGGGTTTAATAGGCAGAACAATACGGTAAATGTTAAGAGAAAGCTTCTTGCTCTATGTGGACGACTTCCTGTGCTAAGCCCCGCCCTCGTTCCCGATTGGTCCAACTGCCCGCCGGCCCCGCCCAAATACGGGCATCTTATACACGGAAAAATACGGGGGTTTAATAGGCAGAATAATACGGTAATTGTTAAGAGAAAGCTTCTTGCTCTATGTGGACGACTTCCTGTGCTAAGCCCCGCCCTCGTTCCTGAATGGTCCAACCCAAATACTGGCATCTTATACATGGAAAAATACATGCGTCTTATACATGGAAAACAGGCGTCATACATGGGAAAATACGGTAAGTGTTGAGGAAGCTTCCTGCTCTATGGGATCGACTTCCTGTGCTAAGCCCCGCCCTCGTTCCCGATTGGTCCAACTGCCCGCCGGCCCCGCCCAAATACGGGCGTCTTATAGATGGAAAAATACGGGCATCTTATACACGAAAAAATACGGTAAAAGTTAAAGAGAAAGCTTCCTGCTCTATATGGATAATAATTTTGCAATAATTCCCTAATAATTCCTCAATAATTTGCCAATCATTTCCTAATAATTTCCCAGTTTCTCAATAATTTCCTAATCATTTCCTAACAATTCTCAATAATTTCCCAATCATTTCTCAATCATTTCCTAATAATTTCTCAATCGTTTCCCAATATTTCCCCAGTAACTTCCTAATAATTTCCCAATATTTTCCCAGTAATTTCCTAATAATTATCCAATATTTTCCCAGTAATTTCCTAATAATTATCCAATAATTTCCTAATAATTTCTCAATATTTCCCCAGTAACTTCCTAATAATTATCCAATAATTTCCTAATAATTTCTCAATATTTCCCCAGTAACTTCCTAATATTTTCCCAATAATTTCCTAATAATTATCCAATAATTTCCCTACATTTCCCCATTAACTTCCTAAGAATTATCCAATAATTTCCCTATATTTCCCCATTAACCTCCTAATAATTATCCAATAATTTCCCTATATGTCCCCATTAACGTCCTAAGAATTATCCAATAATTTCCTAATAATTTCTCAATCTTTCCCCAGTAGCTTCCTAATATTTTCCCAATAATTTCCTAATAATTATCCAATAATTTCCCTATATTTCCACATTAACTTCCTAAGAATTATCCAATAATTTCCCTATATGTCCCCATTAACGTCCTAAGAATTATCCAATAATTTCCTAATAATTTCTCAATATTTCCCCAGTAACTTCCTAATATTTTCCCAATAATTTCCTAATAATTATCCAATAATTTCCCTATATGTCCCCATTAGCTTCCTAATAATTATCCAACAATTTCCTAATAATTTCTCAATATTTCCCCAGTAACTTCCTAATATTTTCCCAATAATTTCCTAATAATTATCCAATAATTTCCCTATATTTCCCCATTAACCTCCTAAGAATTATCCAATAATTTCCCTATATGTCCCCATTAACTTCCTAATAATTATCCAATAATTTCCTAATAATTTCTCAATATTTCCCCAGTAACTTCCTAATATTTTCCCAATAATTTCCTAATAACTATCCAATAATTTCCCTACATTTCCCCATTAACTTCCTAAGAATTATCCAATAATTTCCCTATATTTCCCCATTAACCTCCTAATAATTATCCAATAATTTCCTAATAATTTCTCAATCTTTCCCCAGTAACTTCCTAATATTTTCCCAATATTTTCCCAATAATTTCCTAATAATTATCCAATAATTTCCCTATATTTCCCCATTAACTTCCTAAGAATTATCCAATAATTTCCCTATATTTCCCCATTAACTTCCTAAGAATTATCCAATAATTTCCTAATAATTTCTCAATATTTCCCCAGTAACTTCCTAATATTTTCCCAATAATTTCCTAATAATTATCCAATAATTTCCCTATATTTCCCCATTAACGTCCTAAGAATTATCCAATAATTTCCCTATATTTCCCCATTAACTTCCTAATAATTATCCAATAATTTCCTAATAATTTCTCAATATTTCCCCAGTAACTTCCTAATATTTTCCCAATAATTTCCTAAGAATTATCCAATAATTTCCCTATATTTCCCCATTAACTTCCTAAGAATTATCCAATAATTTCCCTATATGTCCCCATTAACTTCCTAATAATTATCCAATAATTTCCTAATAATTTCTCAATCTTTCCCCCGAAACTTCCTAATATTTTCCCAATATTTTCCTAATAATTATCCAATAATTTCCCTATATGTCCCCATTAACTTCCTAATAATTATCCAACAATTTCCTAATAATTTCTCAATCTTTCCCCAGTAACTTCCTAATATTTTCCCAATATTTTCCTAATAATTATCCAATAGTTTCCCTAGATTTCCACATTAACTTCCTAAGAATTATCCAACAATTTCCCTATATTTCCCCATTAACTTCCTAATAATTATCCAATAATTTCCTAATAATTTCTCAATCTTTCCCCAGTAACTTCCTAATATTTTCCCAATAATTTCCTAATAATTATCCAATAATTTCCCTATATTTCCCCATTAACTTCCTAAGAATTATCCAATAATTTCCCTATATGTCCCCATTAACTTCCTAATAATTATCCAATAATTTCCTAATAATTTCTCAACATTTCCCCAGTAACTTCCTAATATTTTCCCAATAATTTCCTAATAATTATCCAATAATTTCCCTATATTTCCACATTAACTTCCTAAGAATTATCCAATAATTTCCCTATATTTCCCCATTAACTTCCTAATAATTATCCAATAATTTCCTAATAATTTCTCAATCTTTCCCCAGTAACTTCCTAATATTTTCCCAATAATTTCCTAATAATTATCCAATAATTTCCCTATATTTCCCCATTAACTTCCTAAGAATTATCCAATAATTTCCCTATATTTCCCCATTAACTTCCTAAGAATTATCCAATAATTTCCTAATAATTTCTCAATCTTTCCCCAGTAACTTCCTAATATTTTCCCAATGATTTCCTAATAATTATCCAATAATTTCCCTATATTTCCCCATTAACTTCCTAAGAATTATCCAATAATTTCCCTATATTTCCCCATTAACTTCCTAAGAATTATCCAATAATTTCCTAATAATTTCTCAATCTTTCCCCAGTAGCTTCCTAATATTTTCCCAATAATTTCCTAATAATTATCCAATAATTTCCCTATATTTCCCCATTAACTTCCTAAGAATTATCCAATAATTTCCCTATATGTCCCCATTAACTTCCTAAGAATTATCCAATAATTTCCTAATAATTTCTCAATCTTTCCCCCGAAACTTCCTAATAATTTCCCAATATTTTCCTAATAATTATCCAATAGTTTCCCTAGATTTCCCCATTAACGTCCTAAGAATTATCCAATAATTTCCCAATAATATTCTAAACATGATTTGCTCCAACCGCCCCTAGCCCCGCCCTCGTCCCCGATTGGTCCAACCGAGCGCCGGCCCCGCCCACCTTGTCCTCCAGGGCGGCCAGATCCCTCTCCAGTCCCTCGTGTTTGCGCAGGAGAGCCTGTACGCTGGCCAGATCCCGTCCGAAATCGTCGGACGCCATGAGTTGCTCCTTCTCCTTGATCCAGCTGATCGTTTCGTCGACGTCTCTGCGGGAACCGAAGAAAAAATCATAATGATAATATGAAAGAAAACGGAATAAATTGAAAGGTAAAACGAAATTCAAAATTCAAATGAAATGGAATTCAAATTGAAATGAAATGAAATAAAATGAATTTAAACGAAATGCATTTAAGTGAAATTAAATGAAAAAAGGGAAATAAAATGGAATGAAATAGAATAGAATTAAATTAAATGAATTTCAACAAAATGCATTTAAATGAAATGAAAAAATGAAAAGAAAAGGGAATGGAAGAAAATGGAATAGGATCCAAGGAAAGAAATGGAATTGAAGTTGAAAATGAAATGAAATGAAATGAAAAAAGGAAAATAATATGTAACGAAATAGAATAGAATTAAATTAAATGAATTTCAACAAAATGCATTTAAATGAAATGAAAAAATGAAAAGAAAAGGGAATGGAAGAAAATGGAATAGGATCAAAGGAAAGAAATGGAATTGAAATGAAGTTGAAAATTAAATGAAATGGAAGGAAAAAAGGAAAATAATATGTAACGAAATAGAATAGAATTAAATTAAATGAATTTCAACAAAATGCATTTAAATGAAATGAAAAAATGAAAAGAAAAGGGAATGGAAGAAAATGGAATAGGATCAAAGGAAAGAAATGGAATTGAAGTTGAAAATGAAATGAAATGAAATGAAAAAAGGAAAATAATATGTAACGAAATAGAATAGAATTAAATTAAATGAATTTCAACAAAATGCATTTAAATGAAATGAAAAAATGAAAAGAAAAGGGAATGGAAGAAAATGGAATAGGATCAAAGGAAAGAAATGGAATTGAAATGAAGTTGAAAATTAAAGGAAATTAAAGGAAAAAAAGGAAAATAATATGTAATGAAATAGAATAAAAACTAATGGTTTCGTCGACGTCCCTGCAGGAAAATAATAATAATTATAGTATGAAAGAAAATGGAATCGGATCAAAGGAAATACGTTAAAATGAAATCCAAAATTAAAATAAAATTGATTTCAAAATTAAATTAAATGAAATGAAATTAAACTAAATGAAATTAAACTAAATGAAATTAAATGAATTTAAATGAAATTACATTAAAAAAGGAAAATAAAATGTAATGAGATAGAATAAAATAGAATAAAAAATAGAATAAAAACTAAGGTGCTACTGGAAGGAATTTTTTTGTTTAGAATAAAAATTAATTATTATAAGATGAAAGAAAATGGAATAGGATCAAAGGAAATAAATGAAGTTGAAAATTAAATGAAATTCAATGAAAAAAGGAAAATAATATGTAATGAAATAGAATAAAATAGAATAAAAACTAATTATTATAATATGAAAGGAAATGGAATAGGACCAAAGGAAAGAAATGAAATTGAAATGAAATTGGAAATTAAATGAAATTAAAGGAAAAAATGAAAAAATATTCAAAATTAAAATGAAATTGAATTCAAAATTAAATTAAATTAAATGAATTTAAACTAAATGCATTTAAATGAAATAAAATGAAAAAAGGAAAATAATATGTAATGAAAGAGAATAAAATAGAATAAAAACGAATTATAATATGAAATTGGAATAGGATAAAAGGAAATAAATGAAATTGAAATGAAATTGAAAATGAAATGAAATGAAATTAAAAAAGGAAAATAATATGTAATGAAAGAGAATAAAATAGAATAAAAACGAATTATAATATGAAAGAAATTGGAATAGGATAAAAGGAATAAATGAAATTGAAAATTAAATGAAATGAAATTAAAAAAGGAAGACAATATGTAATGAAAGAGAATAAAATAGAATAAAAACGAATTATAATATGAACGAAATTGGAATAGGATAAAAGGAAATAAATGAAATTGAAAATGAAATGAAATGAAATTAAAAAAGGAAAATAATATGTAATGAAACAGAATAAAATAGAATAAAAACGAATTATAATATGAAAGAAATTGGAATAGGATAAAAGGAAATAAATGAAATTGAAATGAAATTGAAAATTGAAATGAAATTGAAAATTGAAATTGAATTCAAAATGAAATGAAATGAAATTTAAATGAAGTTAAATGAAATTAAAAAAGGAAAATGACATGTAATGAAACAAATGGAAATGAAATGAAATGAAAAGAAATAACTTGAAATATAATAAAGTGAAACGAAATAACATGAAATAAAATAAAATAAAATGACATGAAATAAAATAAAATAAAATGACATGAAATAAAATAAAATAAAGTGAAATAACATGAAATAAAACAAAATGCAGTAAATGGAAATAAAATAAAATAAAATGCAATCAATGGAAACAAAATAAAGTGAATCAATGGAAATAAAATAAAATGAAATGAATTGAAATAAAATAAAATGAAATAAATTGAAATAAAATAAAATGCAATCAATTGAAATAAAATAAAATAAAGTGAAATAACATGAAATAAAACAAAATGCAGTAAATGGAAATAAAATAAAATAAAATAAAATGCAATCAATGGAAATAAAATAAAGTGAATCAATGGAAATAAAATGAAATGAAATGAAATAAAATAAAATAAAATAAATTAAAATGCAATCAATTGAAATAAAATAAAGTGAATCAATGGAAATAAAATAAAATGAATTGAAATAAAATAAATTAAAATAAATTAAAATGCAATCAATTGAAATAAAATAAAGTGAATCAATGGAAATAAAATAAAATAAAATGAATTGAAATGAAATAAAATTCAATCAATTGAAATAAAATAAAATAAAGTGAATCAATGAATTGAAATAAAATAAAATAAAGTGAATCAATGAATTGAAATAAAATAAAATGCAATCAATTGAAATAAAATAAAGTGAATCAATGGAAATAAAATAAAATAAAGTGAATCAATGGAAATAAAATAAAATAAAGTGAATCAATGAATTGAAATAAAATAAAATGCAATCAATTGAAATAAAATAAAGTGAATCAATGGAAATAAAATAAAATAAAATAAAATGAAATGAATTGAATTAAAATAAAATAAATTGAAATAAAATAGAGGATGAAATAAAATGTACCGGTTGAAGCGCTGGACTTCGGCCGCCCCAAATAGTTTCCCCTGTCTCTGGAGAGCCAATCCCTTCAGCCGCTGCCAGGAAGCGTTGACCTCTTCCTGTTTGGAGCGGATCACTTCCTCTTCCGGGTGCTGCTCCTGAAGAGACAGGAAGTGACAGGGTTCTCAAATCCAATCAGGAAATCCCTTAATTTTCCCACCAAGAAATCCGAATTAAGGGGTTATTTGCCTGGATCGGTTTACGGGAAACGGGGTCACTTCGTTGACTTCCTTCCTTCCTTCCTTCCTTCCATCTCTCCCTCCCTCCCTCCTCCTTTCCTTCCTTCTCTCCTTCCTTCCTTCCTCCTTCCTTTCCTCCTTCCTCCTTTACCTGCACCAACTTCCCGGCAAACTGGTTCCCTTCCTTCCTCCCTTCCTCCCTCCCTCTTTCCTCCCTCCTTCCTTCCTTCCTTCCTTCCTTCCTCCTTCCTTCCCTTCTTCCTCCTTTACCTGCACCAGCTTCCCGGCAAACTGGTTCCCTTCCTTCCTCCCTCCCTCCCTCCCTTCCTCCCTCCCTCCCTCACTCCCTCTTTCCTTCCTCCTTCCCTCCTTCCTTCCTTCCTTCCCTCCTCCTTTCCTTCCTTCTCTCCTTCCTTCCTTCCCTCCTTCCTCCTTTACCTGCACCAACTTCCCGGCAAACTGGTTCCCTTCCTTCCTCCCTTCCTCCCTCCCTTCCTCCCTCCCTCTTTCCTCCCTCCTTCCCTCCTTCCTTCCTTCCTTCCCTCCCTCCCTCCCTCACTCCTCCTTTCCTTCCTTCTCTCCTTCCTTCTTTACCTGCACCAAATTCCCGGCAAACTGGTTCCCTTCCTCCCTCCCTCCCTCTTTCCTTCCTCCCTCCTTCCTTCCTTCCTTCCCTCCCTCCCTCCCTCCTTCCCTCCTCCTTTCCTTCCTTCCTTCCTTCCTCCTTCCTTCCCTCCTTCCTCCTTTACCTGCACCAACTTCCCGGCAAACTGGTTCCCTTCCTCCCTCCCTCCCTCCCTCCCTCTTTCCTTCCTTCCTCCTTCCCTCCTTCCTTCCTTCCTTCCCTCCCTCCCTCCTTCCCTCCTCCTTTCCTTCCTTCTCTCCTTCCTTCCTTCCTCCTTCCTTCCTCCTTTACCTGCACCAACTTCCCGGCAAACTGGTTCCCTTCCTTCCTCCCTCCCTCCCTCTTTGCTTCTTCCTTCCTCCCTCCCTCCCTCCCTTCCTTCCCTCCCTCCCTCCCTCCCTCCCTCCTCCTTTCCTTCCTTCTCTCCTTGCTTCCTTCCTTCCTCCTTCCTTCCCTCCTTCCTCCTTTACCTGCACCAACTTCCCGGCAAACTGGTTCCCTTCCTTCCTCCCTTCCTCCCTCCCTCTTTCCTTCCTCCTTCCTTCCTTCCTTCCTTCCCTCCCTCCCTCCCTCCCTCCTCCCTCCCTCCCTCCTCCTTTCCTTCCTTCCCTCCTTCCTCCTTTACCTGCACCAACTTCCCGGCAAACTGGTTCCCTCCCTTCCTCCCTCCCTCTTTCCTCCCTCCCTCCCTCCTCCTTTCCTTCTCTCCTTCCTTCCCTCCTTCCTCCTTCCCTCCTCCTTTCCTTCCTTCTCTCCTTCCTTCCTTCCTCCTTCCCTCCCTCCCTCCCTCTTTCCTCCCTCCTTCCTTCCCTCCCTCCCTCCTCCTTTCCTTCCTTCTCTCCTTCCTTCCTTCCTCCTTCCTTCCTTCCTCCTTCCTCCTTTACCTGCACCAACTTCCCGGCAAACTGGTTCACTTCGTTGATTCTTTCCTCGTGAGCCGCCAGATCCGTCTGGAACTCCTCAAACTTCTTCTGCAGAACTTCCTCCCTCCCTCCCTCCCTCTTTCCTTCCTCCTTCCCTCCTTCCTTCCTTCCTTCCTTCCTACCTACCCTCCCTCCCTCCCTCCCTCCTTTCCTTCCTTCTCTCCTTCCTTCCTTCCTTCCTTCCTTCCTTCCTTCCTTCCTCCTTCCTCCTCTACCTGTACCAACTTCCCGGCAAACTGGTTCCCTTCCTTCCTTCCTTCCCTCCTCCTTTCCTTCCTTCCTTCCTCCTTCCTTCCCTCCTTCCTCCTTTACCTGCACCAACTTCCCGGCAAACTGGTTCCCTTCCTTCCTCCCTTCCTCCCTCCCTCCCTCTTTCCTCCCTCCTTCCCTCCTTCCTTCCTTCCTTCCCTCCCTCCCTCCCTCACTCCTCCTTTCCTTCCTTCTCTCCTTCCTTCCCTCCTTCCTCCTTTACCTGCACCAACTTCCCGGCAAACTGGTTCCCTCCCTTCCTCCCTCTTTCCTCCCTCCTTCCCTCCTTCCTTTCTTCCTTCCTTCCCTCCCTCCCTCCCTCCCTCCTCCTTTCCTTCCTTCTCTCCTTCCTTCCCTCCTTCCTCCTTTACCTGCACCAACTTCCCGGCAAACTGGTTCCCTCCCTTCCTCCCTCCCTCTTTCCTCCCTCCTTCCCTCCCTCCTTCCCTCCTCCTTTCCTTCCTTCTCTCCTTCCTTCCTTCCTCCTTCCTTCCCTCCTTCCTCCTTCCCTCCTCCTTTCCTTCCTTCTCTCCTTCCTTCCTTCCTTCCTCCTTCCCTCCTTCCTTCCTTCCTACCCTCCCTCACTCCTCCTTTCCTTCCTTCTCTCCTTCCTTCCTTCCTTCCTCCTTCCCTCCCTCCCTCCTTCCTTCCTTCCTTCCTACCCTCCCTCCCTCCTCCTTTCCTTCCTTCTCTCCTTCCTTCCTTCCTCCTTCCTTCCCTCCTTCCTCCTTTACCTGCACCAACTTCCCGGCAAACTGGTTCACTTCGTTGACTCTTTCCTCGTGAGCTGCCAGATCCGTCTGGAACTCCTCAAACTTCTTCTGCAGAACTTCCTCCCTCCCTCCCTCCCTCTTTCCTTCCTCCTTCCCTCCTTCCTTCCTTCCTTCCTTCCTACCTACCCTCCCTCCCTCCTTTCCTTCCTTCTCTCCTTCCTTCCTTCCTTCCTTCCTCCTTCCTCCTCTACCTGTACCAACTTCCCGGCAAACTGGTTCCCTTCCTTCCTTCCTTCCCTCCTTCCCTCCTCCTTTCCTTCCTTCCTTCCTCCTTCCTTCCCTCCTTCCTCCTTTACCTGCACCAACTTCCCGGCAAACTGGTTCCCTTCCTTCCTTCCTCCCTTCCTCCCTCCCTCCCTCTTTCCTCCCTCCTTCCCTCCTTCCTTCCTTCCTTCCCTCCCTCCCTCCCTCACTCCTCCTTTCCTTCCTTCTCTCCTTCCTTCCCTCCTTCCTCCTTTACCTGCACCAACTTCCCGGCAAACTGGTTCCCTCCCTTCCTCCCTTCCTCCCTCCCTCCCTCTTTCCTCCCTCCTTCCCTCCTTCCTTTCTTCCTTCCTTCCCTCCCTCCCTCCCTCCTCCTTTCCTTCCTTCTCTCCTTCCTTCCCTCCTTCCTCCTTTACCTGCACCAACTTCCCGGCAAACTGGTTCCCTCCCTTCCTCCTCCCTCCTTTCCTCCCTCCTTCCCTCCTCCTTTCCTTCCTTCTCTCCTTCCTTCCTTCCTCCTTCCTTCCCTCCTTCCTCCTTCCCTCCTCCTTTCCTTCATTCTCTCCTTCCTTCCTTCCTCCTTCCTTCCCT
>NC_139691.1:880844-885844 GCF_964106915.1 Podarcis gaigeae
ACACATATGTGTGTGTATAACAGTCAAATCATAGAGCATTCTGAAATCAATACAATTGATCGCCAATACCTTGTCATTGATCCAGTCCATGACGTCTTCGCATTCCCGCAAGTATTGGACGAGTTTTTGGGCCTGGAGAAGTTTGACCCCCTTTTCCCGGGTCTTTTCCAGGAGAAGTTCCCACAGGCGGTGGAGTTCCTGCATCCGGGTCTGGAAGGGAGGAAATGGCGGCCGTCAATCAATCAATCAATCAATCAACCAACCAACGGATCGATCAATCAAGGAAGAAAAAGGAGAGGGCAAACAAAAGGACATGAGAGTGCAAACAAGAGGAAAGGAGAGGGGAAATGAAAGGAAGTGAGGTGAAATGAAAAGGAAGTGAGAGGAAAAGAGAGGGCAAATGGAAGGAAGTGAGGGGAAAGGAGAGGAAATGAGGGGAAATGAGAGGAAATGAGAGGAAATGAGGGGAAATGAGAGGACAAATGAAAGGAAGTGAGAGGGGAAATGAAAGGAAGTGAGGGGAAATGAAAGGAAATGAGGGGAAATGAAAGGAAATAAGGAAAGGAAGTGAGAGGGCATATGAAAGAAAGTGAGGGCAAATGAAAGGAAATGAGGGAAAATGAGAGGAAAAGAGAGGGGAAATAAGAAGAAAAGAAGGGAAATGAGAGGGGAAATGGAAGGAAGTGAAAGGGAGAACAAGTGAATGAAAGAGCAAATTAGAGGAAGTAAGAGGGCAAATAAAGAGGAAATAAAATAGGAATAGAAGGGGGGAAAAGGAAGGCCAGGGAAAATCAAAGGTATTGCACGAGTTTTTGGGCCTGGAGAAGTTTGACCCCCTTTTCCCGGGTCTTTTCCAGGAGAAGTTCCCACAGGCGGTGGAGTTCCTGCATCCGGGTCTGGAAGGGAGGAAATGGCGGCCGTCAATCAATCAATCAATCAATCAATCAACGGATCGATCAATCAATCAAGGAAGAAAAAGGAGAGGGCAAACAAAAGGACATGAGAGTGCAAACCAGAGGAAAGGAGAGGGGAAATGAAAGGAAGTGAGGGGAAATTAGAGGAAGTGAGAGGAGAAAGGAGAGGAAGTGAGAGGTGAAATGAAAAGGAAGTGAGAGGAAAAGAGAGGGCAAATGGAAGGAAGTGAGGGGAAAGGAGAGGAAATGAGGGGAAATGAGAGGAAATGAGAGGACAAATGAAAGGAAGTGAGAGGGGAAATGAAAGGAAGTGAGGGGAAATGAGAGGAAAAGAGAGGGGAAATAAGAGGAAATAAGGAAAGGAAGTGAGAGGGCAAATGAAAGAAAGTGAGGGCAAATGAAAGGAAATGAGGGGAAATGAGAGGAAAAGAGAGGGGAAATAAGAGGAAAAGAAGGGAAATGAGAGGGGAAATGGAAGGAAGTGAAAGGGGGAACAAGTGAATGAAAGAGCAAATGAGAGGAAGTAAGAGGGCAAATAAAGAGGAAATAAAATAGGAATAGAAGGGGGGGAAAGGAAGGCCAGGGAAAATCAAAGGTATTGCACGAGTTTTTGGGCCTGGAGAAGTTTGACCCCCTTTTCCCGGGTCTTTTCCAGGAGAAGTTCCCACAGGCGGTGGAGTTCCTGCATCCGGGTCTGCAAGGGAGGAAATGGCGGCCGTCAATCAATCAATCAATCAATCAACGGATCGATCAATCAAGGAAAAAGGAGAGGGCAAACAAAAGGACATGAGAGTGCAAACAAGAGGAAAGGAGAGGGGAAATGAAAGGAAGTGAGGGGAAATTAGAGGAAGTGAGAGGAGAAAGGAGAGGAAGTGAGAGGTGAAATGAAAAGGAAGTGAGAGGAAAAGAGAGGGCAAATGGAAGGAAGTGAGGGGAAAGGAGAGGAAATGAGGGGAAATGAGAGGAAATGAGGAAATGAGAGGACAAATGAAAGGAAGTGAGAGGGGAAATGAAAGGAAGTGAGGGGAAATGAGAGGAAAAGAGAGGGGAAATAAGAGGAAATAAGGAAAGGAAGTGAGAGGGCAAATGAAAGAAAGTGAGGGCAAATGAAAGGAAATGAGGGGAAATGAGAGGAAAAGAGAGGGGAAATAAGAGGAAAAGAAGGGAAATGAGAGGGGAAATGGAAGGAAGTGAAAGGGGGAACAAGTGAATGAAAGAGCAAATGAGAGGAAGTAAGAGGGCAAATAAAGAGGAAATAAAATAGGAATAGAAGGGGGGGAAAGGAAGGCCAGGGAAAATCAAAGGTATTGCACGAGTTTTTGGGCCTGGAGAAGTTTGACCCCCTTTTCCCGGGTCTTTTCCAGGAGAAGTTCCCACAGGCGGTGGAGTTCCTGCATCCGGGTCTGGAAGGGAGGAAATGGCGGCCGTCAATCAATCAATCAATCAATCAATCAACGGATCGATCAATCAAGGAAGAAAAAGGAGAGGGCAAACAAAAGGACGTGAGAGTGCAAACAAGAGGAAAGGAGAGGGGAAATGAAAGGAAGTGAGGGGAAATTAGAGGAAGTGAGAGGAGAAAGGAGAGGAAGTGAGAGGTGAAATGAAAAGGAAGTGAGAGGAAAAGAGAGGGCAAATGGAAGGAAGTGAGGGGAAAGGAGAGGAAATGAGGGGAAATGAGGGGAAATGAGAGGACAAATGAGGGCAAACAAAAGGACGTGAGAGTGCAAACAAGAGGAAAGGAGAGGGGAAATGAAAGGAAGTGAGGGAAAATTAGAGGAAGTGAGAGGGGAAATGAAAGGAAGTGAGGGGAAAGGAGAGGAAGTGTGAGGGAAATGAGAGGAAGTGAGGGGAAAGGAGAGGAAGTGAGAGGGGAAATGAAAGGAAGTGAGGGGAAAGGAGAGGAAGTGAGAGGGGAAATGAAAAGGAAGTGAGAGGAAAAGAGAGGGCAAAGGGAAGGAAGTGTGGGGAAATGAGGGGAAATGAGAGGGAAAATGAAAGGAAGTGAGGGGAAATGAGAGGAAAAGGGAGGGCAAATGAAGGGAAGTGAGGGGAAGCAAGAGGAAAAGAGAGAGCAAATAAGGGGAACAGAGGGGAAACGAGAGGGCAAATAATAGGAAATGAGGGGAAATGAGAGGAAATAAGGAAAGGAAATGAGAGGGCAGATGAAAGGAAGTGAGGGCAAATGAAAGGAAATGAGGGGAAATGAAAGGAAATAAGGAAAGGAAGTGAGAGGGCAAATGAAAGAAAGTGAGGGCAAATGAAAGGAAATGAGAGAACAAATGAAAGGAAGTGAGAGGGCAAATGAAAGGAAGTGAGGGGAAATGAGAGGAAAAGAGAGGACAAATAAGAGGAAATGAAAGAGGGGAAATGAAATGAAATGAGAGGGGAACGAGTGAATTGAAAGAGCAAATGAGAGGAAGTAAGAGGGCAAAGAAAGAGGAAAGGAGGGCAAATAGAAGGAAAAAAAAGGAAAGACAGGGAAAATCAAAGGTATTGGACGAGTTTCTGGGCCTGGAGGAGTTTGACCCCCTTTTCCCAGGTCTTTTCCAGGAAAAGTTCCCAGAGGGGGTGGAGTTCCTGCATCTGGGTCTGGAAGGGAGGAAATGGCGGCCATCAATCAATCAATCAGTCAATCAATAAACTGATTGATCAATCGATCAATCAAGGAAGAAAAAGGAGAGGGCAAACAAAAGGACGTGAGAGTGCAAACAAGAGGAAAGGAGAGGGGAAATGAAAGGAAGTGAGGGGAAATTAGAGGAAGTGAGAGGGAAAATGAAAGGAAGTGAGGGGAAAGGAGAGGAAGTGAGAGGGAAATGAGAGGAAGTGAGGGGAAATGAGAGGAAATGAGGGGAAATGAGAGGACAAATGAAAGGAAGTGAGAGGGCAAATGAAAGGAAGTGAGGGGAAATGATAGGAAAAGAGAGGAAATGAGGGGAAATGAGAGGACCAATGAAAGGAAGTGAGGGGAAGCAAGAGGAAAAGAGAGGGCAAATAAGGGGAACAAAGGGGAAACGAGAGGAAATAAGGAAAGGAAGTGAGGACAAATAAGAGGAAGTGAAAAGAAGTGAGAGGACAAGTGAGAGGAAAAGAGAGCAAGTGAAAGGAAGTGAGGACTAATAAGAGGAAGTGAAAGGAAGTGAGAGGACAAATAAGAGGAACTAAAAGGAAGTGGGGACAAATAAGAGGAAGTGAAAGGAAGTGAGGACAAATAAGAGAAAGTGAGAGGAAAAGAGAGCAAGTGAAAGGAAGTGAGAGGGCAAATAAGAGGAAGTGAGAGGGCAAAGGAGGAAGTGAGAGAAAAAGAGAGCAAGTGAAAGGAAGTGAGAGGGCAAATAAGAAGAAGTGAGAGGGCAAATGATAGGAAATGAGGGGAAGCGAGAGGAAGTGAGAGGGCAAAGAAGAGGAAATGAGGAAAAATGAAAGGAAGTGAGAAAACAAGGAGGAAAAAAAGAGGGGAAATGAATGGAAGTGTGGGGAAGTGAGAGGGCAAATAGGAAATGAGAGGAAAAGAGAGGAAATGAGAGGACAAATGAAAGGAAGTGAGGGGAAAGAAGAGCAAGCGAAAGGAAACAAGGGGGAAAGGAGAGGAAGTGAGAGGGCAAAGAAGAGGAAAAGAGGAAAAATGAAAGGAAGTGAGAGAGGAAAGAAGAAGAAAAGAGGGGGAAAAGAGGGCAAATGAAAGGAAGTGAGAGGTCAAAGGAAAGGAAATGAGGGAAAATAAGAGGAAATGAGGAGAAATGAAAGGAAATGAGGGGTAACAAGAGGGTAAATAAGAGGAAAAAAGAGGGCAAATGAAAGGTATTGGATGAGTTTTTGGGCCTGGAGGAGTTTGACCCCCTTTTCCGGGGTCTTTTCCAGGAAAAGTTCCCACAGATAGTGGAGTTCCTGCATCCGGGTCTGGAAGGGAGGAAATTACGACCGTCAATCAATCAATCAATCAATCAATAAAAAGGAGAGGGCAAACAAAAGGACGTGAGAGTGCAAACTAGAGGAAACGAGAGGAAACAAGAGGGGAAATGAGCAGAAATGAGAGGGGAAATGAGAGGAAGTGAGAGGGAAAGGAGAGGAAATGAGAGGAAGTGAGGG
>NC_139691.1:886044-1003544 GCF_964106915.1 Podarcis gaigeae
AGGTGCCATAATAGATCCCAGTCGAGATTCTCCAATTCTCGCTCGATTTCTGCATTCTGGTGGGTCAGACTAGATGACCCATGGATCCCTTCCAGCTCAAAGACTATAATTCTCTGTCCAGATCCCACAATTTGAGAATCAAGATCCCATAATAGGCCCCATAACCAAAATCCCATAATAGATCCCAGTCAAGATCCCATAAGCAAGATCTCATAATAGATCCCAGTCAAGATCCTTTAATTCTCGCTTGAGATTCCGGCATTCTGGTGGGTCAGACTAGATGACCCATGGATCCCTTCCAGCTCAAAGACTCTATAATCCTCTGTCCAGATCCCATAATTTGAGAGTCAAGATCCCATAATAGATCCCAGTCAAGATACCATAATAGATCCCAGTCGAGATCTTTGAATTCTCGCTCGAGATTCCGGTGGGTCAGACTAGATGACCCATGGATCCCTTCCATCTCAAGGACTCTCCAATTCTCTGTCCAGATCCCATAATTTGAGAATCAAGATCCCATAATAGATCCCAGTCAAGATCCCATAATAGATCCCAGTCAAGATTCTCGAATTCTCGCTCCTGATTCCGGCACTCTGGTGGGTCCGACTAAATGACCCCCGGGATCCCCTTACCTGCAGGTTGGTGGGATCCTTGTAGCTCTCGTCCGAAGCCACCTGGAGCTTCTCCTGGATCCACTTCTCCAACTCGTCGGCGTCGCGCTGGAAGAACTGGAAGCGGTAGGAGTCCTCCAGCTTCTGGCGCCGCAGGGTGGACAACTCCTTGAAGCGGTGGTAGCGATCCAGGACCTGCTGGCGCCGCTCCTGGATGTCCTCCGCCGTCTCCAGAACCTTCACCCCGGAGAGATCCATGGTCTAGAAGGGAAAGAGGGTCAGGGGTCAAAAGATGGAGGTCCTACCATGGATTTCCCATGGAAATCTGGAAACAAGAGGAAAAGCGAGGGCAAAGGAAAGGACGTGAGAGGGCAAATAAGAAGAAACGAGAGGAAACGAGAGGAAGTGAGAGGGGCAAAGGAAAGGAAATGAGAGGAAGTGAGAGGGCAAATGAAAGGAAGTGAGAGGAAAAAAGATGCCAAATGAAAGGAAAAAAGGGGAAGCGAGAGGGCAAATGAAAGGAAGTGAGAGGGCAAAGAAGAGGAAAAAAGAAGGAAAATGAAAGGAAGTAAGAAGTGAGAGGGCAAATGAAAGGAAGTGAGAGGGCAAAGAAGAGGAAAATGCCCTCTCTTTTCCTCTCACTTCCTCGTTTCCCCTCACGTCCTCTCGTTTGCCCTCTCTTTTCCTCTTATTTGCCCTCTCCCTCTCATTTGCCCTCTTTTTTCCTCTCACTTCCTTTCATTTGCCCTCGTTTCCTCTCATTTCCTTTCATTTGCCCTCGTTTCCTCTCATTTCCTTTCATTTGCCCTCTTTTTCCTCTTACATCCTTTCATTTGCCCTCTCCTTTGCACTCTCATTTCCTTTCCTTTGCCCTCTCGCTTCCTCCTGTTTCCCCTCACTTCCTCTCCAGAACCTTCACCCCGGAGAGGTCCATGGTCTGGAAGTCAAAGAGGTTCTCCTGTCAAAATATGGAGGTCCTACTATCGATTTCAAACGAGAGGAAGTGAGAGAGCAAAGGAAAGGAAAAGAGAGGAAATGAGGGGAAGTGAGAGGGGAAAATGAAAGGAAGTGAGTGCAAATAAGGGGAAAAGAGAGGGCAAAGAAAAGGAAAAGAGAGGAAATGAGGGGCCAAGAAAAGGAAAAGAGAGGAAGTGGGAGGGCAAAGGAAAGGAAATGAGAGGAGAAATAAGAGGAAACGAGCGGGAAAGAGAGGAAAATTAAAGGAAGTGAGAGGGGAAATGAGAGGAAGTGAGAGGGCAAAGGAAAGGAAATGAGAGGAGAAATAAGAGGAAACGAGCGGAAAGAGAGGAAAATTAAAGGAAGTGAGAGGGGAAATGAGAGGAAGTGAGAGGGCAAAGGAAAGGAAATGGTGGCGTTGCTGGATGTCCTCGGCCCTCTCCAGAACCTTCACGCCGGAGAGGTCCACGGTCTGGAAGGCAAGAGAGGGTCTGGGGTAAAAAAATGGAGGTCCTACCATGGATTTCTCCCTCAAAATATGGAGTTCCATCTGTCCTCTCTTGTCCTCTTATTCGCTCTCTCACTTCCTTTCATTTGTCCTCACTTTTCCTCTCATTTCCTTTCCTTTGCCCTCTTTTCCTCTCCTTTCCTTTCACTTCCTCGTTTCCCCTATTTTCCTTTCATTTGCCCTCTCACTTCCTTTTATTTGTCCCCACTTTTCCTCTCACTTCCTTTTAATTTCCCTTGTTTCCTCTCATTTCCTCACTTCCCCTCACTTCCTTTCATTTGCCCTCTCATTTCCTTTCATTTGCCTTCTCACTTCCTTTCATTTGCCCTCTTTTTCTCTCTTTTCCTTTCATTTGCCCTCTCATTTCCTCTTATTTGCACTCTCACTTCCTCTTATTTGCCCTCTTTTCCTCTCACTTCCTTTCATTTGCCCTCTTTTCCTCTCACTTCCTCTCATTTCCTCTTATTTGCCCTCTCACTTCCTTTCATTTTTCCTCGTTTCTTCTCATTTGCCCTCCCATTTCCTTTAATTTGCCCTCTCTTTTCCTCTTATTTGCCCTCTTACTTCCTCTCATTTGCCCTCTCTTCCTCTCACTTCCTCTTATTTGCCTTCTCTTTTCCTCTTATTTGCCCTCACATCTTCATTTGCCCTCTTTTCCTTTCACTTCCTCACTTCCTCTTATTTGCCCTCTCTTTTCATCTTTTCCTCTCACTTCCTCTCATTTGCCCTCTCTTTTCCTCTCACTTCCTCTCATTTGCCCTCTCTTTTCCCCTCACTTCCTCTCATTTGCCCTCTCTTTTCCTCTCACTTCCTCTCATTTGCCCTCTCTTTTCCTCTTACTTCCTCTCATTTGCCCTCTCTTCCTCTCACTTCCTCTTATTTGCCTTCTCTTTTCCTCTTATTTGCCCTCACTTCTTCATTTGCCCTCTTTTCCTTTCACTTCCTCATTTCCTCTTATTTGCCCTCTCTTTTCATCTTTTCCCCTCACTTCCTCTCATTTGCCCTCTCTTTTCCTCTCACTTCCTCTCATTTGCCCTCTTTTCCTCTCATTTGCTCATTTCCTCACTTCTTTCCATTTGCCCTCTTTTCCTCTCACTTCCTTTCATTTGCCCTCTCATTTCCTCTTATTTGCCCTCTGTTTTCCTCTTTCCCCCTCACTTCCTCGTTTCCCCTCACTTCCTCTCATTTGCCCTCTCTTTTCCTCTCACTTCCTCTCATTTGCCCTCTCTTTTCCTCTCACTTCCTCTCATTTGCCCTCTCTTTTCCTCTCACTTCCTCTCATTTGCCCTCTCTTTTCCTCTCACTTCCTCTCATTTGCCCTCTCTTTTCCCCTCACTTCCTCTCATTTGCCCTCTCTTTTCCCCTCACTTCCTCTCATTTGCCCTCTCTTTTCCCCTCACTTCCTCTCATTTGCCCTCTCTTTTCCCCTCACTTCCTCTCATTTGCCCTCTCTTCCCCTCACTTCCTCTCATTTGCCCTCTTTTCCTCTCACTTCCTCTCATTTGCCCTCTCTTTTCCTCTCACTTCCTCTCATTTGCCCTCTCTTTTCCCCTCACTTCCTCTCATTTGCCCTCTCTTTTCCCCTCACTTCCTCTCATTTGCCCTCTCTTTTCCCCTCACTTCCTCTCATTTGCCCTCTCTTTTCCCCTCACTTCCTCTCATTTGCCCTCTCTTTTCCCCTCACTTCCTCTCATTTGCCCTCTCTTCCCCTCACTTCCTCTCATTTGCCCTCTCTTTTCCTCTCACTTCCTCTCATTTGCCCTCTCTTTTCCCCTCACTTCCTCTCATTTGCCCTCTCTTTTCCTCTCACTTCCTCTCATTTGCCCTCTCTTTTCCTCTCACTTCCTCTCATTTGCCCTCTCTTTTCCTCTCACTTCCTCTCATTTGCCCTCTCTTTTCCTCTCACTTCCTCTCATTTGCCCTCTCTTTTCCCCTCACTTCCTCTCATTTGCCCTCTCTTTTCCCCTCACTTCCTCTCATTTGCCCTCTCTTTTCCCCTCACTTCCTCTCATTTGCCCTCTCTTTTCCCCTCACTTCCTCTCATTTGCCCTCTCTTCCCCTCACTTCCTCTCATTTGCCCTCTTTTCCTCTCACTTCCTCTCATTTGCCCTCTCTTTTCCTCTCACTTCCTCTCATTTGCCCTCTCTTTTCCCCTCACTTCCTCTCATTTGCCCTCTCTTTTCCCCTCACTTCCTCTCATTTGCCCTCTCTTTTCCCCTCACTTCCTCTCATTTGCCCTCTCTTTTCCCCTCACTTCCTCTCATTTGCCCTCTCTTTTCCCCTCACTTCCTCTCATTTGCCCTCTCTTTTCCCCTCACTTCCTCTCATTTGCCCTCTCTTCCCCTCACTTCCTCTCATTTGCCCTCTTTTCCTCTCACTTCCTCTCATTTGCCCTCTCTTTTCCTCTCACTTCCTCTCATTTGCCCTCTCTTTTCCCCTCACTTCCTCTCATTTGCCCTCTCTTTTCCCCTCACTTCCTCTCATTTGCCCTCTCTTTTCCCCTCACTTCCTCTCATTTGCCCTCTCTTTTCCCCTCACTTCCTCTCATTTGCCCTCTCTTTTCCCCTCACTTCCTCTCATTTGCCCTCTCTTTTCCCCTCACTTCCTCTCATTTGCCCTCTCTTCCCCTCACTTCCTCTCATTTGCCCTCTCTTTTCCTCTCACTTCCTCTCATTTGCCCTCTCTTTTCCCCTCACTTCCTCTCATTTGCCCTCTCTTCCCCTCACTTCCTCTCATTTGCCCTCTCTTTTCCCCTCACTTCCTCTCATTTGCCCTCTCTTCCCCTCACTTCCTCTCATTTGCCCTCTCTTTTCCCCTCACTTCCTCTCATTTGCCCTCTCTTCCCCTCACTTCCTCTCATTTGCCCTCTCTTTTCCTCTCACTTCCTCTCATTTGCCCTCTCTTTTCCCCTCACTTCCTCTCATTTGCCCTCTCTTCCCCTCACTTCCTCTCATTTGCCCTCTCTTTTCCCCTCACTTCCTCTCATTTGCCCTCTCTTCCCCTCACTTCCTCTCATTTGCCCTCTCTTTTCCCCTCACTTCCTCTCATTTGCCCTCTCTTCCCCTCACTTCCTCTCATTTGCCCTCTCTTTTCCTCTCACTTCCTCTCATTTGCCCTCTCTTTTCCCCTCACTTCCTCTCATTTGCCCTCTCTTTTCCCCTCACTTCCTCTCATTTGCCCTCTCTTTTCCCCTCACTTCCTCTCATTTGCCCTCTCTTTTCCCCTCACTTCCTCTCATTTGCCCTCTCTTCCCCTCACTTCCTCTCATTTGCCCTCTCTTTTCCTCTCACTTCCTCTCATTTGCCCTCTCTTTTCCCCTCACTTCCTCTCATTTGCCCTCTCTTCCCCTCACTTCCTCTCATTTGCCCTCTCTTTTCCCCTCACTTCCTCTCATTTGCCCTCTCTTCCCCTCACTTCCTCTCATTTGCCCTCTCTTTTCCCCTCACTTCCTCTCATTTGCCCTCTCTTCCCCTCACTTCCTCTCATTTGCCCTCTCTTTTCCTCTCACTTCCTCTCATTTGCCCTCTCTTTTCCCCTCACTTCCTTTCATTTGCCCTCTCTTTTCCTCTCACTTCCTCTCATTTGCCCTCTCACTTCCTTTCATTTGCCCTCTCACTTCCTTTCATTTGCCCTCTCACTTCCTCTCATTTGCCCTCTCTTTTCCCCTCACTTCCTTTCATTTGCCCTCTCTTTTCCTCTCACTTCCTCTCATTTGCCCTCTCACTTCCTTTCATTTGCCCTCTCACTTCCTCTCATTTGCCCTCTCTTTTCCCCTCACTTCCTCTCATTTGCCCTCTCTTTTCCCCTCACTTCCTTTCATTTGCCCTCTCTTTTCCTCTCACTTCCTCTCATTTGCCCTCTCACTTCCTTTCATTTGCCCTCTCACTTCCTCTCATTTGCCCTCTCTTTTCCCCTCACTTCCTCTCATTTGCCCTCTCTTTTCCCCTCACTTCCTTTCATTTGCCCTCTCTTTTCCTCTCACTTCCTCTCATTTGCCCTCTCACTTCCTTTCATTTGCCCTCTCACTTCCTCTCATTTGCCCTCTCTTTTCCCCTCACTTCCTTTCATTTGCCCTCTCTTTTCCTCTCACTTCCTCTCATTTGCCCTCTCACTTCCTTTCATTTGCCCTCTCACTTCCTCTCATTTGCCCTCTCTTTTCCCCTCACTTCCTCTCATTTGCCCTCTCTTTTCCCCTCACTTCCTTTCATTTGCCCTCTCTTTTCCTCTCACTTCCTCTCATTTGCCCTCTCACTTCCTTTCATTTGCCCTCTCACTTCCTCTCATTTGCCCTCTCTTTTCCCCTCACTTCCTCTCATTTGCCCTCTCTTTTCCCCTCACTTCCTCTCATTTGCCCTCTCTTTTCCTCTCACTTCCTCTTGTTCCCTTTTATTTGCCCTCTCCTTTGCTCTCTCACTTCTTTTCATTTCCACTCTCTTCCTCTTATTCTCACTTTCTCTCGTTTCTTCTCTTTTCCTCTCCTTGGCACTCTCATTTCCTTTCCTTTGCCCTCTCGCTTCCTCCTGTTTCCCCTCACTTCCTCTCCAGAACCTTCACCCCGGAGAGGTCCATGGCCTGGAAGGCAAAGAGGGTCTGGCGTCAAAATATGGAGGTCCTACCATCGATTTCTAACGTTCCTCCCAATGGAAATGTGGAGGGGAAACGAGAGGAAATGAGAGGGAAAATAAGAGGAAATGAGGGGAAAGAAGCGGAAAAGAGGGGAAAGGAAATGAGAGGGCAAATAAGAGGAAATGAGGGGAAACGAGAGGAAAAGATAGAGGAAAGGAAAGGAAAAGAGAGAGGAAAGGAAAGGAAATGAGAGGAAAAAAGAGGAAGTGAGAGGGCAAATGAAAGGAAATGAGAGGGGAAATAAGAGGAAATGAGGGGAAAGAAGTGGAAAAGAGGGGAAAGGAAAGGAAATGAGAGGGCAAAGGAAAGGAAATGAGGGGAATCGAGAGGAAATGAGAGAGGAAATGAGAGGGCAAATGAAAGGAAAAAAGGGGAAGTGAGAGGGCAAAGGAAAGGAAATGAGGAGAAGCGAGAGGAAGTGAGAGGGCAAAGGAAAGGAAATGAGGAGAAGCGAGAGGAAGTGAGAGAGCAAAGGAAAGGAAATGAGAGGGGCCCGATCCCTTGCCTTGAGCAAATTCCTGCAAAAAGATTTGGGAAAGGGCAGGTCCCCTGCAAAGGGCAGATCCCCTGGAGAAAAAGATTTGGGAAAGGGCAGGTCCCCTGCAAAAATCCTTTGGGAAAGGGCAGATCCCCTGCAAGGGGTAGATTCCTTGCCAAAAAAGGGAGGTGTGAGGAGGTCAGGGAAACAAGTAAATGAAAGATTTTTGCAGATTCCCTGCAAAAATCCTTTGGGAAAGGGTGGATCCCTTGCAGAGATCCACTGGGAAAGGGAGGATCCCTTGCAAAGCTTTGGGAAAGGAAGATTCCCTGCAAAACGCTTTGGGAAAAAGCAGATTCCTTGCAAAACTTTGGGAAGGGCCCGATCCCCTGCCCTGAGCAGATCCCCTGCAAAAATGCTTTGGGAGGGGGCAGATCCATTTCAAGGGGCAGTTTCCCCGGCAAAAATGTTTTGGGAAGATCCCCTGCCCTGAGCAGATCCCCTGCCAAAAAGCTTTGGGAGGGGCCCCGATCCCCTGCCATGAGCAGATTCCTGCAAAAAAAAGATTTGGGAAAGGGCAGATCCCCTGCAAAAACCCTTTGGGGAAGGACTGATTCCCTGCAGTAATCCTTTGGGAAAGGGCAGATCCCCTGCAGATCCCCTTGCAAAGCTTACGGTAAGGGCAGATTCCTTGCAAAGCTTTGTGAATGGCCCAATCCCCTGTCCTGAGCAGATTCCCTGCAAAAAAAGCTTTGGGAAGGGGCAGATTCTATGCAATGGGAAGATTCCTTGCACAGGGCAGATCCCCTGCAAAAAAGCTATAGAAATGTGTTGATTCCCTGCAAAAATCCTTTGGAAAATGGCCTGATCCCCTGCCCTGAGCAGATTCCCTGCCAAAAAAGCAAATTCCATGCAGAGCTTTGGGAAGGGGCAGATCCCCTGCAGTGACCAGATTCCCTGCAAAAATGCTTTGCAAAAGGTCAGATTCCTTGCAAAAAAGCTTTGGGAAGGGGCAGATTCCCTGCAAAAAAATAATATTTGGGAAAGAGCAGATTCCCTGCCAAAAAGGCTTTGGGAAAAAGCAGATCCTTGCAAAGCTTTGGGAAAGGGCAGATTCTCTGCAAGGGGCAGATCCCCTGCAAACAAGCTATAGGAATGTGTGGATTCCCTGCAAAAGTCCTTTGGAAAAGGGCAGATTCCCTGCCATAAAAAGCTTTGGGGAAAAGCAGATTCCGTGCAAGGATCCTTTGGGAAAGGGCAGATTGTCTGAAAGGGGCAGATTCCTTGTAATGGGCAGATGCCCTGTAAGAATGCTCTGGGAAAGGGCAGATTCCCTGCAAAGCTGTGGGAAAGGAAAGATTCCCAGTAAAAATCCTTTGGGAAGGGGCAGGTTCCCTACAAGGGGTAGATTCCTTGCAAAAAAGCTTTGGGAAAAATCAGATTCCTTGCAACGCTTCCGGAAAGGGTAGATTCCTTGCCAAAAAAGCTTTGGGGAGGGCCTGCAAGGGGCAGATTCCTTGCATGGGGCAGATCCCCTGCAAAAAGGCTTTGGGAAAAAGCAGCTTCCCTGCAAAGCTTTGGAAAGAGCCCGATCCCCTGCCATGAGTAGATCCCCTGCAAGAATGCTTTGGGAAGGGGCAGATCCATTTCAAGGGGCAGATTCCCTGCAAAACATGTGTTGGATCCCTGCAGAAATCCTTTGGGGAGGGGTAGATTCCTTGTCAAAAAGGCTTTGGGAAAGGGCAGATCCCCCGCAAGGGGCAGATTCCCTGCAGAAATCCCTTGGGAAATGGCCTGATACCCTGCCACGAGCAGATTACTTGCAATAATGCTTTGGGAAAGGGCAGATTCCTACAAGGGGCAGATCCCCTGCAAACAAGCTATAGGAATGTGTGGATTCCCTGCAAAAATACTGTGGGAAGCGGCTGATTTCCTGCAAAAAAAATGCTGTGGGAAGTGGCAGATTCCTTGCAAAGCTTTGTGAAGGGCCCGATCCCCTGCCCTGAGCAGATTCCCTGCAAAAAAAGCTTTGGGAAGGGCCCAATCCTTTGCAAAGGGCAGATTCCCTGGAAAAATGCTCTGTGGAGGGACAGGTCCCCTGGCAAAAAGCTTTGGGAAGGGCCCGATCCCCTGCCCTGAGCAGATCCCCTGCCCTGAGCAGATCCCCTGCAATAATGCTTTGGGAAGGGTCAGATCCCTTGCAAGGGGCAGATTCCCTACTAAAATCTTTGGGGAAAGTGCAGATTCCCTGCAGAAATAATTTGGGAAAGGGAAGATTCCCTGCAAAAACGCTTTGCGAAAGAGCAGATTCCCCGAAAGGGGCAGATTCCTTGCAATGGGCAGATTCCCTGCCAAGAGTAGATTCCCTGCAAAAATCTTTGCAAAAATCTTTTGCAAGGGGCAGATTCCCTGCAATGGACAAATTCCCTGCAAAGATCCTTTGGGAAGGGGCAGATTCCCTGCAAAAACCCTTTGGGAAAGGGCAGATCCCCTGCAAGGGGTAGATTCATTGCAAAAAAAGCTTTGGGAAGGGCCTGATCCCCTGCCATGAGCAGATCCCCTGGAAAAAGGCTTTGGGAAAAAGCAGATTCCTTGCCAAAAAAGCTTTGGGCAAAAGCAGATTCCTTGCAAAGCTTTGGGAAAGGGCAGATTCTGTGCAATGGGCTGGTTCCCTGCAAGGGGCAGATCCCCTGCCAAAAAGCTTTGGGAAGGGCCCAATCCCCTGCCATGAGCAGTTCCCCGCAAAAAGGCTTTGGGAAAAGCAGATTTTTTGCAAAAAGGCTTTGAGAAGGGCCAGATTCCCTAAAAGGGGTAGATTCCTTTCCAAAAAAAGCTTTGGGAAAGGGCAGATTCCCTGCAAGGGGCAGATTCTCTGCAAACAAGCTATAGGAATCTGTTGATTCCCTGCAAAAATCCTTTGGCAAAGGGCAGATTCCCTAGAAGGGGTAGATTCCTTGCCAAAAACGCTTTGGGCAAAAGCAGATTCCTTGCAAAGCTTTGGGAAAGGGCAGATTCTGTGCAATGGGCTGGTTCCCTGAAAGGGGCAGATTACCTGCCAAAAAGCTTTGGGAAGGGCCTGATCCCCTGCCATGAGCAGATCCCCTGCAAAAAGGCTTTGGGAAAGGGCAGATTCCCTGCCCAGCTGTCCACTTTCCCCTTTTCTTGCGAGGAATCCTATTCAGACTAAGGGAAATTCCCTTAACAAAAAGGCAAACGTTGCCAATAAAGCTTTTAGGAAGGGCCTGATCCCCTGCAATCAGCAGAACCCCTGCCGAAATCCTTTGGGAAGGGCCGATCCCCTGCCGAAAAAGCTTCGGGAGAAAGAAGATCCCTTGCCAAAAAATGCTTCGGGGAGGGCCCGGACCCCCCCCCCGGCCCGAGCAGATCCCCTACCTAGATCCTTTGGGAAAGAGCCCGAGTCTTTGCAATGGGCAGATTCCTTGCAAAAAACGCTCTGGGAAACGCCCGATTCCTCCCACGGGCCGATTCCCTGCGGAAATCCATTGGGAAGGGGCGGATTCCCTGCAAAAATGCTTTGGGAAACGCCCTACCCCCCTCCCGCCACGAGCAGATCCCCTGCCTAGGATCCTTCGGGAAAGGGCCCGATCCCCTGCCCTGGCCTCGCCCAGCCGGAAGACAAAGGGAAGCCATTGTTGGGGGATGGGGAGAGATGAAGAGGAGGAGGAGGAGGAGGAGGATTAGCTCACCTTTTCCGGGCTTCCCGCTCGGGATCTGCTGGGGATCCGGTCGGTTAGGTGAGAAGAAAAGGCAAGGAGGGGAAAAACAGGGGTTGAAATTCGTCGCAAGGGGGGATATCTTCTGCGCAGGGGCGTCTGCGGCTGGGAGATAAGCAGCTGCTGCAGAGGCGATCCCGGGCGAAGGGCGGATCCCGGCTGAGCTGACGTGGCGGCGCGGGATTGGCCGGCGGCGGGAGTCGCCCACCCCCCGCCCCCTCGGCCGGGTTGAGCTATTGCAGAGCTGTCATTCGGCTCTCATTGATTGCGCTGGGGAATATTCCTATTTTGCTGGGAAAAGGCAGACCGGCGGGGGGGGGGGGAGAGGGTGACTAGAGATTTCTGCATTGCAGGGGGAGGAATGATAACGTTAGTGCATTCGTAGTATTCTTATTATTTTTATTCTTATTATTTTCTGCATTGCAGGGGGAGGAATGATAACATTAGTGCATTCGTAGTATTCTTATTATTTTTCTTATTCTTATTTTCTGCATTGCAGGGGGAGAAATCGTAACATAACTGCATTCATATTATTATTATTATTATTATTATTATTATTATTATTATTATTTTCTGCATTGCAGGGGGAGGAATGATAACATTAGTGCATTCGTAGTATTCTTATTATTTTTCTTATTCTTATTTTCTGCATTGCAGGGGGAGAAATCGTAACATAACTGCATTCATATTATTATTATTATTATTATTATTATTATTATTATTTTCTGCATGGCAGGGGTAGAAATCATAACATTACTGCATTCATATTATTATTAATTTTCTTATTCTTTTTTCTGCATTATTTGGCTGGGAAAAGGCATATTATTATTATCATTCATATTATTATTATTATTATTGATTTCTGCATGGCAGGCGTCTAAATCATACATTATTATTATATTATTATAATATTAATAATAATGATGATGATGATAATAATGATAATGATAATGATAATGATAATAATAATAATAATAATAATAATAATAATAATAATAATAATAATAATAATAGAGATTTCTGCATGGCAGGTGTCTAAATCATAACATCATCATCATTATCATCGTTGTTGTTGTTGTTGTTGTGCTGGACAGCCCAGAGTAGCTGGGAAAAGGCAGATCGATGATGATGATTAGAGATTTCTGCACTGCACGGGGAGAAATGATAACATTACTGCATTCATATTATTACAAACTCAAACTCACCAAGATATCTATAACACAATAATTTGTTACAGAATTAGGGATAATAGTTTATGAGTAGAGGTAAGTTTGTACGTTTGAGACTCTCAAGAGTCTCCTCCAGCACCAGAATTCAAAAGCATCCATTCTTCGGCGATCAGCCTTCTTTGTGGTCCAGCTCTCACTTCCATACATCACTACTGGGAAAACCAGAGCTTGAACTATACGGACCTTTGTCAGCAAGGTGATGTCTCTGCTTTTTAAGATGCTGTCTAGGTTTGTCATTGCTTTTCTCCCAAGAAGCAGGCGTCTTTTAATTCCGTGACTGCTGTCACCATCTGCAGTGATCATGGAGCCCAAGAAAGTCAAATCTCTCACTGCCTCCATTTCTTCCCCTTCTATTTGCCATGTCACCCCCCCCATGACATCACCAATACATCAGGGTTACATCATGAAGGGGGAGGTCTGGTGGCCTTAATCTGAGCACCCTGGACCCTGCCCCATGGTTCCCCTTGCCCTACACCAAACACCCATCAAGTGTAACAAAAGTGACATTTAGGGAAGTTTTTAATATGTAATGCTGTATTGTTTTAAACACTTGATTGGACCACCCAGAGTGGCTGGGGAAACTCAGCCAGATGGGTGGGGTATTAATAATAATAATAATAATAATAATAATAATAATAATAATAATAATATTCACATTTCCCACCCTTTTGTCTTCATCCGGGTTTGTTCTTTCCGGAACGGCTACCTGTCCGGCACTCAGGTTATCAGGATGCCGGGAATTATCCCTCAGGCAGAGGGGCTGCTGAGTAGCTGAGCTCACATGTCTATAGGAATTTTGGAAGTTTCCCCAGTGAGCCAGTACATAGAGACATCAGTCAGCAAATTCTTACATTTGGTCTCGTGCAGCAGAGGCCCTTTGAATAGATAAGAAGAAACTGCTAGGAAGTGTTTTATGGGGACAAATCACCAAAGTCACAAAAGGTGATTGTGCTGGTTTTGGCAGTGGGCTGCACGTGCGTGATATCTGCCGGAGGGGCAACCCCCCCCCAACCTATACATAAATTCCTGCAGCAGCTGGAAAACAAATGCTTACCCAGCAGAAAATAAAACTCGTCCAGGCAATTGTCTCTAGCTTAGGCTGACCTCCCGCAAAACACATTGCTGCATCGTGGGACAGCGAAAATCTGAAATAGAAACGAGTGCCTGCACTCGTTTTGCTAACTGGGGGGGGGGGAATGTCAATATATGGACGGACACACCTTTGTTCAGGGTCCTCCTCCTTTCCTCCTGCTTGTGAAGGGAGCACCTTGTTGCAACAGATCAATAAATACCGTATTTTTTGCTCTATAGGATGCACTTTTTCCCTCCTAAAAAGCAAGGGAAAACGTGTGTGCGTCCTATGGGGCGAATGCAGGGGGGGGGGAGGCAGGCAGGAAAAGCCCCCAGGAGCCACATACAAGCTCCATGCGGCTCTTGCGGGCTTTTCCCCAGGAGGGAGAAGGGACTGACTGGCCGCATCAGTCCCTTCTCCCACCTCGTAGAAAAGCCCGCAGGAGACACGCAGCCCCTTTAAAGAGCGTGCAGCTTCTGCGGGTTCTCCGAGAGGTGGGGGATCCATGCAGCCGATTCCCTCCTCCCTGGCTCCCTTTGAAGCAGGAAAGTGGGAGGGGAGCAGCTTACACTTGTGGAAAGAGGGCAGGAAATAGATGCCGGGCAGGAAGACACAACCACACTTTGACCACTGGAAAGTCCACCTCAGCCTCCCCAGATTTCCACTGAGACGGCCAGGCTAATCTCGATGGCCATAAGTCAGGCTCACCATTATTAACTGGACTTCGATAAGCCATGGTTCCCCTTCCTACCTTCCTCTGAGGCTCACTTAAAGTAGCAAAGCGGACAGGAGCCACCCGCTTTGCTGCTTTAAATAGCTTAGTGCAACATTTGATTCAGAATATTTTTTTCCGTCTTTTCCTCCTCTAAAAACTAGGTGCGCCCTATGGAGCGAAAAATACGGTATCAGGCTTACTAGCAGCTTTGCTTCTCAATAATCTCTGCTTGGCCTCTGTGGTTTTCTCCAACCGATGGAGACCCTGCAAGGGACTCTAGAAGGGCTCTTGGGTCCCCCATACAACATTGATGCCGAAATCCAGCATCGCCTGAGCTCAGCGGCGTAGCGTGGGGGGTGCAGGGGGGGGCGGCCGCACCGGGCGCAACATCTGGGGGTTAGGGTTAGGGGGCGCAAATCCACGGGTTAGGGGGTGCAAATTACTTGCCTTGCCCCGGGTGCTGACAACCCACGCTACGCCACTGCCTGAGCTCTGCGAGTGTGGCTTTCTCCCAATGGAAGTGCAGAGTCCTCGTTGAAATCTGAAATTATACCTACTTTTCTCCATTATAGCTATATTCCGGAGCGAGTGCTACAAAGCGTCCAGGTTTATAGTTCCAGATCTCTGGGTTGTGACAATAGTCAAACTTGTTGCAAAACCTTTACCCACCCACCCCAATACCAATTTCTCCATAAATTCATTGGGCTGGTTTATATGTATTATTTGGTAATAACTGTACCAATTTTTCTCAATGTACTAAGATGTAGCAGGAGCAGTGCTTTTTTTCTGGGGGGGACACAGGGGTAGGCATACCCCTAAACATTTTGTGAAACTTCGTACTTTTGTCCATTTACTGTATTTATTTTCCCCGATTTGAACTATAAAATGGTGGTTTTATTGAGTTAAAATGAGAATACTCCTAAACATTTTTTTAGGGGGAGGAAAGCACCGAGTATTAGGACGTATGTCTCTACCCCTCCATTATTTCTTGTTATTATCTCAGAAGCAGTTATAAGGTTGAACACTATTTCTTTTCTTTTATTCTTGGAAATTTTATTCACAACATAACATAAACCCCCCACCCCCCCAATACAGAAATCCACCCTCATTAAACGTGAACATAACATTCAGTAAGCATAACATGCAACAATATAAACAATGCATATAAAAGACTTCCTTTATCCTGTATCTGGCCTCATTATTTACTTCTTATAAGCTGTTTCCTTTATGAATAATTACTAAGGTTTTTCTAATTATAACTTAAATATCCACAAAGTCTCCTGCAGACATTAATCAAAACAAGTCCAGGTATGTATTTTAGGACACTGTTTTGTGAAGTATTCTCTGCATTTTGCCCGTGCTTTTTGAAACTCTTGTCTAATGTGATCTCTAATTGCCTCTGTTAATCTAGCCAGTTCAATATATAGTGGTACCTTGGGTTAAGTACTTAATTTGTTCCGGAGGTCTGTACTTAACCTGAAACTGTTCTTTTTTATATATATAAAATATTTATTAAATTTTTTTAAAAAATAAAGCATAAACAATAAACAACATTACTTGTGTCGTAACAAAGTTTCATAACTTCTTTGGACTCCCTCACGTCTCCCGCTCCCACTTACACCGTTAAAGAGAAATTTTTTCAAACAAATTATCATCTTCTTTACATTCTTGTATCCGCTCATTTAAATATAATCTAACACTTCTCCAATAAGTTTATATTATCCTTAATCTCACTTAACATCAAATTTAAATCTAAATTAGTGGTGGTCAATTATTTATGATCTAGCATCCTTCTTAACATTCAACCAAATTACAGTATTTTTGTAGATAAATCTTAAATTTCTTCCAGTCTTCTTCCACCCTCTCTTCTCCCAGGTCTCGGATTCTGCCAGTCATCTCGGCCAGTTGCATGTAGTCCATCAGCTGCATCTGCCACTCTTCCAGTGTGGGTAAATCTTGTTTTCCAGTTCTTAGCAATGAGTATTCTTGCTGCCGCTGTTGCATACATAAAGAATGTTTGGTCCTTCTTTAACACCTTCTGGTCGACAATACCCAGGAGGAAAGCCTCTGGTTTCTTAGTGAAGGTATACTTAAATACCTTTTTCAGCTCGTTATATATCATTTCCCAGAAGACCTTCACTTTAGGGCAAGTCCACCAGAGGTGAAAGAATGTCCCTTCATTTTCTTTACATTTCCAACATTTATTATCAGACACATGGTATATTTTGGCAAGTTTAACTGGGGTCATGTACCATCTATATATCATTTTCATTACATTTTCCTTCAGAGCATTACATGCGGTGAAGTTCAGCCCAGTGGTCCGCAACCTTTCCCAGTCCTCAAACATAATGTTATGCCCAATATCCTGTGCCCATTTTATCATGGCCGATTTAACCATTTCATCTTGTGTGTTCCATTTCAACAGCAAGTTATACATTCTTGAAAGTACCTTAGTCTTTGGTTCTAACAGTTCTGTTTCCAACTTCGATTTCTCCACCTGGAACCCTAGATTTTTGTCATTTTTAAAGACTTCTTTAATCTGAGCGTAATGTAACCAGTCTCGCACTTTATCCTTCATTTTCTCCAAACTCTGCAATTTCCAATTGTCTCCATCTTTTTCTAGTATTTCCCAATACTTTGGCCATTTGGCCTCCATATTGGGTCTTTTTCGGGCCTTAGCCTCCAGAGGCGAGAGCCACCTTGGAGTTTTATTTTCCAATAAGTCTTTGTATTTTGTCCAGACATTGAATACTGCTTTTCTGACAATGTGGTTCTTAAAGGCCTTGTTGATCTTAACCTTATCATACCATAAATATGCGTGCCAACCAAAAGAGTTATTAAAACCTTCCAAATCCAGAACATCAGTGTCCTCAAGAAGTAGCCAGTCTTTTAGCCAGCAGAAAGCTGCGGCTTCATAGTACAACTTTAGGTCTGGCAGGGCAAAGCCCCCTCTTTCTTTCGCATCAGTTAATATCTTAAACTTAATTCTGGGCTTTTTGCCCTGCCAGACAAATTTAGAAATATCTCTCTGCCACTTCCGGAAACACTCCGTCTTGTCAACAATCTGTAAAGTTTGGAACAGAAACAACACCTGAAACTGTTCTTAACCTGAAGCACCACTTTAGCTAATGGGGCCTCCCGCTGCCGCCGCGCCGCCAGAGCACGATTTCTGTTCTCATCCTGAAGCAAAGTTCTTAACCTGAAGCACTATTTCTGGGTTAGCGGAGTCTCTAACCTGAAGCGTATGTAACCCGAGGTACCACTGTACTCTTAACAGTTTGTCTTGCCATTCCTTTTTTGTTGGCACAATATCTTTTTTCCAGTTTTTAGCAATTAGGATCCTTGCCACTCCTGTTTCTTGATCATTGTCTGTAATAACATATTTTGGACAACCAAGCGTAAACGATTTAGGTTCCAAGAGTATGCCATGTCCTAACCTGGCAGTTGCTCTCCCCCCTTGGCTTTCAGATGGCTTTGAAAGAGGATTAGACAAGGCTTATCAGTGGCTACCAGCCCTGGTGGCTCTGCTCTGCTTCTGTGGTGCTTGAAAGGCAGTAAGGATTCTGAATATCATAGCTGTCAAGTGTCCCTTATTTGGAGGGAAAGTCCCTTATCCCAGCGCCGTGTCCCGCTGCTGTCCCTTATTGATGATGTCCCTTGAATTTCCTGGGTTTCAAAGGAAGCAGCTCCTCTCCCTCCCTCCCTGCTGGCCAGGGAGGAGGGAGGCTCCAACTGGGTTGCTTGGCTGCCCGGCCCACCCCCCTCCGGCCTCCTCTCACCAGTCTCAGCCCCTGGGAGCCCCTCCCCACCGGGACTGGCGGGAGCCTCGGGCCCTTCCGCCGCCATCCTCCTTGCGGGCGCCGAACTGAGCGTCTCTGCCTGGGGCCTCCCCTCTGCCCATCGCTCCCATTAGGCCGTACTGCGGCTGTGCCGCCGAAGGACCCGAATGAGATGGGCAGCCTGGCATGGTCTATGAATTGATGAGAAGCCTTGAGAGGAGAGCGAGGGCAACCATAGAGAAAGCAGTTCAGAGAGAGGAGGAAGAGGAGGAGGCGGAGGCGTGGGCAGGTGTTCCAAGGGCTACAAGGGAAGGACCACAAACACTTCTCCCATAGATTTGTAGTGGTAGACTAGCATAGATGGTCTGATCTGCGGGTTTACTTCGGGCGCTATTTCCCCCCCCCCTTCCTCCAGCCCCACCTGATGGAATTGAGAGCTGCAGATGGAGCACGAGAGAAAAGATACAGAACTGCAGCAGCATCTTCGTAGCTTGGACTTTGTTTTGCGCGAAAAGTGGTTGCTGCTTGTAGTTATTTAATTGCAGTGTTTCACTGGCTGGTGTCTTGAGCAGCAACCTCTGGAAATGAAGGGCTAAAAACCGGCGCTGCTCTCCAAAATTATCTGGTCCCTTTTAACTGGTTGAGTAAAATCCCTTATTTTCAAGGCTGCTGGTCCCTTATTTTCAAATCTGTAAGTTGACAGCTATGCTGAATACCAGTTGCTGGAAGAAGCCACAGGAGGGGAGAGTCCTGTCTGTGGGTTTCCCACAAGCACCTCATTGGCCTCTGTGAGAACAGGATGCTAGCAGGGCTAGATGGGCCTTTGGCCTGATCCAGCAGACCCTTATGGTTCTTAAATGCAAGGCCAGGCAACGTCCATGCAAAGATCCTTAAGTAAGAAACTATAAATAAAACTGCCAATATCATAATGCAGTTATTCAAAGCTGTAGTGCGAACCAGATTTGGAATACAGTAATACCTCTGGTTGATGCGGGTGGCGCTGTGGGTTAAACCACAGAGCCTAGGACTTGCCGATCAGAAGGTCGGCGGTTAAAATCCCTGTGACGGGGTGAGCTCCTGTTGCTCGGTCCCTGCTCCTGCAAACCTAGCAGTTCGAAAGCACGTCACAGTGCAAGTACATCAATAGGGACCGCTCAGGCGGGAAGGTAAACGGCGCTTCCGTGTGCTGCTCTGGTTCTCCAGAAGTGGCTTAGTCCTGCTGGCCACATGACCCAGAAGCTGTATGCCTCAGCCAGTAAAGCGAGATGAGTTGGCCACGACTGAACCTAATGGTCAGGGGTCCCTTTACCTTTACCCAATACCTCTGGTTGCGAACAGGATCCGTTCCAGAGCCCCGTTCACAACCTGAGCAGAATGCAACCCACGTCTGCGCATGTGGCGATTTGCCGCTTCTGCGCATGTGTGTGATGTCATTTTGAGTGTCTGCACATGTGCGAGCAGCAAAACCTGGAAGTAACCCTTTCCGGTACTCCCAGGTCACAACCTGAAAAGATTTAACCTGAAGCAAACGTAACGAGGTATGACTGTCCTATGTTCAGTTATGTTCAGTCTTCCGTCAAAAAGGAAGGGTGTTGCAAAGGTTCAGAAAAAGAGTGAGCAGAATTGTCAATGGGATGGAGGAAGCCCCCTCTGCAGAAAGGTGTGGGGCCTTTTAATATACGGTAAAGACAAGGAAGAGGCTTTTTTTTTCTTAAAAAATAAATGTTTAGGGGTATTCTCATTTTGACCATTTTATAGTTCAAATCAGGGAAAATAAATACAGTAAATGGACAAAAGTACAAAGATACACAAAAGGTTTAGGGGTGTATGTACCCCTGCGTCCCCCCAGAAAAAAGCACTGGTAAGATGCAACACGACAGAAGTTGTTGTTTTTTTTTAATGCATGACGTGGAAAAAGTGAACAGAGGAAAGTTTTTCTCCCTCTTACTAGAACCCGTGAACATCGGACAAGCTGAATGTTGGAAGATAAAAGGGAGGGAGGGACACAACAGCTGATGAAGGCTTTGGGTCTCAGAATAGCATCTGGTTGGCCACTAGGGGTCAGAGGACACTGTCCCATATCACACGGTTCTTCCGATGTTGGCTTCTGGGTTAAGTCATTGGCCTTCAGGTGATAAGTTGCATAGGAGCCAAGTCCAGAGGGCCAGAGGTGCTTAAAGGTGAAGGGTGTTATGTAGTGAAGTTTCACCCTGGGACAGCAGGGGGATACTGTATATAGTTTTCACTCAGGTCTGTAGATAGTTTTCACTCAGGTCCACGTCAGTTATTTTAGGCGGGAACTCTGGGCTGTTGTTGCTACAATGTTGACAGCCGGCTGCCTATAAAAGCAGGCCGGCTGAGCTGTTTGCAGTCAGTTCTATTCCAGCTTACAAAATAAAGAGCTACTTGGAGAAATCGCTGTGCCGTCTGTTATGTCAACCCACAACTTAACACTGGCGACGAAGATGGGATCGATGGACATCAGAGCACAGCCAGATGCGGCCAGCCTCTGAACTGAGCTGAATCACTGAGCTGAATCACAGAGCGAAATCACTGAGCGAAATCACTGGACAGAACCAATTCAGAGCTGACTGTTCTGGCTAGAGCACTGTGTTCCATCCATCGCCCTTCACGCCGGCATTGGAATCATGGCTTCACTTGTGCCTCTACCGCCGTTTGCGCCAGCCTCTGAATCATGGGATTCCTACCTCGCTCGGTTCGACTGCTACCTCCAAGCCAACGAGCTGACAGCAGTATCAAAGGATCGTAACCGGGGCCTATTCCTCAGCCTCTGTGGGCCTGAGGTGTTTGAGACGGCCCGAGCATTGGTTGCGCCTGAAGCAGTCCAGGCAACACCATGGGACACGATCCAAGAGAAGCTCCGCAACCACTACGCGCCAAAGCCGTCCAAGATTGCTGCCCGCCATGCGTTCTACCACCGGAACCAGGCAGAGGGGGAGTCAATCAACAACTACACCACCGCCCTGCGACAGGCTGCAATGCACTGTGAGTTCCGAGACTTAGACGATGCCCTGATGGATCGAATCGTCTGCGGGGTCCGGGACATCCATCTGCAACGGCGTCTCCTCGCCAAGCCAGACCTCACGCTGCAGAAAGCCATTGAGGAGGCTGTGGCCTCAGAAGCTGCTGAACGCTCCGCCCAGGAGATCCGCAAGTCCAGCAGCCCGCGTCTTGCTAGGGAGCCAGTTCCGGTGCATCATTAAGAGGCCAGCAGTGATGAGGCATCCTCCAGTGAAGGCGATGACGTGCACCAGACAAAGCGGGAGCGCAGGAAGTTCCAACAGAAGTCCAAGGGCCAACCGGAATGTGCCGGCTGCGGAGGCAACCATTCCCGTGCCAAGTGTCGATTCAGAGACGCCATCTGTAGGAAGTGTTCCAGAAGGGGCCACATCGCTAAGGTCTGCCGATCGGCTCCATCTGACACCCCCCCCTTCATCGACTCGCAAGTCCAAGCCTTCACTCCAGTCTGCCAAGGAAAGTTGTTTCGCTCTCACCAACTGCCGCTGCCCGTCTGGAACCACGATTGGCCAAACCGACTCACCTACGCGACGCAAGCTGAACGTCACGGTGCTCATTGAAGGAGCTCCATGTGACATGGAGATCGACACCGGGTCTGCCCTGTCCATCGTGTCGTGGAGCACCATCAAAAGACTGGTACCCAGAGTGTCCAAAAGGCAACTCGACTCTCACCGCGTACACCTGAGAGACTACCAGGGAAACGACATTCCCGTGGTAGGTGTTGGCCGGTTCCGGATTGCCTTCAAGGATTTTTCGGGCCTGCTCCGGTTGGTGGTGGTCGAAGGTCAGCGGCCAAGCCTCCTAGGGCTAGACTGGTTTGATGCCCTCAGCCTGGAAGTCACCGGCATCAACTGTATCTCTAACGGAGAGACTGAGGGTCTGGTCAAAGACTTTGCCGAGGTTTTTGACGGCACCTTGGGGCAATATACAGGTACGCCCATCTCCTTTAGCCTTGATCCACAAGTCGCCCCCATCAAGCTAAAGCCACGCCGGGTTCCCTTTGCTCTCAAGGCTAAGGTGGACGAACAACTGGACAAACTGATCACCCAAGGAGTTTTGGAGCCGGTTGACCACGCCAAGTGGGAAACCCCCATCGTCACGCCTGTCAAGCCAGACGGGTCGGTGAGAATCTGCGCTGACTACAAGTGCACAATCAACAAGGCACTTCAGCAGCACGCTTATCCGGTTCCTGTTGTCCAACACCTGCTGCATTCCCTGGGTGAGGGTAAAGTCTTCGCTAAGCTGGACCTTGCCCAAGCCTATCAACAACTGCCCGTCGATGATGCCACTGCTGAAGCCCAGACGATCGTCACCCACCGGGGGGCATTCCGTTGCCGCCGGTTGCAGTTCGGGGTGAGTGTGGCTCCTGGCATCTTCCAAAGCCTTATGGAGCGTCTCCTGCAAGGGCTTCCGGGCATGGTACCATATTTTGATGACGTCTTGGTGTCTGCAGACTCACACCAGCAGCTGTTCGAGCGCCTCCATGCCGTGCTGACCAGGTTCCAAGAGGCCGGGTTCAAGGTAAAGAGGGAAAAGTGCCAGATCGCCGTTCCACAGGTAGAGTTCCTGGGCTATCTTATCGATGCCTCCGGCCTTCACCCGACCACGTCCAAGATCCGCGCTATCCAGCAGGCCCCCACCCCAAAGAACAAGACGGAGTTGCAGGCATTCCTGGGGCTGCTGAACTTTTATAACATGTTCCTGCCCCACAAAGCCACAGTGGCTGAGCCTCTTCACCAACTCCTTAGCACAAAGACGCTTTGGGCCTGGGGTCATCGGGAGACGGCGGCCTTCAACGCGGTCAAGGCTCTCCTTTCATCAGACAGTGTGCTGGTACAGTACAGTGAATCCAGGCCGCTGGTCCTCGCCTGCGACGCCTCACCTTTTGGCATCGGTGCTGTCCTTAGTCACCGTTTTCCAGACGGAAGAGAAGCACCACTCGCCTACTTTTCCAGGACGCTATCTCCGACGGAACGGAATTACAGCCAGCTCGACAAGGAGGCACTGGCACTTGTGGCTGGGGTGAAGAGGTTCCATGAATACCTCTATGGCAGGACTTTTGACCTCATCACTGACCACAAGCCACTCCTGGGCCTCCTCGCCGGTGATCGTCCAACTCCACCGGTCCTCTCGCCGCGCATACTGCGATGGACTGTTTTCCTGGCTTCCTACCACTACCGGCTCGTCCATCGCCCCGGGAAATCGATGGGCCATGCCGACGCCCTCAGCCGTTGCCCTCTTCCAGCATTTGTGGAAGACCCGGCTCCAGCTTCATCGCTCCTTCTGATTGAGGATCTTCCGGCAGCGCCTATATCGGCTGCCACTGTGGCCTCCGCGTCTGCCCAGGATCGCACCATCAGCCGGGTGCTCAACTGGGGTGGCCACAAGGGCCTTTTGCATCAGAGTTCCAGCCCTTCGCAACCAGACAACATGAACTCTCAGCTCATCGCGGCTGTCTGCTGTGGGGAGACCGCGTCGTGATTCCCCAGGGACTCCGTCAGCGCGTCCTGGAGGCTCTGCACGTTGGCCACCCGGGAATTGTCAAAATGAAGGCATTGGCTCGGTGTTACGTCTGGTGGCCTAATATGGACGGTGCCATCACTGCCTGGGTGTCCGCCTGTCAAGCGTGCCAAGAGTCAAGGCCTGCACCACCGGCAGCTAAGGGACACACCTGGGAGACGCCAAAGACACCCTGGTCGAGGGTGCACATCGATCTGGCTGGCCCCTTTCACGGCCGGACCTTTATGGTAGTGGTGGACGCCTATTCCAAATGGCTGGAGGTTGCCCTGATGCCCTCCACCGCTACAGAAGCCGTCATCCGGGTGCTGCGAGGCCTGTTTGCAACGCATGGGTGTCCTGATATCCTTGTCTCTGACAACGGACCGCAGTTCACGTCAGGCATGTTTGAGCGGTATCTTTTGGGACTGGGCATCCGCCATGCCCTAACGGCACCCTTTCATCCATCCAGGAACGGGCAAGCGGAAAGAATGGTGCGCTCGGCAAAAGAGGCACTGGCGCGCCTGGACCGGGGAGACTGGCATGAGCGGGTCGCCGAATACTTGTTCGTGCAACACATCACCCCTCATGCGGCCACAGGGCGGAGTCCTGCTGAACTGCTTATGGGCCGCCGCCTCAGGTCACCGCTCGACCGGCTACACCCGGACTTTGCCGTGGCTGAACCCCCAGGCTGTGCCAACGCGCCACGGTCATTTGTCCCAGGAAACCAGGTCTTTGCCCGGAACTATGTGGGGGACATTCCTTGGGTGCCAGCCACAGTAGTGGGAGTCACTGGACCTCGCTCGTACCAGGTGGCACTCGAAGACGGACGCTTGTGGCGACGGCACATAGACCAGCTTAGGCGCAGGGTTGGGGACTTGGACACTACCGAGGTGCCCCCAACTGCGCTTGCGGCTCCAGAAGAGACACGTACAGATGGCGAGGCCCCACCTACACCTCCCTCGCAAACTGCCAGCGTGGAGCCGAACCAAGCCGCTTCAGAGGGTCTGCCAGACTTACCACAGACTCAGACCACTCCACTTGCGGAGGCTCCACCCACAGCAGCGGATCCAGGGGAGTTTGTTCCAACGCCACCTAGGGTCGCACCACAGCCTCAGCAAGAACTGGGTGGCCCTCCGGACTTGGCTACCAGTCCCCGGCGGTCTGGCAGAGTTTCCAAGCGCCCAACTTATTTAAAGGACTATGTTGTTGGACAGGTATCACTGTTGGTCTAAGTATGGGAAATGTAACTGATATCCTTTTGTGCCTAATTGAACCATTACGCGTAGTGCTGTATATAAGGAAACCATTACGATTGTAACTAACGCCTTATCTCGGTGGGGAGGGGTGTTATGTAGTGAAGTTTCACCCTGGGCCAGCAGGGGGATACTGTATATAGTTTTCACTCAGGTCTGTAGATAGTTTTCACTCAGGTCCGCGTCAGTTATTTTAGGCGGGAACTCTGGGCTGTTGTTGTTACAATGTTGACAGCCGGCTGCCTATAAAAGCAGGCCGGCTGAGCTGTTTGCAGTCAGTTCTATTCCAGCTTACAAAATAAAGAGATACTTGGAGAAATCGCTGTGCCGTCTGTTATGTCAACCCACAACTTAACAAAGGGTAAAGGGACCCCTGACCTTTAGGTCCAGTCGTGACCGACTCTGGGGTTGGGGCACTCATCTCGCTTTATTGGCCGAGGGAGCCGGCGTACAGCTTCCGGGTCATGTGGCCAGCATGACGAAGCCGCTTCTGGAGAACCAGAGCAGCGCACGGAAACGCCGTTTACCTTCCCGCCGGAGCGGTCCCTATTGATCTACTTGCACTTGGACGTGCTTTCGAACTGCTAGGTTGGCAGGAGCAGGGACTGAACAACGGGAGCTCATCCCTTCGTGGGGATTCGATCCGCCGACCTTCTGATCGGTTTCCCACAAGCATCTAGTCAGCCACTGCGAGAACAGGACTAGATAGGTCATTGGCCTTGTTTCGGCTAAATCTGGGTGCGGGGCTACCCTGCCACCCAGCTCGTCGGACTAAGTGTCCGCGGGTCCCTGCGGAAGAAAAATGAGCTCAGCCGGACAGGAGCAAAATGCGGAGATCCAAGGTTTATTGCGCAACAGGTTCAAGACGAGATTGAACCCCGAGAAAGGAGTGACATGAACTTTTGAAACTCCCTCCATGTCCCAGAATACAGTGCAAAATACATCATGAATACATTAAAGAGAGGTTGGGTTACACAGATTACATCATGAATACATTAAGGAGAGGTTGGGTTACACCGGATTAACATAAGGAGGAGGGAGGGGGGAATATGCAGAGCTGGAGATATGCGCAGATAAGCGCTTCCTGAGTGTATGCATAGTCTGTCACCTGGCATTGCCCGGAGGAAAGGTTTGGCAGAGTGATTTGACAGGATTAGGGTCTTGACACCAGCTAATGGCTCTTTCCACCTTCATAAACTTCATCTGCCTGGATGAACAAGGACTGACCTTGCCAGCCTTATGCTTTGCGGATGAGCATCAGGCTGGTAAAGGCTATGCGAGAAAAACAAACTGTATCGGACAATCAGTTCTTCTTCTTGCATTATGATGTTCCCTAAACAAACCTTCACTTCAAAGCCGCTCTGTTGTGTTCCTCTCTAAACACCGGCTGGAGGGATTGGGGCTTAATCTGTTTGGCCTTCCCAGGTGACAGAAGGGCTCAGCTAACATGGAAACTGTGATCCAAGGTGAAGCAGCTCAGCCAAAAAGCAAGGGGTAGGAGGATGAGAGAGACAGGTGTGAAGGTCTTTCCTATTTGTTGTTTTTGTTCAGTCGTTTAGTCATGTCTGACTCTTTGTGACCCCCTGGACCAGAGCATGCCAGGCCCTCCTGTCTTCCACTGCCTCCCTCATGTTTGTAGCTTCGAGAACACTGTCCCACCATCTCGTCCTCTGTAGTCCCCTTCTCCTTGTGCCCTCCATATTTCCCAACATCAGGGTCTTTTCCAGGGAGTCTTCTCTTCTCCTGAGGTGGCCAAAGGATTGGAGCCTCAGCTTCAGGATCTGTCCTTCCAGTGATCACTCAGGGCTGATTTCCTTCAGAATGGAAAGGTTTGATCTTCTTGCAGTCCATGGACTCTCAAGAGTCTCCTCCAGCACCATAATTTAAAAGCATCAATTCTTCGGCGATCAGCCTTCTTTATGGTCCAGCTCTCACTTCCATACATCACTACTGGGAAAACCAAGGCTTTAACTATACAGACCTTTTTTGGCAAGGTGATGTCTCTGCTTTTTAAGGTCTTTCCTATAGAGACAGTCAAAGACTCTATTGCTGCAAGGTTCTTACAAGCAATTTGTCCTCAAATATGATGCCCGACTGCCCCTCAGTGGCCAAATGTGGATTTGCAGCATGTCCTAACCCTGCTCTGTCTCCCTGAGCTGTTCACACTGTGCTGTTGTCATACATAACGGGCCCGCTTTATCTTCTGCTTTCTGTGCTCGTATTTGTGCATTCCTCCCCACCCCCCCATGGCCCAAGCCAGTGTCATAAGGATGCGGTCTAGGACCCTTGTACCTACGGGACCGCCTCTCCTGGTATGCCTTAAGGTCCATAATTAGCAACACCCTGGAGGTCCCAGCCCTAAGGAAGTCAGATTAGCCTCAACCAGAGGCAGGGCCTTTTCAACTCTGGCTCCGTCCTGGTGGAACGCTCTGTCTCATGAGACCAGGGCCCTGCAGGATCTGATCTCTTTCCACAGGGCCTGTAAGACAGAGTTGTTCCGCCTGGCCTTTTCCTTGGAATCCTCTTGATCTCCTCCCCCTCTTTCCTTTCTCCTTCTGTGATGGAACTCCTATCTGGGGACTTCCCTGGCTTTTTTCTGGCCCACGTTGGTCCAGTCTGGAGAGTTGGCCTTGGTGAAGATTTGACGTTTTCTCCAGGTGGCGCTGTGGGTTAAAGCCTCAGCGCCTAGGACTTGCCGATCGAAAGGTCGGCGGTTCGAATCCCTGCGGCGGGGTGCGCTCCCGCTGCTCGGTCCCAGCGCCTGCCAACCTAGCAGTTCAAAAGCACCTCCGGGTGCAAGGAGATAAATAGGGACCGCTTACCAGCGGGAAGGTAAACGGCGTTTCCGTGTGCGGCTCTGGCTCGCCAGATGCAGCTTTGTCACGCTGGCCACGTGACCCGGAAGTGTCTCCGGACAGCGCTGGCCCCTGGCCTCTTGAGTGAGATGGGCGCACAACCCCAGAGTCTGGCAAGACTGGCCCGTACGGGCAGGGGTACCTTTACCTTTACCTTTACCCCCCAAAACAGTTTTTGATCTGGTTCCACTGAAATGAGGCCGCATTTTAAGTTGTATTTTAATCAATTGTTTTTATACCTGGTGTTAGCCGCCCTGAGCCCAATCTTGGCTGGGGAGGGCGGGGTATAAATAAAAATTATTGCTGTTGTTATTATTATTATTATCTCTTAAATATAGAATAAATATTCATAAATGTGTGCATATCTAAATATATAAAACATGTGTCTGAAATAGTACAGGAGAGCAGTCCTGAAGCCATTTTGACTCTCCCAGTGACCTCAAATATTCCTCTGCAGTAAGGGAGGCAAATGGGGAAAGCCTTCCCATTGTCTTTTCGCTTACAAATCCTGTCTTAAAGGTGTTCTGTATTTGTGTCTGAATAGGGTAAGCCTGTGAAGGATTCAGGAACCAAAGTATTAACCATCACAAAAGAATGGCCAGGCTGCTCAGGTAATGCAATCAGTGACCATTATCAGGTATCCTGGCAGACAAGATTTCTGCTGTAGACAGCCCCCTATGATGTATGTATGATGGTTTTGGGGTGGCTAAGAGGTCTTTGGCTAAGGGGGTTGGGCAATGTCAAAAGTCTTTAAAAGTTCCTGGACACTTTTGTTCAGGGTCTCTCCCTCCTTGGAAAATGAAGATTTGCCTTGCTTTCACTGCATCCTGCCTCCATCCATTCTTCTCTGGCCGATTATGGACTTAGGGGACTCAAAGTCCCATGGGGAGTTGGGCAGCAAAAGCAAAACCCCAATTTCTACATCACCAGCATGACCTACAATGGAACTCACTGCCACAATACATAGTCTTTTTGCTGCTGAAGTTTTGCTATCTCGCTGTGCCTGTTTGTGGGCAGCTGTAATGATTTTGTTTCTATGCAATACTTTCTGGCTGCTTTAAAAGGGGATTAGACACAGGGGGCAAGATGGCTGTGTGTGTGTAAAATTTTGGCTTCGCACAGGGTGCTGCTGAAATTTGAAAGACCAAAGTCCACCTCTGCTGCCTGGCATCTCCCAGAGGCATCTCGTTTGTTTGTTTGTTTGTTTGCTTGCTTGTTTGCTTGCTGTATTTATGATCCACCTTTTTCTCCAAGGAGCACAATGTGGCATGCATTAATTCTCCTCCTCCTCAATTAATCCCCACAAAAACCTTGTGAGGTGGGCTATGCTGAGAGGCAGTGACTGGCCCAAGGCCACCCAGGGAGCTTCATGGCCGAGGGGGGATTTGAACCCTGGTCCCCCACCTGGCACTCTAAGCGCTATACTACTGTGAGACCGTTCTCTTTAAGAGGCAGAGGATGAAATGTTATCCGCTAGGAAGGCAACACAGCTTACTTTGTTTGCAAAGAGTTAGAAGACCAAGCTGGCATCCTCCTTGAGACTCGCCTATCCTATCAGAAAGCTCTCAGCATTAGTCACCCCAGGGGTTTGGTTTTCCTGTTGCAACGAATCAAAGAATGTAAAGCTCATGAAAGGGGGCTGTGGAATTGAGAAGCAAGGCTGGGCCCAGGGAGGGTCCTTCTGGGTTAGGTAGAAGCAGAAGTTTGTGGGTGGCTATGGAGCTACTTTGCATTAGATTTCTCCACCTGGGTGATGTCAGCCCAGTCTCTTGCTTCACATTGTTTTACCACTGCTAAGGCTGGGGAGGGGAGACCTTTTGGCAGGAACAGTCTACCGTCAGGAAGGGCCATTTAAATGTGGAAGGGGAGGGAGGGAGAGAGACCCACTGGTCACACTAATCACAAGCAGCCCCATTGAACTGAACATAAACGGAGGTGGCACACCACTGTGGAGGGCAGCAGCTGGCTAGTGCCCACTGTGGTGCCACCAAGCACCAGGCTTGGTTCTCAGTGAACCTTCTAGACAGCATCTTAAAAAGCAGAGACATCACCTTGCCAACAAAGGTCCATATGGTTCAAGCTCTGGTTTTCCCAGTGGTGATGTATGGAAGTGAGAGCTGGACCATAAAGAAGGCTGATCGCTGAAGAATGGATGCTTTTGAATTCTGGTGCTGGAGGAGACTCTTGAGAATCCCATGGACTTCAAGAAGATCAAACCTCTCCATTCTGAAGGAAATCAGCCCTGAGTGCTCCCTGGAAGGACAGATCCTGAAGCTGAGGCTCCAAGACTTTGGCCACCTCATGAGAAGAGAAGACTCCCTGGAAAAGACCCCGATGATGGGAAAGATGGAGGGCACAAGGAGAAGGGGATGACAGAGGACGAGATGGTGGGACAGTGTTCTCGAAGCTACCAGCATGAGTTTGACCAAACTGCGGAAGGCAGTGGAAGACAGGAGTGCCTGGCGTGCTCTGGTCCAGGGGGTCACGAAGAGTCGGACACCACTAAATGACTAAACAACAACAACTGTGAGACCAGGATGCTGGACTAAATGGGCCTTTGGTCTGATCCAACAGGGCTCGCCTGGTGCCCTTAAAATAATGAAATAATTTGTTGAATCATGGCTTGGAGCTCCAGGCCTTTCCACACCCACTAGCCCCCTAACCCATTAGACCTCTCCCTCTCACAAGAGTACTGCTCAGAGTAGCTCACCCCATTCTCCCCATCTTTCACATGTAGAGAGAAAATGTTGACCACCTGCCGTAGAATATATTCAGGGTTCTTTGCAAATTCTTGGCAAATATTCAAAATAGCTTTCCCAACCTCATTTGTATAACCATGGAAAAAACATCAAATGGTTTATATACCAAAGGCCTTGGGGTATAAACCACCTGGCACATTTTGCAAACAGCATCCATCACAACCGCAAGAAAAGGCATTTCTAAAAAGCCTTTTAGAGGATCCCCTCCACTTCAGCTATATTTATTGCTGTAAGCACGACAGCAACTCCGTTAGGTACGTGAGGGTAAGCATTATATCTCAACAGTGCTCAATGGAGTGCTGGGAAAGTGATGTTTGAGGCAGCCCAGTTTATGAGGTCATGGCTAAGTCACTGAGCTGCAACAGCCCTCAATGCATTACATACATTGGATCCTATGCACTTTTTAAAATTTACTCTGAAGTAATGGGACCTGGGTGGCGCTGTGGGTTAAACCACAGAGCTTAGGACTTGCCGATCAGAAGGTCTGCGGTTTGAATCCCCGCAACGGGGTGAGCTCCCCTTGCTCAGTCCCTGCTCCTGCCAACCTAGCAGCTTGAAAGCACGTCGAAGTGCAAGTAGATAAATAGGTACCGCTCCGGCGGGAAGGTAAACGGCGTTTCCGTGCGCTGCTCTGGTTAGCCAGAAGCGGCTTAGTCATGCTGGCCACATGAACCGGAAAAAACTGAAAACTGTGGACAAACGCCAGCTTCCACGTCCAGTAAAGTGAGACGAGCGCCGCAACCCCAGAGTTGGCCACGACTGGACCTAATGGTCAGGTGTCCCTTTACCTTTTAAACCACATGAGAAGATTCCCTGGGAAAGACCCTGATGTTGGGAAAGATGGAGGGCACAAGGAGAAGGGGACGACATAGGACGAGATGGTGGGACAGTGTTCTCGAAGCTACCAGCATGAGTTTGACCAAACTGGAGTGCCTGGTGTGCTCTTGTTCAGGGGGTCACGAAGAGTCGGACACGACTAAACAACTAAACATCAACAAACCCCATTGAGTTTTATTTGGGCTGGTTCCTAAGAAACTATGCTGAGGTCTGCAGCCAGAGTCAGATTTTAGTCAGGAGGGAAGGGGCGACTCCATGTCATGAGACAAAGGTTATTGAGAGCAGAAGCAGTCAAGCCTACACAATATTCACGCCTAAGCCTGCTAACTGCTAAGTCACTGTGACTCATGACTCATCTTGGGTGACGACTCACTTTCCATATAAAAGTAGCCAGTCTCTCTATGGGCGTCAGTCAGAGAGGTGTATGGGTTGTGTATGGAGTAGTCTGTGGAATACAGTGGGACCTCTGGTTGCAAACGGGATCTGTTCCGGAGGCCCGTTCGCAACATGAAAAGAGCGCAACCCGCAGCTGCGTGTCTGTAAGCACGTGGGTTGCGATTCGCCACCTCTGCGCATGCGCGTGACGTCATTTCGCACTTCTGCGCATGTGCGAGTGGCAAAACCCGGAAGTAAGCCTTTCCGGTACTTCTGGGTCGCTACAGGACATAACCTGAAAGAACGTAACATGAGGTATGAAAGTATAGTCATACCTCCTTTTGCATCTGGGATCCATTCCGGAGCCCCGGATGCTCGACAAAGCGCCACTCTGTGCTTGCGCGAAGCACGATTTAATGTTTTTGTGTGAAGTGCAATTTAGCGCTTCTGCACACGTGCGAACAGCAAACCCGTTCCGGTACTTCTGGGTTTGCCGCAGACATTCAACGAAATGGACCCTAAACGGGACAGGCTCAAAATAAGGTAGCACTGTAGTGCTGTTGTTGCTGCTATGTAAAGCTAAGGCAGACAGAGCGGCTGTCAACTGTCCCTTATTTGGCGGGACAGTCCCTTATCCCAGCGCTGTGTCCCGCTGCTGTCCCTTATTGATGATGTACCTTGAATTTCCCAGGTTTCAAAGGAAGCAGCTTGTCTCCCTCCCTCCCTGCCGGCCAGGGAGGAGGGAGGCTCCAACTGGGTTGCTTGGCTGCGTTGCTCACCCAATAAGGTGTCTAAGAACAACTGGGGGGGTGGAGTTGCATGCCTTGTGCCGATCAAATCGGCCGCGTTGCCTGGGAACTCACCTTTGCTCAGCGCTTCCCAGCGGAGAGGTGACGGTGGTTTTCTTTCCTGCATCCCCTTTGCTGGGTTGCTGCGCTGTGGGAACCACCGCTTGAGGCTTCGTTTGGCTGCTGGCTGGGCTTTCTGCCTTTGGCTCGGAGGGGCTCAGAAGTCGAACATACCTGTGCCGGGAAAATCCCTTATTTTGGCTGCTGATCCCTTATTTTCGAGGCTGCTGGTCCTTTATTTTCAAATCTGTAAGTTGACAGCTATGCTCCAAAGGGTACTTCGCCCTGCCTGCTCTCTCCCCTTGCTTCTGTGTCTTCTGGAGAAAGCTACACCAGGCAAACTGAAAAGCAGAGCAGCCCTGGAGAGGGATTAAAGGTGACAGACAACCTGCAGAGAAAACACTAACAAAGTAAAACCGGAACAGAAGAGAAAACTGTAGCTGGTGGGTTTTTTTTAAGGTGAGAAATGTATCAACCTAGGAATGTTGTTTTCAAAGGATAAATGAAGAAGAAGAGTTTGGATTTGATATCCCGCCTTTCACTCCCCTTCAGGAGTCTCAAAGCGGCTGACATTCTCCTTTCCCTTCCTCCCCCACAACAAACACCCTGTGAGGTGAGTGGGGCTGAGAGACTTCAGAGAAGCGTGACTGGCCCAAGGTCACCCAGCAGCTGCAGGTGGAGGAGCGGGGAAGCGAACCCGGTTCCCCAGATTACGAGACTACTGCTCTTCACCACTGCACCACACTGGCTCACAGCTGTCCATGGAGGCACAGGTCAATTCTATGTCCAGGGCAGCTGTTTGCCAGCTCCATCTGGTACGCAGGATGAGACCCTCCCTGCCCACAGACTGCCTTGCTTGATGAATGCTCTGGTTATTTCCTGCGTGGACGACTGCAATGCGCTCTACGTGGGGCTACCTTTGAAGGTGACTCGGAAACTACAACTAATCCAGAATGCGGCCGCTAGACTGGTGACTGGGAGCGGCCGCCGAGACCACATAACACCGGTCTTGAAAGATCTTCATTGGCTCCTAGGACGTTTCCAGGCACAATTCAAAGTGTCGGTGTTGACCTTGAAAGCCTCAGTCCAGTATTCCTGAAGGAGCGTCTCCACCGCCATCATTTTGCCCAGACTTCTTTCTGGAGACTGAAGTGCAGCGCCGAGGGCCTTCTGGCGGTTCTCTCACTGCGAGAAGCAAAGCTACAGGGAACCAGGCAGAGGGCCCTCTCGGTGGTGGCACCCACCCTGTGGAATGCCCTCCCACCAGATGTCAAAGAGAAAAATAACTGCCAAACTTTTAGAAGACATCTGAAGGCAGCCCTCTTATTGTATTTTAGTGTTATTTAGGGTTATTGTATTTTAGTGTTCTGTTGGAAGCCGCCCAGAGTGACTAGAGAAACCCAGCCGGATGGGCAGGGTATATATAATAAATTATTATTGTTATTATTAGGTTGACAGATATGGCTAGGACAACAGCTTTCAACTTTCTGATTTGAAAAGAAGGGATCAACAGCCTCACCTGTCCCGGGGACAACAATCTGGGATAGCAGCGGGAAGCGGTGCTGGAAGAAGGGAATTTATCGCAAAAAAAGGGGGAAGGTTGACAGCTATGGCTAGGACCCCCTTGGGGAAGCAGGAAGTGCTATACCAACTGCGCTGGCTCCCGGTGGAGTACAGGATCAGGTTCAAGGTGCTGGTTTTAACCCTTGAAAGCCCTATACGGCCTAGGACCCTCATACCTACGGGACCGCCTCTTCTGGTACGTCCCTTGATCCTCAAACAAAAACATCTTGGAGGTCCCGGACCACAGGGAGGTTAGGCTGGCCTTGACCAGAGCCAGGGCTTTTTCAGCCTGCGGCTCCAATCTGGTGGAACGCTCCGTCACAAGAGACTAGGGCCCTGCGGGACTTGACATATTTCCGCAAGACAGAGCTGTTCCACCAGGCCTTTGGCCAGGGCACAGCCTGACCCCCTCCTTTGGCAATCCTCACAGAACTCTAGCCCAATGGTTGCCATCAATTTGATTTTAGAATGAACTGATTTTAGAATGCAGTATTGCTTTACTGTTGTTAGCCGCTCTGAGCCCGGCTTCGGCTGGGGAGGGTGGGATAGAAATATATTTTTTTAAATTTTATATACACACACACACACACACACACATATATATATATATATACACACACACATATTTATATATAAAAATACACACACACACACATATAATATAAAAAGGTCTCAATCCCTTGTTCCCAAGATCATAACCATCAATAATGACGCGGCAATAATGAATCCTTCATGTCCTATCTGAATGAAGCTTGTACATATTCATGAGGGGGGCGGGTCTATGAATATGTAAAGAGAGGGCGTGGCCTAGCGGGCAAGGAGGCCCATTTCGGGAGAGACCATTTTCCCCTAAGCGGGGGGGGGGTCGGAACTGCGAAACCGGGCCTAGCAGCTTCGCCCCCGGTGCCGTTGCCCTAAATTTCTCAAAAAACGGCGGTTCGGTTTGCTCCTCTCGTTCTCCGTCGCCGCCGCCCGTTTCGACAGTTGTTTCATCCCGAAGCGGCCCAGAAGTATGTGGAAGGGTCCGCGCGTGCGCAGAACGGCCCGCTCCGCCGGCCTGTCAGTTAAGGGGTGCGCGTGCGCCGTAGGGCCGGCTCGCTTTGTTTCTGCGCGTGCGCAGTCAGCCCGGCGAAGAGTCAATTTTGCGCATGCGCAGCCAGTCCTTCTAGGAGGGCAGGCGAGGAGGTGGTTTTGCGCGTGCGCAGTCAACCCGGCGTTGCTAAATTTGCGCGTGCGCAGCCAGTCCTAGGAGAGAAGGCGAGGTGGTTTTGCGCGTGCGCAGTCAGCCAGGCTAAGTTAATTTTACGCATGCGCAGCTAGAACCTGTAGTAGGACAGGCGAGGTGATTCTACGCGTGCGCAGTTAGCTCGGCGAAGAGTTGATTCTGCGCGTGCGCCGTCAGTCCATCGAGCAGGTTCGGCGGGGAGGTGATTCTGCGCGTGCGCAGTCAGCTCGCCGAAGAGTTGCCTCGAGCAGGTTCAGCGTGGAGGCGCTTTTGCGCGTGCGCCGATCCCCCGCGCGTGCGTACCGCCGCGTCTCTGGCCGGACAATGGTGTCGGTCGGGGCGCGGAGGCGGAGCCGCGCGTGCGCCCGGGCGGGCCCCTCCTCCTCCGGCCAATCCGCGCTGTCGCCACCACCGAGGGGGCGGGACGGCGCGTGCGCAGTGCGGAGCGGCGCGCTGGGACGGGGCGTGGGCGCTCGCGGTCCGTCAGTCAGGTCGAGTCGCTCGGTCCTGTCAGGTCGCTCGGGGAGCGGCGGCGATGGGCGCCGGGCGCGCCGGGGCGCCGCGGCTGCAGCTTCCGCCTCCGCCTCCCACGCCCGCCTGAGAGACATGGACGACGAGCCGCCCCCGCCGCCCGGAGCCGCCTCCGGACCAGGACGGAGGACGCCGGGAACCCCCAGGCCGCCCCCACCCCCGCCCCCTCCGCCGCCCCCTCCGCCACCGCCGCCTCAGAACGGTAAGCTTGAGGGGAGAAGGAAAAGCAAGGGGGGAGGGGGGAGGGATAAACAAAGGGGGGGGGAAAGAAGTACAAGGGAATAAAGGGGGGGCATGGTGGGGAAGCAAGGGGGAGGGGGGAAAGAAGGGGGAAGGGGAAAACAACGGAAAAGGGGAAAGGGAGAAATAAAGGGGCAAAGGGGGGGGGGAAAGAAGGAAAAGGGAATAATGGGGGGAAATGGGGAAAGGGAAAATCGAGGGTGAAGAAGAAAATGGGGGAGGGGAAAAGGAAGGAAAGGGAAAAACAAGGGGGGAGGGGAAAGCAAGGGGAGGGGGGAAGAAAAGGGGGAAGGGGAAAAACAAGGAAAAGAGGAAAGGAAAAAGGGATCAACAAAGGGGGGAAAGAAAAGGGAAATGGGGGGGACAAAAAGGGAAAAGGTGGAAAAGAAGCAGAAAAGGGGAAAAGAGAAAAGGGGGGGAAGGGAAATAATGGGGGAAAGGGGAAAAAGGGAATAACAAGTGGGGGAAAGGGGAAAAAGAAAAGAAAAAAGGGGAAGGGGGAAAGAAGAAAGGGAATAACGGGGGGGGTTAAAGGAAATAAAAGGGGAAAGAGAGAAAGTAAAGGGAAAAACAAGGGGAGGAAAAGGGAAAAAAGAAAAGGGGAAAAAGGGGGGGAGGTGGGGGTAAAAAGCGGGGAAGAAGAAAGGGAAAAGCAAAGGGGATAAAGGAAATAAAAGGGGGAAATGAAAAATGAAGGAGGGGGAAGATAAAAAGGGGAAGGGAAAAACAAGGGGGGAAATAATAAAGGGGGGATATGAAAAAAGGGGAAATAAAAAAATGGGGGGGGGAAGCTTTTATTTCAAGAAAAAGAAAAAGGAAAAAAAGTGTTCCCCTTTGTTTCTAATTGTCAGTGGTTACAGTATCATAGCATTATCTTGTTATTGTAACATTGTAATAATATTTGGTTGTCATAACATAACATTGTGAATTGTTTTATTTCTGCAGACCGCAAGCCAAGTGACATGCGATGGGATGATGTTGGGAAGGAGGGTATGGGAAGAATATTGTATTATTTGAATATTACAATACAGTGGTACCTTGGGTTACAGACGCTTCAGGTTACAGACTCCGCTAACCCAGAAATAGTACCTTAGGTTAAGAACTTTGCTTCAAGATGAGAACAGAGATTGCACAGCAGCGGCACGGCAGCAGCGGGAGGCCCCATTAGTTAAAGTGGTGCTTCAGGTTAAGAACAGTTTCAGGTTAAGAACGGACCTCCAGAACGAATTAAGTACTTAACCCGAGGTACCACTGTATTAGAATATTGTAAGGGATTTGGCTGGCTCCCCCTCCCCGAAAAAAAGATTGGCAGGTGGACCTTCATTCATAACAAGAAATCATGGTATTATAATAATAATAATAATAATAATAATAATAATAATAATAATAATACAGTGGTACCTCAGGTTACAGACACTTCAGGTTACAAACGCTTCAGGTTACAGACTCCACTAACCCAGAAATAGTGCTTCAGGTTAAGAACTTTGCTTCAAGATGAGAACAGAGATTGCACAGCAGCGGCACGGCAGCAGCGGGAGGCCCCATTAGCTAAAGTGGTGCTTCAGGTTAAGAACAGTTTCAGGTTAAGAACAGACCTCCGGAACAAATTAAGTACTTAACCCGAGGTACCACTATAATAATAATACTTTATTATTTGTACCCCACCCATCTTGCTGGGTTTTCCCAGCCACTCTGTGTAGCTTCCAACAAAGACCAAACATACACTAAAATGTCACACCTTAAAAACTTCCCTGAACAATATAATATAATTGAAGTAGAATTTGGAAATGTATAGAATTAGAATATCTTAATAGATTTGCCCCCCCCCCCAAAAAAAATTGGTCGGTGGGTGAAGAAAGGGGGACATTATAGTTACAATATCATAAAATTAATATGTTATTATTTTGTCATGATCCACTTCCTTTCTATACTGCTATATAAAAATGTCAAATAATTGAAGTATCACAATATAATTTAAAACTATCTTATTATTATATAATCTGTAATAATAGATAGATATTTTTGTATTATCATGTAATATAAAACTGTCTTATTATTATATAATCTACAATAATAGATGCGGGAGGCAGTGGAAGACAGAAGTGCCTGGCATGCTCTGGTCCATGGGGTCGCGAAGAGTCGGACACGACTAAACGACCCAACAACACAACAATAATAGATAGATATTGTATTATATAATCTATAATAATAGATATTTTTATATTTCAATTTAATCAATATGTAAACTGTACGCTATAGAATATCGTACTGCATAGATATGGCTTCCCCCCTTTATCATTAATAACAATACATAATTACAACACCCTAATTTTATTATTTTATTCCCGTTCGTTTCTAGACTGCTCTGTCTTTTTAATTAAAAATCTCAAGGTGGTTTACGGTGCATGGAAATGTTGACACTGCAGGAAGGTGTCAGTGTTCCTAATGAGAAATTTTATAATTTATAATTAATTATACAGAGAATGAGAATATCATAATAATAGATCTGGCTCCCGCATCAATCAGCTCCATGTATAATTGTCATTTTATAAAATAAGCCTACATTTGCATATCCTCCATCCTTTCTCTTATGAATATCGAGATGTCCTGTTCAATAATAATAATAACAATAATAATTATAATAATAAGTTTTATAAAATAGGTTTACTGCCACAGACCCTCCAGCCTTTCTCGGATGAAAATTGGGACGCCCTGTTCCATAATAATAATAATAATTTCCATAAAATAGGTTTACTGCCACAGAGCCTCCGACCGTTCTCTGATAAAAATTGGGATGGTCTCTCCTTTTATAGGACCAGATCCAGAAAAGGGGGGCACTTGGAGGGTCTTCCTTATGCCCCCTTCTTGTGTGTGTGTGTGTGTGTGTAAATTCACTTGAAACCTACCGCATCTCCCCCTATTTTCTCTTCCTTCACTCTTCCCACCAATACATGTGTGTGTGTGTGTATATATACAGTCATACCTCGGGTTAAATATGCTTCGAGTTGAGCGCGTTTGAGTTGCACTCCTCGGCAGCCCTAAGTAACGGAGCGCATTACGACCGGGTTTCGCTGCTTGCGCATGCGCAGACGCTCAAAATGACGTCACACGTGCGTGTGCAGACGTGGCCGTCGCTAGTTACGTTTACCTCTAGATGTGAACGGGGCTCCCATTCGTATCTAGAGGTACCACTGTGTGTGTGTGTGTGTGTGTGTGTATATATACACACACACATACATATATACATATATATGTCTCTATGTGTATATTTTTTTTAAATTTTTTATTAAAAATTTTGTTAATACAGTAGAGAAAAGACAGAATAAACAGATAATAGACAGAAAAAAGAACAGACATAAAATTTAACATCTTATAGTACCCATCTTTTCTTCATCCTTTGGACTTCCTCACATCTTCCGCTCTTGCGTTCCAAATTTATAAAACTTTAGCCAGCAACTTATCACCTTGTTTCAATTCTTATTATACACATTTCCAATGTTTTACCCCTAACTTTGAATATTTTTATCTAGGTCTTAAATACCTAATTTTAACACAATATTTATTCAAAATTTATTTTCCTCATAAAATTCACTCATTCTCATAATCTTGTCAACTAACTTTATGGGCCCTGTTGTTTTCAAATCTCTCATCCTTCTTAGCACTCATATAGTTTACAATGTTTTTGTAGATAGTCCTTAAATTTCTTCCAATCCTCTTCCACGGCTTCCTCTCCCAGGTCTCGGATTCTGCCAGTCATTTCCGCAAGTTCCATGTAGTCCATCAGTTGCATCTGCCATTCTTCCAGCGTGGGCAAATCTTGAGTTTTCCAATACTTAGCGATGAGTATCCTTGCTGCTGTTGTTGCATACATAAAGAATGTTCGATCATTCTTTAACACCCTCTGGTCAACAATGCCCAAAAGGAAGGCCTCTGGTACTCTGTGTGTGTGTATATCAATTCACTCGAAATCTATCGCATCTCCCCCTATTTTCCTTCACTCTTCCTGACCTCAAATATATATGTGTGTGTGTGTGTGTGTGTGTGTGTGTATAAATCCACTTGAAATCTATCCTCTTCTCCCCCATTTTCTCAGCCTTCACTCTTCCCCCTGAAAATGTGTATATATGTGTGTGTGTGTGTGTATATATATATGTATGTATGTATATGTGTGTGTGTGTGTGTGTATATATATATATATATATATATATATATATATATATATATATATATATATGTGTATATGTGTGTGCGTATATATATATATGTATATGTGTATGTGTGTGTATAAATTCACTCGAAATCGACCCCATCTCTTCCTATTTTCTCTTCCTTCACCCTTCCTCCCCCCCCCAAAAAAACCGGCTGGCATCAACCCCTTTCCCCCTTCCCAGGATGCCCCCCCGACCATTCTCTTTTCTTTTCCTCCCCCCCCCCCATAAATCATGCAGGGCGTGTTTGGACAGGGGGCCAATTCCACTATAAATGGTTCATTTTCCTCCCTTTGAAGGATCCTTCCTTCCTCCTTGGCCGCTTCCTCCCCCCCCCAATCAATAATCCCCCCCCCCAGTTTCAGTGCCCGCCTTGAATATTTTACAACCCCCAGGATCAATCGAAAGAGCCCCATGCAAATGCAAAGCCGGCCTTTTATATTGCGGTGGGAAAACCCAAAACAAATAATACCCCCCCCCCCATTGCAACCCCTTTATTCTCCTTTTTCTTCCTTCTATCCGGCTTCCCCCCTCCATTCGAAGGTCACCCGAAGGTCCTTCTTAATAATAATATTAATTTTTTACTTATAGCCCACCCTCCCCAGCCAAAGCCAGGCTCAGAGCGGCTAACAACAATAGAACAACATGAGATAGGCATAGGATTTAAATATGTAAGAATAGGAAGTAAGATGCTTAAAGCCAGATTAGAAAGAATGAAAGATGTTAAGTGATCAAGATAATTTGAGAAGATTGATTTTGGAAAACTGTTAAAATGATATATAAAACTGTTAAAATGATATATAATGAAATTCAACCAGGGGGATTTGAGGAAGTCACTTAACAATGTTATCAAGATTGGTTTAATTACAAATAGGATGTATGTTTGTTTGTTTCAATTTTGAAAATTAATTGAAATACTTGGGAAAAAAACCCATAAACAATAAAATAACGAAGCGTTCTAAAATCAATTCATTCTAAAATCAGTTCAAAATCAAATTAATGGCAAAGATTGGGCTAGAGTTCGGTGAGGTATTAGAGGGGATCAGGCTGTGCCTTGGCCAAATGTTGCAATTGCACCCAAACCAGATTTTTTGGGTTTGCAACCCTCGTTCTTATCCCTTAGGAAGCAGGCGGCTGCAAAACTGGTCCCCCGCTCCATGCAAGGAGCAAAGCAATCAGAAGTGTTGCAAAAAAAGCCCCATTGCAAACCAGGCTGATCCTCCAATTTTTTTGCAAAAAAGAAAAGAAAAAGAGAATGGCGCTGGAGATTCTATCCCTTTGCTAATCGACATTTAATAATAACAATAACAACAACAATAACTCCTTTCTCTTCCTTCTATCCCGCTCCCCCCCCCCACTTCCAAAGGTCATTCGAAGGTCCTCCTTGAGTCGCAATTGCACCCAAACCGGATTTTTGGGTTTGCAGCCCTCTTATTATTCCCTCAGGAAGCGGGCGGCTGCAAAACTGGTCCCCCCTCCTCCATGCAAGGAGCAAAGCAACGGGGACATGTTTGCAGTAACCCCCCCCCCCCATTGCAAACCATTTCAAGTTGAATTACTGAAAGAAAGGAACTTTTCAGTGGTATTCAAATTTTTCAAGTTTCACCTGTATTCCAAATTAGTCATGAAATTATTCTGTCCCTTTGCAAATTGATGTTTGCAGACCTTGAGACACAAGCAATCGGAATTGTTGCAAAAAAACCCCAAACCCCATTGCAAACCAGCCTCCAAATTTACATGCTTTCTGTCGTTTGCAAAAAAGAGAGAGAGAGAGAAACAGCGATGGAGATGCAGCCACCATCGAAATTTTTCCTTTTTTTAAAAAAAAAATCATTTTTGTTAAGTTTTCCATTTTAACAGTCCAATATAATCACATGAAGTATTCCAAATTAGACCTGAAATTATTCTATCCCTTTGCAAATTGACATTCAATAATAGTAATAATATTTTTTATGTGTACCCTGCCCTCCCCAGCCAAGAGCAGGCTCAGGGCGGCTAACGCCCGATAGAAAAACCAATGAATTAAAATGCAACTTAAAAACAAGATTAAAATACAACATCAAAACATTCAAATACGGTCTCGTTTCAATGGAAATTCAAATAAAAAACAAGTACTGTAGAAATTCTTTTTTTAAAAAAATCATTTTTGTTCAGTTTTTCATTTTCACAATCCAATCCAATCACATTAAGTATTCCAAGTTATACATGAAATTATTCTATCCCTTTGCAAATCGACGTTTGCAGACCTTGAGTGGTCCCCCACCCCCAACGCAACTCCCGAGTAGGGCCGGGGGAGGCCGGGTGGCTTGCGTTTCCGGCTGAATTTCACCCAATTTGCGGGGGGGGGGGGTTTCCGTTGCAACTGGACTCACTTGAACCTGGACCCTGTGGTCATCTGGGGTCCCTCCTTTGGTCTCCTCCGCTAGTGGTCCAGAGCGGCGGGGGGGGGGGGAGGCAGGAGAATGAAGCTGCTGTTGCGGCAACAGGAGAACAAGACTTTTTTATTGTTGTGGCAACACTGAGCCTTTTCTTTTTCCTCCTCTTCTTCCCCTTCCTCTTCTTCTTCCTCCTCTTCTTCTTCTCCTTCCTCCTCCTCCTCCTCTTCTTCCTCTTGCCCTTCTTCCTCCTCTTCTTGCCCTTCTTCCTCTTCTTCCCCTTCTTCCCCTTCCTTCTCTTCATCTTTTTCTTAGTCTTGCAGCAACACGAGAACAAATCTTTTCTTTTTCTGTTGTTGTGGCAACGCTGAGCCTTTTCCCTTCTTCCTCCTCCTCCTTTTTCCCTTTTCTTCTTCCTCTTTCTCTTCTTCTTCCTCCTCCTTTTTCCCTTTTCTTCTTCCTCTTTCTCTTCTTCCTCCTCCTTTTTCCCTTTTCTTCTTCCTCTTTCTCTTCTTCTTCCTCCTCCTTTTTCCCTTTTCTTCTTCCTCTTTCTCTTCTTCTTCCTCTTCCTCCTCCTCCTCCTCCTCCTCCTCTTCTTGCAGCAACACGAGAACCAACCTTTTACTGTTTTTGTGGCAGCACAAGATGACTTTTCTGTTGTTGTAGCAACACCGAGCCTTTTGCCTTCTTCCTCTTCCTCCTCCTCCTCCTCCTCCTCTTCTTCGTCTTTCTCTTCTTCCTCCTCTTCTTATTGCCGCCCTGAGCCTGGTCTTGGCTGGGGAGGGTGGGGTATAAATATAAATTTATTATTGTTATTTATTATTGCAGCAGCACAAGAATGAACCTTTTCTTTTACTGTTGTTGTGGTAGCACCGAGCCTTTTCTCCTCCTCTTCTTCTTCTTCTTCCCCTTCTTCCCCTTCCGCCTCCTCTTCTTCTTCTTCCTCCTCCTTCTCCTCTTCTTCTTCTTCTTCCTCCACTTCTTCTTCCTCTTCTTCTTCTTCCTCTTCTTCTTCTCCCTCCTCTTCTTCTTCCCCTGCTTCCCCTTCCTCCTCCTCCTCCTCCTCTTCTTCTTCTTCCTCCTCCTCCTCCTCTTCCCCTTCTTCTTCTTCTTCTTCTTCCTCCTCTTCTTCTTCTTCATCTTGCAGCAACATGAGAACAAACCTTTTCTTTTACTGTTGTTGTGGCAACACGAGATGACATTTAATAATAATAGTAACAACAACAATAACTCCTTTCTCTTCCTTCTATACCGCTTCTCTCCCCCCCCCCCCACTTCCATTCGAAGGTCCTCCTTGAGTCGCAATTGCACCCAAACCGGATTTTTGGGTTTGCAGCCCTCTTATTATTCCCTCAGGAAGCGGGCGGCTGCAAAACTGGTCCCCCCTCCTCCGTGCAAGGAGCAAAGCAACGGGGACACGTTTGCAGTAACCCCCCCCCCCCCATTGCAAACCATTTCAAGTTGAACTACTGAAAGGAACTTTTCCGTGGTATTCAAATTTTTCGAGTTTCATCTGCATTCCAAATTAGACGTGAAATTATTCTGTCCCTTTGCAAATTGACGTTTGCAGACCTTGAGACACAACACAGACTTTTCTGTTGTTGTGGCAACACCAAGCCTTTTCTCGTCGTCCTCCTCCTCTTCTTCTTCTTTTTCTTCGTCCTCCTTGTCTTCCTCTTCCTCTAACACAAGAAGAAGCCTTTTCTTTTATTGTGGTGGTTGTTTTGCTGTTGTTATTTTACTTTCGTTGCTTAAATTATTATTCCTGTTCTTGAATTTAAATACAGTGGTACCTCGGGTTACATACGCTTCAGGTTGCATACGCTTCAGGTTACATACAGCCTCCGCTAACCAAGAAATAGTGCTTCAAGTTAAGAACTTTGCTTCAGGATGGGAACAGAAATCGTGTTCCAGCAGTGCGGCGGCAGCAGGAGGCCCCATTAGCTAAAGTGTTGGTTCAGGTTAAGAACAATTTCAGGTTAAGAACGGACCTCTGGAACGAATTAAGTACTTAACCCAAGGTACCACTGTACTGCCATCTAGCAGGAGTTCTCAGGGCACTTCACAGAACAAAACAAAAAAAATAAAACCACAAAATACACAAAATATAAACAGCAACCCCCCCCAAACCCCTCACATTTTAAAAGGGCATGGGATGTGGGATGTTTTATATTGCCAACCGCCTGTGATTTTCGGTAAGGGTGGTAAGGAATTTTAATTAATCGACATCATTGGGGCTTTTTACCCCCCCCCCTGAAAAAGAGGTGAGGGGGTTTTTACAGGAAGTCGGCAAACGTCGGAAGCGGGCAAGAATAATTGGGAATGCAACTTGGACAATGGGGGTGGGGCTAATAATAATAATAATAGTAATAAATTTAAGCAGCGGTCTTCTCAGTAGGGTCTTCTCGGTGGTGGCTTCTGCCCTGTGGAACTCCCTCCCACTAGATGTCCAAGAGAAAAACAACTACCAGACTTTTAGAAGACATTTGAAGCCAGCCCTGTTTAGGGAAGCTTTGAATGTCTGACAGACTATTGTATTTTAATCTTTTGTTGGAAGCCGCCCAGATGGACGGAGTATAAATTATTATTATTATTATTATTATTATTATTATTATTATCGTTGCTTATAGCACCAACCCATGACGCATCTCTTTCCTGCCCCCTAGGTTTCTACCGGGAGCCACCTAATGAACACGACCCACCTCCCAGTAAGTGTGGATACGTCTTATTTTAGGGAAAATGTTTAGGGAAGCTTTTAATGTTTGATGCATTACTGTGTTTTAATATTGTGTATAAATATATTGTTGTTGTTATTATTATTGGAACAGCATTTCAAACCCTGCCTCCCTTCTCTTCCTAGCTACGGATGTTGAACCGATGAACTCCCCTTCCTCTGTGCTCCCCTTGAACGCCAGCAGTGAGTATATTCCTTTCTCTCTCTTGCCCAGGAGAACCAGGGATTTCCACACACAAACATACATATACACGTGTGTGTGTGTGTGTATATATATATATACGTATATATATTATATATGTGTGTGTGTATACAGTGGTACCTTGGGTTACATACGCTTCAGGTTACAGACGCTTAGGGTTACAGACTCCGCTGACCCAGAAATAGTACCTTGGGTTAAGAACTTTGCTTCAGGATGAGAACAGAAATCGTGCTCTGGCGGCGCGGCAGCAGCAGGAGGCCCCATTAGCTAAAGTGGTGCTTCAGGTTAAGAACAGTTTCAGGTTAAGTACAGACCTCCGGAACGAATTAAGTACTTAACCCAAGGTACCACTGTGTGTGTGTGTGTGTGTGTGTGTATGTATGTATGTATGTGTATATATATATATATATGTATATGTCTGTGTGTGTATTTGTGTCGTGTGTCTGTATATATGTCTCTGTGTGTATCTATATGTGTGTGTGTATGTATGTGTTTGTGTGTGTGTGGTGTGTGTGTGTGTGTGTGTGTATATATATATATATACACATATTTGCTTTCGTAGATTTTCACGGGTACAGGAATGCAGGTTTTGGTGTCCTCGGGTGTCTTCCCGTGTAAAAGTTGGGGTGTCTAGGCGACGTTTCGACGAGGTCTCTGAAGATGACGAGTGAGACCTCGTCGAAACGTCGCCTAGACACCCCAACTTTTACACGGGAAGACACCCGAGGACACCAAAACCTGCATATACACATATATATATATACGTATATATGTGTGTGTGTGTATATATATATATATATATATATGTATGTACTGTGTGTATGTGTGTGTGTGTGTGTATATATATACACACACACACACACACACACACACATACATATAGACACACACACACACACACACACACATACACACACACACACACACACACACACACACACATATATACACCCCCCCCCGTATTTTTCGCTCTATAGGACGCACTGGACCACAAGATGCACCTAGTTTTTAGAGGGGGTAATCAAGCTTCTCCCAGAGCTTCTGAGGAGCCCCCCCAGCCCCAAAGAGCAAATAAGCCAAGACAGAGAGCGGCATCCATCACGCTGGCTGTCTTGGCGTCTGCCATAGCCGCGCACAGCCTGAGCTTGTTGGGGCTTTAGGGGGAAGCCCGGGGTTTCCCCAGCCAGCCCCAGGACCACACATTCGCTCCATAAGACGCACAGACATTTCCCCTTAGTTTTTAAGAGGAAAAAAGTGTATCCTGTGGAGCAAAAAATACGGTGTGTGTGTGTATATATACTGTATATGTGCTTTCGTAGATTTTCACGGGTACAGGAATGCAGGTTTTTGTGTCCTCGGGTGTCTTCCCGTGTAAAAGTTGGGGTGTCTAGGCGACGTTTCGACGAGGTCTCACTCGTCATCTTCAGGCTGGTGCTTTCGGCTTCTTGTTACTGGAACAGAGCGGGATCTCAATCTCACTCAAGAAATCACTCAAGGTATCTCTCAAGTAATTAAGGACCAAAAGAAGAAAAGGCACACTAGCCTGGGAACTTCCTCTCTGCCCAGAACATTGGAGGCTAGACACCACACCCCCTCTACAGTATTTATAGGAACTCAAACATTGAGATCCCGCTCTGTTCCAGTAACAAGAAGCCGAAAGCACCAGCCTGAAGATGACGAGTGAGACCTCGTCGAAACGTCGCCTAGACACCCCAACTTTTACACGGGAAGACACCCGAGGACACCAAAACCTGCATACTGTATATGTATATATATGGTGTGGTGCCGGGGTTATTGGGTTGCTGCCGTCACAGTTTTTCGATTATGCGTTTTGCGGATTCATCTTTCAAGATTCTTATTCTGTGAACCACCCAGAGAGCTGCAGGTTGACGGCGGTACGCAATTCAAATAATCTACACACACTGGGGGGGGGGGGGCTGCCATTAACAAGCCATAAATTCATTCGTTTTAACAAAAGGGGGAAAGGGCTATGTAAAATTGCACAGAAAAAATAAACCATTAATTTGTTTTAAGAAAAGAAAAGAAAACCCACCGCTATGTAAAATCGCATAGAAAAAATTTCATTAAATTGTTTTAAGGAAAAATCCCACAGCAATGTAAACTCACCTGGAAAAGTTTTGTGCTCTATGGCGCCATCTATTGTCGCATGTTTATAATGCATTCAAAGGGTTGGTGGGTTGTTTTTGTACTAAGGTAGCAGAGTTCCGGCTGTCCATTTAATGTTGACGATAGTGATGTCCTCGAATCCCTCCGACATTTCTCCCATGAAAACAGAGGTGTCTTCCATGTGACATTTTAATGTGTTTTTAATCATTGTTGGAAGCTGCCCAGAGTGGTTGGGGAAATAATAAATCTGGCTGGTTACAAATAATAAATTATTATTATTAGTATTATTATTCCCTCTGACATTTCTCTTCTAAAAACACGGGCCTTTTAGCGTACACGTTGACATTTCTTCCGCAAAAACATGGTGATGGGTGGGGTATAAATAAATTATTATTATTATTATTATTATTCCGTATCATCCCACCCTGGCATTTGTTCCGTGAAAACATGGACGCTCTATCACCTCCGATGTTTCTCCAACGAAAATACTGGTGTCTTTTCATTCCCCCTGAAATTTATTGCATGAAAATAGGGGGATGCTGCCGTCCTGTGCGACATTTCCCCCTTAAAAATACAGTGGTACCTCGGGTTACATACGCTTCAGGTTACATACGCTTCAGACTCCGCTAACCCAGAAATATTACCTCGGGTTAAGAAATTTGCTTCAGGATGAGAACAGAAATCGGGCAGCGGTGGCGTGGCAGCAGCGGGAGGCCCCATTAGCTAAAGTGGTGCTTCAGGTTAAGAACAGTTCAGGTTAAGAACGGACCTCCGGAACGAATTAAGTACTTAACCTGAGGTAGGGTAAATGGGCCCCTGACTGTTAGGTCCAGTCACGGATGATTCTGGGGTTGCAGCGCTCATCTTGCTTTCTTGGCTGAGGGAGCCGGCGTACAGCTTCCGGGTCATGTGGTCAGCAGGACTAAGCCGCGAACCAGAGCAGCGCACGGAAACGCCATTTACCTTCCCGCTGGAGTGGTACCTATTGATCTACTTGCACTTGGACGTGCTTTCGAACTGCTAGGTTGGCAGGAGCTGGGACCGAGCAACGGGAGCTCACTCCGTCGCAGAGATTCGAACCGCCGACCTTCTGATCGGCAAGTCCTAGGCTCTGTGGTTTAACCCACAGCGCCACCCGCGTTCCTACCTAACCTGAGGTACCACTATATAAAAAATCCTCTTAAGGACAGCTTTGCTGGCATCCCAAACAATCTTTAAGTCAGTCTCCTTATTTAAATTGAGATCGAAAAATTCTTTTAAAGTCTTCATTTTATGGATGAATGGTCTAGACAGTAAAATGTGTGTTAAATTGCTGTTTTAGGGGGTGTTTTTCATCGTCTGGAATGGGTCAATACACTTTCCATTACTTTCAATGGGAAAGTCCGCTTCAGGATAAGAATGCTTCAGGTTAAGAACGGACTTCCGGAACCAATTAAGTACTTAACCTGAGGTACCACTGTAGGGAAATTTTTCCTTTTTTGTAAAAATAAATTATTAACTGTTTTCACATAACAGATCATTCCAACAATTGTATTCCCCCCCCATTTCCCCCTCCCATCTCCCCCACATAACCCTATTACTCAGTTCCTCTTTCTGATTTATTAGCACACATTATTCTTTGAGTGTGATAAAAATGTAAAAATCTCCAAGTTATCCGTCTGTTATATTAACAAATAAATTAGTCTCTCTTGATTCCAAACCTGCCAAGGAGTCCCAATTCATTTTAACGTTCTACCATTCCCTCCGATGTTTCTCCCGTGAAAATAGGGGCATCCTATGACTGTCCCCTCCGAAGTTTCTCCCACGTAAATAGGGAGATCCTATGACCGTCCCCTCCAACATTTCCCCCATGAAAATAGGGACAGTTTCCATCCCCTCCAACATTTCTCCCATTAAAATACAGATAACATTTCTTCCGACGTTTCTCCCGTGAAAATAGATCCCTACCTACCCTCCAACGTTTTCCCCATCAAAATAGGGATGGGCTCCATCCCTTCCGACATTTATCCCATGAAAATAGGGGTGTCCTCTATCTCCTTTGACATTTCTCCCTGGGGAATATGGACGTTCAACTATGGGGTAAAATCCACAAGAAAAGGTCAACAACTTTGGGGTAAAATGGTAAAAAAAGTTCCACAACATCAACCCTAAAAAAAAGGCCCTCACACATGTTCCTGTCATCAAATTTGGCTCTCTTGCAAAAAAGTTTGGGGACCCCTGTTCTGGGACAATGTACCCAGACCATCATCCCCTCTGATGTTTCTCCTATGAAAATAGGGACGTTCTGCCTTCCCCTCCGACGTTTCTCCTATGAAAATAGGGACATTCTGCCATCCCCTCCGACGTTTCTCCTATGAAAATAGGGATGTTCTGCCTTCCGCTCCGACGTTTCTCCTGTGAAAATAGGGGCGCGTTGCCATCCCCTCTGACGTTTCTCCCATGAAAATAGGGGCGCGTTGCCATCCCCTCCGACGTTTCTCCCATGAAAATAGGGACGTTCTGCCATCCCCTCCGACGTTCCTCCCATGAAAAAGGACGTTCTGCCATCCCCTCCGACGTTCCTCCCATGAAAATAGGGACGTTCTGCCTTCCCCTCTGACGTTTCTCCCATGAAAATAGGGATGTTCTGCCATCCCCTCCGACGTTTCTCCTGTGGAAATAGGGGCGCGTTGCCATCCCCTCCGGCGTTTCTCCCATGAAAATAGGGACGTTCTGCCATCCCCTCCGACGTTTCTCCTGTGGAAATAGGGGCGCGTTGCCATCCCCTCCGGCGTTTCTCCCATGAAAATAGGGATGTTCTGCCATCCCCTCCGACGTTTCTTCTGTGAAAATAGGGGCGCGTTGCCATCCCCTCCGACGTTTCTCCCATGAAAATAGGGACGTTCTGCCTTCCCCTCCGGCGTTTTTCCTGTGAAAATAGGGACGTTCTGCCTTCCCCTCTGACGTTTCTCCTATGAAAATAGGGACGTTCTGCCTTCCCCTCTGACGTTTCTCCTATGAAAATAGGGACGTTCTGCCTTCCCCTCTGACGTTTCTCCTATGAAAATAGGGACGTTCTGCCTTCCCCTCTGACGTTTCTCCTGTGAAAATAGGGATGTTCTGCCTTCCGCTCCGACGTTTCTCCTGTGAAAATAGGGGCACGTTGCCATCCCCTCTGACGTTTCTCCCATGAAAATAGGGGCGCGTTGCCATCCCCTCCGACGTTTCTCCCATGAAAATAGGGACGTTCTGCCATCCCCTCCGACGTTCCTCCCATGAAAAAAGGGACGTTCTGCCATCCCCTCCGACGTTCCTCCCATGAAAATAGGGACGTTCTGCCTTCCCCTCTGACGTTTCTCCTATGAAAATAGGGACGTTCTGCCTTCCCCTCCGGCGTTTTTCCTGTGAAAATAGGGACGTTCTGCCTTCCCCTCTGACGTTTCTCCCATGAAAATAGGGATGTTCTGCCATCCCCTCCGACGTTTCTCCTGTGGAAATAGGGGCGCGTTGCCATCCCCTCCGGCGTTTCTCCCATGAAAATAGGGACGTTCTGCCATCCCCTCCGACGTTTCTCCTGTGGAAATAGGGGCGCGTTGCCATCCCCTCCGGCGTTTCTCCCATGAAAATAGGGATGTTCTGCCATCCCCTCCGACGTTTCTTCTGTGAAAATAGGGGCGCGTTGCCATCCCCTCCGACGTTTCTCCCATGAAAATAGGGACGTTCTGCCTTCCCCTCCGACGTTTCTCCTATGAAAATAGGGACGTTCTGCCTTCCCCTCCGGCGTTTTTCCTGTGAAAATAGGGACGTTCTGCCTTCCCCTCTGACGTTTCTCCTATGAAAATAGGGACGTTCTGCCTTCCCCTCTGACGATTCTCCTGTGAAAATAGGGACGTTCTGCCTTCCCCTCTGACGTTTCTCCTATGAAAATAGGGACGTTCTGCCTTCCCCTCTGACGTTTCTCCTATGAAAATAGGGACGTTCTGCCTTCCCCTCTGACGTTTCTCCTATGAAAGTAGGGACGTTCTGCCTTCCGCTCCGACGTTTCTCCTATGAAAATAGGGACGTTCTGCCCTCCGCTCTGACGTTTCTCCCACGAAAATAGGGACGTTCTGCCATCCCCTCCGACGTTTCTCCCATGAAAATAGGGACGTTCTGCCATCCCCTCCGACGTTTCTCCTGTGAAAATAGGGGCGCGTTGCCATCCCCTCCGACGTTTCTCCCATGAAAATAGGGACGTTCTGCCATCCCCTCCGACGTTCCTCCCATGAAAAAAGGGACGTTCTGCCATCCCCTCCGACGTTCCTCCCATGAAAATAGGGACGTTCTGCCTTCCCCTCTGACGTTTCTCCCATGAAAATAGGGATGTTCTGCCATCCCCTCCGACGTTTCTCCTGTGGAAATAGGGGCGCGTTGCCATCCCCTCCGGCGTTTCTCCCATGAAAATAGGGACGTTCTGCCTTCCCCTCCGACGTTTCTCCTATGAAAAAGGGACGTTCTGCCTTCCCCTCCGGCGTTTTTCCTGTGAAAATAGGGACGTTCTGCCTTCCCCTCTGACGTTTCTCCTATGAAAATAGGGACGTTCTGCCTTCCCCTCCGACGTTTCTCCTATGAAAATAGGGACGTTCTGCCTTCCCCTCTGACGTTTCTCCTATGAAAATAGGGACGTTCTGCCTTCCCCTCCGGCGTTTTTCCTGTGAAAATAGGGACGTTCTGCCTTCCCCTCCGACGTTTCTCCCATGAAAATAGGGACGTTCTGCCTTCCCCTCCGACGTTTCTCCTATGAAAAAGGGACGTTCTGCCTTCCCCTCCGGCGTTTTTCCTGTGAAAATAGGGACGTTCTGCCTTCCCCTCTGACGTTTCTCCTATGAAAATAGGGACGTTCTGCCTTCCCCTCTGACGTTTCTCCTGTGAAAATAGGGACGTTCTGCCTTCCCCTCTGACGTTTCTCCTATGAAAATAGGGACGTTCTGCCTTCCCCTCTGACGTTTCTCCTATGAAAATAGGGACGTTCTGCCTTCCCCTCTGACGTTTCTCCTGTGAAAATAGGGATGTTCTGCCTTCCGCTCCGACGTTTCTCCTGTGAAAATAGGGGCACGTTGCCATCCCCTCTGACGTTTCTCCCATGAAAATAGGGGCGCGTTGCCATCCCCTCCGACGTTTCTCCCATGAAAATAGGGACGTTCTGCCATCCCCTCCGACGTTCCTCCCATGAAAAAAGGGACGTTCTGCCATCCCCTCCGACGTTCCTCCCATGAAAATAGGGACGTTCTGCCTTCCCCTCTGACGTTTCTCCTATGAAAATAGGGACGTTCTGCCTTCCCCTCCGGCGTTTTTCCTGTGAAAATAGGGACGTTCTGCCTTCCCCTCTGACGTTTCTCCCATGAAAATAGGGATGTTCTGCCATCCCCTCCGACGTTTCTCCTGTGGAAATAGGGGCGCGTTGCCATCCCCTCCGGCGTTTCTCCCATGAAAATAGGGACGTTCTGCCATCCCCTCCGACATTTCTCCTGTGGAAATAGGGGCGCGTTGCCATCCCCTCCGGCGTTTCTCCCATGAAAATAGGGATGTTCTGCCATCCCCTCCGACGTTTCTTCTGTGAAAATAGGGGCGCGTTGCCATCCCCTCCGACGTTTCTCCCATGAAAATAGGGACGTTCTGCCTTCCCCTCCGACGTTTCTCCTATGAAAATAGGGACGTTCTGCCTTCCCCTCCGGCGTTTTTCCTGTGAAAATAGGGACGTTCTGCCTTCCCCTCTGACGTTTCTCCTATGAAAATAGGGACGTTCTGCCTTCCCCTCTGACGATTCTCCTGTGAAAATAGGGACGTTCTGCCTTCCCCTCTGACGTTTCTCCTATGAAAATAGGGACGTTCTGCCTTCCCCTCTGACGTTTCTCCTATGAAAATAGGGACGTTCTGCCTTCCCCTCTGACGTTTCTCCTATGAAAGTAGGGACGTTCTGCCTTCCGCTCCGACGTTTCTCCTATGAAAATAGGGACGTTCTGCCTTCCGCTCTGACGTTTCTCCCACGAAAATAGGGACGTTCTGCCATCCCCTCCGACGTTTCTCCCATGAAAATAGGGACGTTCTGCCATCCCCTCCGACGTTCCTCCCATGAAAAAAGGGACGTTCTGCCATCCCCTCCGACGTTCCTCCCATGAAAATAGGGACGTTCTGCCTTCCCCTCTGACGTTTCTCCCATGAAAATAGGGATGTTCTGCCATCCCCTCCGACGTTTCTCCTGTGGAAATAGGGGCGCGTTGCCATCCCCTCCGGCGTTTCTCCCATGAAAATAGGGACGTTCTGCCATCCCCTCCGACGTTTCTCCTGTGGAAATAGGGGCGCGTTGCCATCCCCTCCGGCGTTTCTCCCATGAAAATAGGGATGTTCTGCCATCCCCTCCGACGTTTCTTCTGTGAAAATAGGGGCGCGTTGCCATCCCCTCCGACGTTTCTCCCATGAAAATAGGGACGTTCTGCCATCCCCTCCGACGTTTCTCCTATGAAAATAGGGACGTTCTGCCTTCCCCTCTGACGTTTCTCCTGTGAAAATAGGGACGTTCTGCCTTCCCCTCTGACGTTTCTCCTATGAAAATAGGGACGTTCTGCCTTCCCCTCTGACGTTTCTCCTATGAAAGTAGGGACGTTCTGCCTTCCGCTCCGACGTTTCTCCTATGAAAATAGGGACGTTCTGCCTTCCGCTCTGACGTTTCTCCCATGAAAATAGGGACGTTCTGCCATCCCCTCCGACGTTTCTCCCATGAAAATAGGGACGTTCTGCCATCCCCTCCGACGTTTCTCCTGTGAAAATAGGGGCGCGTTGCCATCCCCTCCGACGTTTCTCCCGTGAAAATAGGGACGTTCTGCCTTCCCCTCCGACGTTTCTCCCATGAAAATAGGGACGTTCTGCCATCCCCTCCGACGTTTCTCCTGTGAAAATAGGGACGTTCTGCCTTCCCCTCTGACGTTTCTCCTGTGAAAATAGGGACGTTCTGCCTTCCCCTCTGACGTTTCTCCTATGAAAATAGGGACGTTCTGCCTTCCCCTCTGACGTTTCTCCTATGAAAATAGGGACGTTCTGCCTTCCCCTCTGACGTTTCTCCTGTGAAAATAGGGATGTTCTGCCTTCCGCTCCGACGTTTCTCCTGTGAAAATAGGGGCACGTTGCCATCCCCTCTGACGTTTCTCCCATGAAAATAGGGGCGCGTTGCCATCCCCTCCGACGTTTCTCCCATGAAAATAGGGACGTTCTGCCATCCCCTCCGACGTTCCTCCCATGAAAAAAGGGACGTTCTGCCATCCCCTCCGACGTTCCTCCCATGAAAATAGGGACGTTCTGCCTTCCCCTCTGACGTTTCTCCTATGAAAATAGGGACGTTCTGCCTTCCCCTCCGGCGTTTTTCCTGTGAAAATAGGGACGTTCTGCCTTCCCCTCTGACGTTTCTCCCATGAAAATAGGGATGTTCTGCCATCCCCTCCGACGTTTCTCCTGTGGAAATAGGGGCGCGTTGCCATCCCCTCCGGCGTTTCTCCCATGAAAATAGGGACGTTCTGCCATCCCCTCCGACGTTTCTCCTGTGGAAATAGGGGCGCGTTGCCATCCCCTCCGGCGTTTCTCCCATGAAAATAGGGATGTTCTGCCATCCCCTCCGACGTTTCTTCTGTGAAAATAGGGGCGCGTTGCCATCCCCTCCGACGTTTCTCCCATGAAAATAGGGACGTTCTGCCATCCCCTCCGACGTTTCTCCTATGAAAATAGGGACGTTCTGCCTTCCCCTCTGACGTTTCTCCTGTGAAAATAGGGACGTTCTGCCTTCCCCTCTGACGTTTCTCCTATGAAAATAGGGACGTTCTGCCTTCCCCTCTGACGTTTCTCCTATGAAAGTAGGGACGTTCTGCCTTCCGCTCCGACGTTTCTCCTATGAAAATAGGGACGTTCTGCCTTCCGCTCTGACGTTTCTCCCATGAAAATAGGGACGTTCTGCCATCCCCTCCGACGTTTCTCCCATGAAAATAGGGACGTTCTGCCATCCCCTCCGACGTTTCTCCTGTGAAAATAGGGGCGCGTTGCCATCCCCTCCGACGTTTCTCCCGTGAAAATAGGGACGTTCTGCCTTCCCCTCCGACGTTTCTCCCATGAAAATAGGGACGTTCTGCCATCCCCTCCGACGTTTCTCCTGTGAAAATAGGGACGTTCTGCCTTCCCCTCTGACGTTTCTCCTGTGAAAATAGGGACGTTCTGCCTTCCCCTCTGACGTTTCTCCTATGAAAATAGGGACGTTCTGCCTTCCCCTCTGACGTTTCTCCTATGAAAATAGGGACGTTCTGCCTTCCCCTCTGACGTTTCTCCTGTGAAAATAGGGATGTTCTGCCTTCCGCTCCGACGTTTCTCCTGTGAAAATAGGGGCACGTTGCCATCCCCTCTGACGTTTCTCCCATGAAAATAGGGGCGCGTTGCCATCCCCTCCGACGTTTCTCCCATGAAAATAGGGACGTTCTGCCATCCCCTCCGACGTTCCTCCCATGAAAAAAGGGACGTTCTGCCATCCCCTCCGACGTTCCTCCCATGAAAATAGGGACGTTCTGCCTTCCCCTCTGACGTTTCTCCTATGAAAATAGGGACGTTCTGCCTTCCCCTCCGGCGTTTTTCCTGTGAAAATAGGGACGTTCTGCCTTCCCCTCTGACGTTTCTCCCATGAAAATAGGGATGTTCTGCCATCCCCTCCGACGTTTCTCCTGTGGAAATAGGGGCGCGTTGCCATCCCCTCCGGCGTTTCTCCCATGAAAATAGGGACGTTCTGCCATCCCCTCCGACGTTTCTCCTGTGGAAATAGGGGCGCGTTGCCATCCCCTCCGGCGTTTCTCCCATGAAAATAGGGATGTTCTGCCATCCCCTCCGACGTTTCTTCTGTGAAAATAGGGGCGCGTTGCCATCCCCTCCGACGTTTCTCCCATGAAAATAGGGACGTTCTGCCTTCCCCTCTGACGTTTCTCCTATGAAAATAGGGACGTTCTGCCTTCCCCTCTGACGATTCTCCTGTGAAAATAGGGACGTTCTGCCTTCCCCTCTGACGTTTCTCCTATGAAAATAGGGACGTTCTGCCTTCCCCTCTGACGTTTCTCCTATGAAAGTAGGGACGTTCTGCCTTCCGCTCCGACGTTTCTCCTATGAAAATAGGGACGTTCTGCCTTCCCCTCTGACGTTTCTCCTATGAAAGTAGGGACGTTCTGCCTTCCCCTCTGACGTTTCTCCTATGAAAATAGGGACGTTCTGCCTTCCCCTCTGACGTTTCTCCTATGAAAGTAGGGACGTTCTGCCTTCCGCTCCGACGTTTCTCCTATGAAAATAGGGACGTTCTGCCTTCCGCTCTGACGTTTCTCCCACGAAAATAGGGACGTTCTGCCATCCCCTCCGACGTTTCTCCCATGAAAATAGGGACGTTCTGCCATCCCCTCCGACGTTTCTCCTGTGAAAATAGGGGCGCGTTGCCATCCCCTCCGACGTTTCTCCCATGAAAATAGGGACGTTCTGCCATCCCCTCCGACGTTCCTCCCATGAAAAAAGGGACGTTCTGCCATCCCCTCCGACGTTCCTTCCATGAAAATAGGGACGTTCTGCCTTCCCCTCTGACGTTTCTCCCATGAAAATAGGGATGTTCTGCCATCCCCTCCGACGTTTCTCCTGTGGAAATAGGGGCGCGTTGCCATCCCCTCCGGCGTTTCTCCCATGAAAATAGGGACGTTCTGCCATCCCCTCCGACGTTTCTCCTGTGGAAATAGGGGCGCGTTGCCATCCCCTCCGGCGTTTCTCCCATGAAAATAGGGATGTTCTGCCATCCCCTCCGACGTTTCTTCTGTGAAAATAGGGGCGCGTTGCCATCCCCTCCGACGTTTCTCCCATGAAAATAGGGACGTTCTGCCATCCCCTCCGACGTTTCTCCTATGAAAATAGGGACGTTCTGCCTTCCCCTCTGACGTTTCTCCTGTGAAAATAGGGACGTTCTGCCTTCCCCTCTGACGTTTCTCCTATGAAAATAGGGACGTTCTGCCTTCCCCTCTGACGTTTCTCCTATGAAAGTAGGGACGTTCTGCCTTCCGCTCCGACGTTTCTCCTATGAAAATAGGGACGTTCTGCCTTCCGCTCTGACGTTTCTCCCATGAAAATAGGGACGTTCTGCCATCCCCTCCGACGTTTCTCCCATGAAAATAGGGACGTTCTGCCATCCCCTCCGACGTTTCTCCTGTGAAAATAGGGGCGCGTTGCCATCCCCTCCGACGTTTCTCCCGTGAAAATAGGGACGTTCTGCCTTCCCCTCCGACGTTTCTCCCATGAAAATAGGGACGTTCTGCCATCCCCTCCGACGTTTCTCCTGTGAAAATAGGGACGTTCTGCCTTCCCCTCTGACGTTTCTCCTGTGAAAATAGGGACGTTCTGCCTTCCCCTCTGACGTTTCTCCTATGAAAATAGGGACGTTCTGCCTTCCCCTCTGACGTTTCCCCTATGAAAATAGGGACGTTCTGCCTTCCGCGCCGACGTTTCTCCTATGAAAATAGGGACGTTCTGCCTTCCGCTCCGACGTTTCTCCTATGAAAATAGGGACGTTCTGCCTTCCGCTCCAACGTTTCTCCTATGAAAATAGGGACGTTCTGCCTTCCGCTCTGACGTTTCTCCCATGAAAATAGGGACGTTCTGCCTTCCGCTCCAACGTTTCTCCTATGAAAATAGGGACGTTCTGCCTTCCGCTCCGACGTTTCTCCTATGAAAATAGGGATGTTCTGCCTTCCGCTCCAACGTTTCTCCTATGAAAATAGGGACGTTCTGCCTTCCGCTCTGACGTTTCTCCTATGAAAATAGGGACATTCTCATTCCACATGCTCCCGTGTGTCTTAGGTGGTTTAAATGCATGTTCTTTCTTTGATGCATATGTAATAAAGGAGGACCACGTTATGTAAAAGTTACATAGTTTCTCACATCGTTTTCTTTGACCTACTCTCTCTGTTAACTTTTCCATAAAAATTAATTCCTTAAATTAAAATTATGGTTCACGTTTAATGTTCTCCGGTGTCCAGCAGTGGCAAGATGCACAATGAAGTCTTTTGTCTCTTACGATTTTGTGCTTCGTTTGCAGATAGAGAAAGCTATGCTATTTCGGGATCTTGATTGATCAATTGAGATGGAATTGGTTCCATTTCCTGGGCAGTATCTTTAGGAAAGGAAAGGGAGTCATTTCTGCTGTTTCCGGACATTTTTTTTAAAAAAATCATTTTTATTAAGTTTTCATTTAAAATACAGCAACACCAACAAAATACATAGATATTTCAAATCTTTTTACATTTGTCCAGACATAATCTAATCAGCCGGTCATGTGTCGCCCGGAAGAACACAGCATCCATCTGCAGAAAATTCAGCAATGGAGACCTGGGCAAGGGCAGCAATCGACCCCACATTCGCTCCATAAGATGCACAGACATTTCCCCTTTTTAGGAGGAAATAAACAAATCGGAACACACCTATCTGTGCTGAAATAGCGAAGGCGAAAGCAACAGCTCGCCATATTAAATCTTATTTTTTCCCCTCCTCCTGTAGGAAATAAATATATCCCACCTGTATTGCGAGCGAGCGATACGAAACTTTGTGTCGTGTGTTGATGATGATAATAATAACAACAACAACAACAACAATAATAATAATAATTATTATTTATGACTTGTACCCTGCCCATCTGGCTGGCTTTCCCCAGCCACTCTGGGCGGCTTCCAATAAACACCAAAATCACATGAAAATGTCATGCATGAAAAACGTCCCTGAACAAGGCTGCCTTCATATGTCTTCCAGATGTCATACAGTTGTTTATTTCTTTAACATCTGATGGGAGGGCGCCACCACCGAGAAGGCGCCTGGTTTCCTGTAACTACGACCTTTAGTGGGGGGTGTGTGTTGGAATTTTATTTAAAAATAACACGAATTGCGACACACCTACCTGTGTGCTGCAATAGCAAAGGCTAAAGCGAGCAGCTCGCCATATTAGATCTTTTCCCCCCTCCTCCTCCTGTAGGAAATAGATATATCCCAGACATGTTGCAAGCGATTGATAGGAAGCTTGGTGCTGTGCGATTCCAGATACGACCTTGGGGGGGGGGGAGAAAAACATTCAACAATGGAGGCCTGGGCAAGGGGCCGGGGGCCAGAAAGGGAGCCAACGACTGACCTCACATTCGCTCCATAAGACGCACAGACCTCTCCCCTTCCTTTTTAGGAGGAAAAAGTGTCTTACGGAGCGAAAAATACAATAGTTGCTCTCGAAGGCACTGCTGGACCGTTTGCCTATCCCTGCCCTGAACCGAATCTCCCTGCCCGTTTTGAACCTGCGCCCGGGTCCCTTCCCCAGGCGGTGGCACCGAGGTCCCCTGGGCCACCTCCCCCAGTCTGCCCCACGGAGGACCTCAAGGTCCATGAAGAGCAACACCCTAGAGGTCCCGGGCCCTAAGGAGGTCTGATTAGCCTCTATTGCTGCAATGTTCTTACAATCAATTTGTTCTCAAATATGATTTGATACTACAAGAAACTACAAGAAAGAAGATTCTTTCTTGTAGAACATTCTTGTAGTTCTTGTCGCAGCTGCACTGGTAGACCCTCTTGTTGCAGATGCTGTGCTTGAAGAAGCCCTTGCAGCCCTCGCAGGATCCAAACTACAAGAAAGAAGATTCCACCTAAACATTAGGAAGAACTTCCTGACAGTAGGAGCTGTTCGACAGTGGAATTTGCTGCCAAGGAGTGTGGTGGAGTCTCCTTCTTTGGAGGTCTTGAAGCAGAGGCTTGACAACTATATGTCAGGAGTGCTCTGATGGTGTTTCCTGCTTGGCAGGGGGTTGGGACTCGCTCTTGTGGTCTCTTCCAACTCTATTCTATGATTCTGTGATGCTCGACTGCCCCTCAGTGGCCGAATGTGGATTTGCAGCATGTCCTAATCCTGCTCTGTCTCCCTGAGCTGTTCACACTGTGCTGTGCTCCTGTGATGAGGCTGCATTTTAACGTTGTGTTTGAATCTTGTTTTTTAAGTTGCATTTCAATCAACTTGCTTTTTATTGCTTGTTAGCCGCCCTGAGCCCGGTTTTGGTTGGGGACAGCCGGGTAGAAATAAAATTTATAATAATAATAATAATAATTATTATTATTATTATTAAAACTGCCCCATGTCCCCTTCGTTTCTCTGCGTCCTTGCCCCCGCATCTCACCCGCTGCTGTTTCCTCGCCCCCCCCACCCCGCTTTGCAGGCGACCGGGCAGAGCAGCGCACCTGCCTGATTTGTGGCGACCGCGCCACCGGCCTCCACTACGGCATCATCTCCTGCGAGGGCTGCAAGGGCTTCTTCAAGCGCAGCATCTGCAACAAGAGGGTCTACCGGTGCAGCCGCGACAAGAACTGTGTCATGTCCCGCAAGCAGCGCAACCGCTGCCAGTACTGCCGCCTGCTCAAGTGCCTGCAGATGGGCATGAATCGGAAAGGTACCTTGTGTGTTATTGCGGGGGGCCGGGCTGGGGGCCGAGGTGGTAATAATAATAATAATAATAATAATAATAATAATAATAATAAAATTTCATTTACCCTATTTTTTGCTAAAAAGTAAGGGGAAATGTCTGTGCGTCTTAGGGTCCCTGGAGCCGAATTGCCCAGGGGTGAAAAGCAGATCATGTTTTTTGTTGTTGTTGTTTTTTGAAAGAGGGAAGTGGGTGTTGAAACAAAGCCGCTGATGGCAAGCGATCGGAAGCGAGATAAGGGACGCTAGCAACAAAGGAGGCTGCCTGGGAGGCGGGGAGGTATAGACAGCAAAATTTCAAGGAGAGGAGACAGGAAGACTAAATCAATGAGGAAAGAAATTAGAAAAAAAGAGGAGCAAAAAACTGCTCCAGCTAAGGAAAAGACACTAAGGCAAAGGAGGGGAGAAGGGAGTGTTGAAAGGAAGCAGCTGATCAGTGGGATCGGGAGAGAGATAAGGGAGCTAGATGAAGGAGGCTGCCTGGGAGGGGGGAGGTGAAAGCCCATGGACCCTCAGGAGTTTTACATTGGGTGACCCCAAATTCACCGTCAGATCACATAGCATGTCCATGTCTACAGCCTGCACCAAAACTTTTTGCATTGGGCTACCCCAAACTCACCGTCAAATCACATGTCTGTGGCCTGAGCATGAACCACCAAAATCATAACCTGCTGTTTCGTTTAGAATATTTCCCCCCCCCCCCTTGTTTTCTTCCTCTAAAAACTAGGTGCTGCTTATGGTCAGGTACATTTTATGGAGCGAAAAACACGGAATATCCCACCCTCCCCAGCCGAAGCCGGGCTCAGAGCGGCTAACAACAGTAAAGCAATACTGCATTCTAAAATCAGTTCATTCTAAAATCAAATTGATGGCAACCATTGGGCTAGAGTTCTGTGAGGATTGCCAAAGGAGGGGGTCAGGCTGTGCCCTGGCCAAAGGCCTGGTGGAACAGCTCTGTCTTGCGGAAATATGTCAAGTCCCGCAGGGCCCTAGTCTCTTGTGACGGAGCGTTCCACCAGATTGGAGCCGCAGCTGAAAAAGCCCTGGCTCTGGTCAAGGCCAGCCTAACCTCCCTGTGGTCCGGGACCTCCAAGATGTTTTTGTTTGAGGATCAAGGGACGTACCAGAAGAGGCGGTCCCGTAGGTATGAGGGTCCTAGGCCGTATAGGGCTTTCAAGGGTTAAAACCAGCACCTTGAACCTGATCCTGTACTCCACCGGGAGCCAGCGCAGTTGGTATAGCACTGGGTGAATGTGATCTTGCAGTGAGGACCCCGTAAGGAGTCTCGCCGTGGCATTCTGCACCCGCTGGAGTTTCTGGGTCAGTCTCAAGAGCAGCCCCACGTGGAGCGCGTTGCAATAATCCAGTCTGGAGGCGACCATCGCGTGGAGGTAGTTCAGCACACGTCCTCCGAGTTTCCTAATGGAGCCCTCTGTGGGCGACTCGCCCCAGAGCTTTAGGGGAGCCCCTTGCTCTCGTGCCCGCCCCCAGAGGCTGGCCTCCAGAAGGTGCTGAGATCTCTCAGCCCATGTTCTCCAATAATAATAATAATAATAATAATAATTTATTATTTATACCCCACCCATCTGGCTGGGGTTCCCCAGCCACTATGGGCGGCTTCCAACAAAAGATTAAAATATCATAACCGATCAAACGTTCAAAGCTTCCCTAAACGTGGCTGCCTTCAGATGTCTTCTCAAAGTCTGGTAGTTGTTGTTCTCTTGGACATCCAGCGGAAGGGCATTCCACAGGGCGGGCACCACCACCGAGAAGGCCCTCCGCCTGGTTCCCTGTAACTTGGCTTCTCACAGCGAGGGAGCAGCCAGAAGCCCTTGGTGCTAGACATCCAGGCAGAATGATGGGGGTGGAGATGCTCCTTCTGATACACTTGACCGAGGCCTCAAATTAAGAAATCTGTATTTTTCAGGTCACCAGAGCTGCCAAGCTCTTCCTTGGGGCGATTTCAAAGTTGTTGAGGCTTCTTTTGGTGGGGCAGTGGGCCTCAAATTTGCCTACGGAAACTGCGTAGGAGACTAACCCCCCCTTTTTTTGCTCAAAAAATTCAGGAGAGAACATCATGCTTAACGGGACCGCCCTTCCTGGTATGTCCCCCAGAGGATCCTAAGGTCCATGAATAAGAATAGCTTAAAGGTCCCGGGCCCTAAGGAAGTCAGATTATCCTCCACCAGGGCCTTTTTAGGGGTGGCTCCGACCTGCTGGAACGCTCTGTCCCACGAGACTAGGGCCTGTAAGACAGAGCTATTACACCTGGCCTTCAGTTTGAATTGGCCTGATCCTCTATTCCCTTTCCCCCTTCCCCTTCTATGAATAAACCCTTTCTGGGACCCCACAGTTAAATTCTTCCCTGGTCTCCTTGCTGGCCCTAGTAGGACCAACTTGGCCAGTTAGCCCTGGCGATCATTTGATGTCTATGGACTGGGATTCCCCCCCACCAAAAAAATGACCCCCGGATTTTTGAATTGATATTGATGCTGCATTTATGTTGTATTATATGCTGTTTTTAAGTCACATTTTAATCAGTGTTTTGTATTTGTTGTTAGCCACCCTGAGCCTGGTTTTTAAACCGGGAAGGGCAGGGTATAAATAAATTATTATTATTATTATTAATTACGCATGGGAGAAAACGGTACATATTTGCTGTGTTTGACGTCGCCATGTTGCTTCCTTTTTTCCTTCTCCCCCCCTTTTCCAACGTTATTTCCTGACACTGATCCTTTGGTTTTATCTGGCCGGGCTGGAGTGTGAAGTGGATTTTTAACGTGCTGCCGAGGGGGTTCTGTTGTTGAGAAGTTAGAGGAAGGAAGCAAGCAAGGAAGGAAGATTCCCCAGAAACTCTTTTAGCACGGGTCTTCCTAGGTCCTAAGGGAAAAAAAAAAAGATTCCCCCAGACCCTTTTAGCAGGTCATTCCAGGTGCAAAGAAATAAAGATAGTGGCATCTAGGCACAATTTTTTTTTTAAAAAAGGTCTGAAATGTTTTGAAAAAGAAGTTGAGTTTTGTATAGCTCTAGCTCTAGTGATTAAAACATTAATGTGTTAACATTGCATTTCAGTCTTGTTTTTTCAGTTGCATTTCAATCCACTTGCTTTGATTATTGGTTGTTAGCCGCCCTGAGCCCGGCCTTGGCTGGGGAGGGCGGGGTATAAATAAAATGTTTTATTATCATTATTATTATTAGTGCCCCCTTTGTATATTGTGCTTTAAAACCCTTGCCTTGCAGCCGAGTCCTAGATGTGAACCCAGAGGCCCTTGCTCGTTTCGCAGGGAGTGGCGTGGAAGCGAAACCCACGCGTTCTTTTGTCGTCGCGCTTCCCCCCCCCCCCCGCAAAAAAGGGGCAGGGGATCGGGAGCTGCGTGCGAAAGGCTGCGAAGCGGATTGTCTCCCCTCCCGGGGCACCGGGCTTTTTTGGGCGGGGTCGTTTGCCGCTGCGGCTGAGACCGAAGGGCTGTGCTGGCCAAGACCGAAGGGCGAGGGGCGCAGGATTGGGGGGCAGCGGCGGCCAGGGAGAGAGCAGCCGCAGTCCTAGAGCACAACCACTAGGGGGAGCCTGCTTGGATCACTGGCCCACAGGCAGAGGCCAAACCGCCCCCACTTTCTCTCCTGAGGATCTGTTGGCCGGATCGCCCAAAATCTGAGAGTTATGGGCACCATTCTTTCGCTCCAATTTTATCTCGGGGATCTGTTGGGCGGATCCCCGGAATCCGAGAGTTTCGGGCATCATTCTTCCGTTCTGCTTTCTCTCCCAAGGATCTGTTGGCCGGATCCCCCGGAATCTGAGAGTTATGGGCATCATTCTTTCTCTCCTGAGTATCCGTTGGCTGGATCCCTGGAATCTGAGAGTTATGGGCATCATTCTTTCGCTCTGATTTCTCTCGAATTTCAGGTGATCCGGCCAACAGATCCTCAGGAGAGAAACCGGCGTGAAAGAATGGTGCCCATAACTCTCGGATTTCGGAAATCTGAAAGTTACAGGCACCATTCTTTTCCTCCGCTTTCTCTTCCAAGGATCCGTTGGCTGGATCAACTGAAATCTGGGAATTACGGGCCCTGTGCCACGGAGACGATCCTTGCCTGCTGCCCGGTCTTTCCTCTCCTGCTTCAGCCCGGCTTGTTGGCCTTTCCCTTCGGCACCTCTGAGCGCCATTTCGACTTCTTTACAATATATATAAATTTATTTTCCGTTTTTGTTGCGGTCACAGACTTCCAATGCTAATGCGTATTAGGCTTCCCTCCCCCCCCCCTTGTGGTTCCTTATCCATTTTAATCAGGCACCTCCAACCTTCAGTTCCCGGGTGGCCCACCCCGCCCACCCCTCCCGTGGCAACGGGCGGGGGGAGGCCGGGGCGCCCGTGGGCCAGTCCCTAACCATCTGCTCTCGCTGCCTTCTTGTTTTTCAAGCAATTCGTGAAGATGGCATGCCCGGAGGCAGGAACAAGAGCATCGGACCTGTCCAGGTGAGCGGCCGTTGGGTTTCTCTCAAGTAGGCACCCCCCAAAACCTTCGGCCCTCCCGATGTTCGCGTGCTGCCAAATAGAGCAGTTCTTTTCAAGGATTATCGGGACAAAAGGAACGAGGAGGCGGAAGGGGAAGCGAAGCAGTTTTATTAACAAATAAAACCTACCCGACAGGGGCTACCCAATCTCCCCTTCAGCTGCCCAGAGCCCCCCAGGTAGAGCAGCAGGAGAGAGACCCCAGCCGTCGGGTCTCCCACCATCGGGTCCTTTGATTTGGGTAGAAGCCCCTCCCACCTCATGGCTTTTATAGCCTGCCTTGATGTCATCCAGGGCACCTGGCGTCACTCATGGTCAGCCCCGGACCCCAAGACAGAATTAACGACGAAGACTGTTCCTGGGCACCCAGTACGGGCGCGTGAACAGAACCGGGCAAGGGATAAAAATGTCCAGAAGAGGTGGAAGACCATCACCCGAAGGATTGGGTTCTTCTGTGTTGCAAGTGCCGGCTGCAGGGAGATTCTCAGCCGCTCTGTCTTAATTCCATCTCAGGGTCCTGGGCTAATCATGAGTCACACCAGGTGCCCTTGATGACGTCCAGGAAGAAAAGCAAATCAATACTCGATAGGAAAAAAAAACTAATCCATTCAAAAGTACGCATTCTGACAAGGATTACAAACTTCAGTGGAGATTGCAAACTCAAACTCATAAAAATACGTAGAACACAATAATTCGTTACAGAATTATGAAAGTTTATGAGTTGAGATAAATTAACATAATCCATATTCGTCGTGGATGTCTTCGTTTCAATCATTTAGCAAAAGTCGGAAGTCAATTATGGATTAGAAACCAGGACAACGTTCTCAACTCTTGCCGGTTCCGTTCATGTGCTTGTCCTGGGTGCCCGGGAGCCATCGTCTTTGGGAGAAGATCGGTTGTTCATCCTTAATTCCATCTTCCATTTATTTGTTAATAAAACTGTTTCCGGTTCCTCTTCCACCTCCTCATCCCTTTTGTCCTGATCTCCTTGGAAAAACTGCTGTATTTGGCAGCACAGTTTGGGACTACAATTCCCATCCTCCCTCGCCGCCGCTCCCGTTAGCTAGGGATCCTGGGAGTTGTAGGCCCCAACATCGGGAGGGCCACAGGAGAGCACCGAGCCTACCCCGGTTGGCACATTTTCTCACTGCCTCCCTCCGTTTTTGTGTGTGCTTGGGTCGGGGAGGGGGCCGTTTTTCAGAACGCTGCTGGTGGCCAGATCTTGGGCCGCGTCGGCGCTCCTGCCTCCCAGTCCTGCCGCCCTCGCCCGCCCCAGCCAGCCCTCCGGGAGCTGCTCCTCCCGAAGCCAGCACCAGCCCTTTGGTCCGTGCCAAGCCCTCCGAAAAGCTGGCTGCGCCCCAGTTTCCAAAGCTGCCCGGGGAATGTCCGCTTGGTGGGTGGGATGGCTCGCCCGGAGAGGTCTTGCGAAACTCCGTGCAGTTTAGGTCCTGGCCAAGAAAAGGCGCCCAACGGCTCTCGCCAGGCTGCGGTGTTTCTCCGGGGACGGGGGCCACAGTGGGAATGCGCAATGGCACCTTTGGGGAGTCTCTGGCCTCGCCCTCCGGCAAGCTGTGCCGCGGATTCTCCCCACAAGTCATGGCTGGAGAATCCAGGTAACTGGGGTCCCCAGAGAGTTGGCCTGGCTGCCCCCTTTTTCCTGGGAAACGTCTGAGCTGAGGGGGGCCTGTGATTTTTGGAGCGATCAGGGGAGAGAATTCATTTCCATGAAAGGGGTCTGAGGTAATTTCCGTTCTGTGTTTTTAGCCACACGCTAGCAGGAAAGCATCGTTTAAAAATCTGCAAGAAATGTTATTTGTAGATAAGCAGCCCAAAAAAGCAGAAAAAACTCATGCCGTTACCCTCGGGACATTGTAAGGCTGTTGCAGCAAAAGAATATATATATTGTGATCCGTTCTGGCTTCTGAAATTCAGAATATTTTTTTTCTTGTTTTCCTCCTCCAAAAACTAGGTGCTATAAATATATATATAGTTTTGCTGCAGCAGCCTTACAGCGTCTAAAGGACGTTGCTAAGGCCCTTGCAAGGCCGTTGCTGGAATAAAAACCCACTTGAGCCGACAGGTGAAAGAACAGGAGGAGCCTTCTGGCAGAGAATGTCCTCGGACGTTGCTAAGGCCCTTTCAAGGCTGTTGCTGGAATAAAAACCCACTTGAGCCAATTGGTGAAAGAGCAGGAGGAGCCTTCTGGCAGAGGCTGAGCGCTGAGCGCATTTCGCTCCACCACCAGCAAAGGGTAGCAGCTCAAAGGCTGGCAGGGAGCTGGCGTGGCACAGCAGGGGGGGTCTGAGAACTGCCCTGAGAACCCCTTCTTCCCTTCGGCTCGCTGTCTGCAGAGGGGGCCGCTCGACCCTTGGAGGGGGGCGGCTTGAGTAAAGGCCGGGGTCTGTGCGTGTCCCTCCTCTCCTTCTCCCCGCTCCCCGCAGATCTCTGAGGAGGAGATTGAGAGGATCATGTCCGGGCAGGAATTCGAAGGCGAGGCCAACATCTCGTGGAGCAACAACGGAGACAGCGACAACAGCTCCCCCGGGAATGGGGTCTCGGAGAGCAACCAGCCCTCGCCCGTCTCAACGCCTTCGTCAAGGTGGGACGCTGGGGGGGGGGGGCGGGGAAAGGTTCTCAGGCCAGACGAGAATGGGGGTCGGGAGGCGATTCTCGCACTCGGGCCCGGTACCCTGCTGAGGTGCAATCAGCTTGTTGATTTATTAAATATATATACCCGGGGGTCTCGACATGGGGGTGGGGAAAGTTCTCAGGCTGCATGAGACGGGGTGTGTGTGTGTGTGTGTGTGTGTGTGTGTGTGTGTCGGGAGGCGGTTCTCACATTTGGGTCTGGTGGCTCACCGGGGTGCACATTGATATTACTTACTAATTTTGTTATTATTAAATTTATATACCTGGGGGTCTTGACTCCATCTTCAAGGTGGGGGGTGATGAAAAGATCTTGGGCCAGATCAGAACGGGGGTCGGGAGGGGGGTCAGGAGGCAGTTCTGGCACTCAGGCCCAGTAGCCTACTGGGGTGCAATCGGCACGTTGATTATTAACATTATTTATTGAATTTATGTACCTGGGGGGGTCTCAATTACCGTCTTCAAGGTGGGGGGCTGGGGGAAGATGCTCAGACTTTTGGGGGGGCTATTGGGTCGTTTTTATTTTGATTAGGTATTTTGTGGTTTTATAATAATTAATAAAGTGGGGTTTTTGGGTGGTTTTCGTGTTGATTATATGTTTTCAGGTTGATTATATGGGGCTGCCCAGAGTGGCTGGGGAAATAACAATTTACGGCGATAACATTTTGGGTTTATAATATATAAACCCAATAATGAATATAATAATAATTATATTTATAATAATAAATAATAAATTCTTATTTATGCCCCGGCTGAGACTGGGTTTAGGGTGGCTAACACCGAATATAAATGTGCTTTTATATTTTGATTGTGTTTCGTGAACCGTATAAGGCAGTGTGGGCCAGGGGCCAGGTGCCCTCCAGCTCTTTTCTGGACTACAACTCCCATCACCCCTCTCTCGCAGGACCAGTGGGTCAGGGATGATGGGAATTCATATTCACAACATTGACAGGTTGGGGTTTTTTTGTATGTGTTCCTGTCAGCTTTGCTTTACTCAAGTAAGGCATTGTTTTCGGCATCAAGGCTTTAGATTCCGTTTCAAAAGGAGGGAGGGGCTCTTTCACCCTCTGAGTTGCAGGGGGTCCCGACTGCTGCAGTCAATTTTTTGATGAACAACTTCAGCCTTTAATTAAATAAAATTTTACAACAGGTTTGGTTTTAATGTATACCTTTTCTTTGGAGATTTAACTGCTAAACTGAAAGAGAATCTACAAAAACAACCACTCTAGAAACAGGATTCCTCCTGCCAATGTGAAACGCACACTTTTCAGTGGTGTCTCTCTGGTTCACGACCTGCACAAGGAATATAATTGCACTTCCATGATAAGTTACGTAACAGTCAACTTCCACTCTGCAGTAACTAAAAGGCATTGATTTCTACGTGGACCATAATCCATTTAGAACTCCATACACCAACCCCCCTCCTTTTTTAAACAAAAAATAGCCTTTAGTAATTGCAGCTGCATTTTGCTTGTTGCTAGGGTGAAAAAAAAATACAAAAATAAGCATCTATTCTTTTCTACACTTACAAAAAATTCCTAAAAAGGTACCTGGTTTTAGAAAGTACAGTCCCTTTGCACTGTGCCCACCTACAAGCCCCCTTTTGAACCTAGTGAAGGCATTGCATGCAGCAGAGGGGCTGGTGAAGCCTGGCAGTCAGTTCATAGCCCTTTAGATATGCAATGGGACTTGCTGCAATTGACCTCGGGGTTTTGTGAAGGTTTAAATGTCTGCTCGCTACCCAGAAGGGGAGTCACCTGTCTTCCACCCTGCCCTGTGGGGCCGCTGCATCAAGAAACGTGGGTAGCCACTCCCAGCCCACCTCAGTCAAACCCCAAACAGCTGGAGGGCCAAGAGATCAGGCATGGCCCAAGTTGGCCCTCCAGCTCTTTTCTGGACTACAACTCCCATCATCCCTTGCTCGCAGGACCAGTGTTTAAGGATGATGGGAATTGTAGTCCCCAAACGGCTGGAGGGCCACGTTTGACTCCCAATCATCCCTAGCTCCCAGGACCAGTGGTCAGGGATGATGGGAATTGTAGTCCCTAAACTTTGCAGGACAAGTGGGTCAGGGATGATGGGAACTGTAGTCCCTAAACCTTGTAGGACCAGTGGTCAGGGATGGGAATTGTAGTCTCCAAAACCTGGAGGGCCGGGGATGATGGGAATTGTAGTCCCCCAACTGCTGGAGGGCCACGTTTGACTCCCAATCATCCCTAGCTCCCAGGAGCAGTGGTCAGAGATGATGGGAACTGTAGTCCCTAAACTTTGCAGGACAAGTGGGTCAGGGATGATGGGAACTATAGTCCCTTAACCTTGTAGGACCAGTGGTCAGGGATGGGAATTGTAGTCTCCAAAAACTGGAGGGCCGGGGATGATAGGAATTGTAGTCCCCCAACTGCTGGAGGGCCACGTTTGACTCCCATCATCCCTAGCTCCCAGGGGCAGTGGTCAGGGATGATGGGAATTGTAGTCTCCAAACTGCTGGAGGGCCATGTTTGACTCCCATCATCCCTAGCTCCCAGGAGCAGTGGTCAGGGATGATGGGAATTGTAGTCCCCCAACTGCTGGAGGGCCACGTTTGACTCCCATCATCCCTAGCTCCCAGGAGCAGTGGTCAGGGATGATGGGAATTGTAGTCCCCCAACTGCTGCAGGGCCACGTTTGACTCCCATCATCCCTAGCTCCCAGGAGCAGTGGTCAGGGATGATGGGAATTGTAGTCCCCCAACTGCTGGAGGGCCACGTTTGACTCCCATCATCCCTAGCTCCCAGGACCAGTGGGTCAGGGATGATGGGAACTGTAGTCCCTAAACCTTGCAGGACAAGTGGGTCAGGGATGGGAATTGTAGTCTCCAAAAACTGGAGGGCCGGGGATGATGGGAATTGTAGTCTCCAAACTGCTGGAGGGCCACGTTTGACTCCCATCATCCCTAGCTCCCAGAAGCAGTGGTCAGGGATGATGGGAACTGTAGTCCCTAAACCTTACAGGACAAGTGGGTCAGGGATGATGGGAACTATAGTCCCTAAACCTTGTAGGACCAGTGGTCAGGGATGGGAATTGTAGTCTCCAAAAACTGGAGGGCCGGGGATGATGGGAATTGTAGTCCCCCAACTGCTGGAGGGCCACGTTTGACTCCCAATCATCCCTAGCTCCCAGGAGCAGTGGTCAGGGATGATGGGAATTGTAGTCCCCCAAAGGCTGGAGGGCCACGTTTGACTCCCATCATCCTTAGCTCCCAGGAGCAGTGGTCAGAGATGATGGGAACTGTAGTCCCTAAACTTTGCAGGACAAGTGGGTCAGGGATGATGGGAACTATAGTCCCTTAACCTTGTAGGACCAGTGGTCAGGGATGGGAATTGTAGTCTCCAAAAACTGGAGGGCCGGGGATGATGGGAAGTGTAGTCCCCCAACTGCTGGAGGACCACATTTGACTCCCATCATCCCTAGCTCCCAGGAGCAGTGGTCAGGGATGATGGGAATTGTAGTCCCTAAACTTTGCAGGACAAGTGGGTCAGGGATGATGGGAACTATAGTCCCTTAACCTTGTAGGACCAGTGGTCAGGGATGGGAATTGTAGTCTCCAAAAACTGGAGGGCCGGGGATGATAGGAATTGTAGTCCCCCAACTGCTGGAGGGCCACGTTTGACTCCCATCATCCCTAGCTCCCAGGAGCAGTGGTCAGGGATGATGGGAATTGTAGTCTCCAAACTGCTGGAGGGCCATGTTTGACTCCCATCATCCCTAGCTCCCAGGAGCAGTGGTCAGGGATGATGGGAATTGTAGTCCCCCAACTGCTGGAGGGCCACGTTTGACTCCCATCATCCCTAGCTCCCAGGAGCAGTGGTCAGGGATGATGGGAATTGTAGTCCCCCAACTGCTGCAGGGCCACGTTTGACTCCCATCATCCCTAGCTCCCAGGAGCAGTGGTCAGGGATGATGGGAATTGTAGTCCCCCAACTGCTGGAGGGCCACGTTTGACTCCCATCATCCCTAGCTCCCAGGACCAGTGGGTCAGGGATGATGGGAACTGTAGTCCCTAAACCTTGCAGGACAAGTGGGTCAGGGATGGGAATTGTAGTCTCCAAAAACTGGAGGGCCGGGGATGATGGGAATTGTAGTCTCCAAACTGCTGGAGGGCCACGTTTGACTCCCATCATCCCTAGCTCCCAGAAGCAGTGGTCAGGGATGATGGGAACTGTAGTCCCTAAACCTTACAGGACAAGTGGGTCAGGGATGATGGGAACTATAGTCCCTAAACCTTGTAGGACCAGTGGTCAGGGATGGGAATTGTAGTCTCCAAAAACTGGAGGGCCGGGGATGATGGGAATTGTAGTCCCCCAACTGCTGGAGGGCCACGTTTGACTCCCAATCATCCCTAGCTCCCAGGAGCAGTGGTCAGGGATGATGGGAATTGTAGTCCCCCAAAGGCTGGAGGGCCACGTTTGACTCCCATCATCCTTAGCTCCCAGGAGCAGTGGTCAGAGATGATGGGAACTGTAGTCCCTAAACTTTGCAGGACAAGTGGGTCAGGGATGATGGGAACTATAGTCCCTTAACCTTGTAGGACCAGTGGTCAGGGATGGGAATTGTAGTCTCCAAAAACTGGAGGGCCGGGGATGATGGGAAGTGTAGTCCCCCAACTGCTGGAGGACCACATTTGACTCCCATCATCCCTAGCTCCCAGGAGCAGTGGTCAGGGATGATGGGAATTGTAGTCCCCCAACTGCTGGAGGGCCACGTTTGACTCCCATCATCCCTAGCTCCCAGGAGCAGTGGTCAGGGATGATGGGAATTGTAGTCCCCCAACTGCTGGAGGGCCATGTTTGACTCCCATCATCCCTAGCTCACAGGAGCAGTGGGTCAGGGATGATGGGAAGTATAGTCCCTAAACCTTGCAGGACAAGTGGGTCAGGGATGATGGGAACTATAGTCCCTAAACCTTGTAGGACCAGTGGTCAGGGATGGGAATTGTAGTCTCCAAAAACTGGAGGGCCGGGGATGATGGGAATTGTAGTCTCCAAACTGCTGGAGGGCCACGTTTGACTCCCATCATCCCTAGCTCCCAGGACCAGTGGGTCAGGGATGATGGGAAGTATAGTCCCTAAACCTTGTAGGACCACATTTGACTCCCATCATCCCTAGCTCACAGGACCAGTGGTCAGGGATGATGGGAACTGTAGTCCCTAAACTTTGCAGGACAAGTGGGTCAGGGATGATGGGAACTATAGTCCCTTAACCTTGTAGGACCAGTGGTCAGGGATGGGAATTGTAGTCTCCAAAAACTGGAGGGCCGGGGATGATGGGAATTGTAGTCCCCCAACTGCTGGAGGGCCACGTTTGACTCCCATCATCCCTAGCTCCCAGGACCAGTGGGTCAGGGATGATGGGAATTGTAGTCCCCCAACTGCTGCAGGGCCACGTTTGACTCCCATCATCCCTAGCTCCCAGGAGCAGTGGTCAGGGATGATGGGAATTGTAGTCCCCCAACTGCTGGAGGGCCACGTTTGACTCCCATCATCCCTAGCTCCCAGGAGCAGTGGGTCAGGGATGATGGGAACTATAGTCCCTAAACCTTGTAGGACCAGTGGTCAGGGATGGGAATTGTAGTCTCCAAAAACTGGAGGGCCGGGGATGATGGGAATTGTAGTCTCCAAACTGCTGGAGGGCCACGTTTGACTCCCATCATCCCTAGCTCCCAGAAGCAGTGGTCAGGGATGATGGGAACTGTAGTCCCTAAACCTTACAGGACAAGTGGGTCAGGGATGATGGGAACTATAGTCCCTAAACCTTGTAGGACCAGTGGTCAGGGATGGGAATTGTAGTCTCCAAAACCTGGAGGGCCGGGGATGATGGGAATTGTAGTCCCCCAACTGCTGGAGGGCCACGTTTGACTCCCAATCATCCCTAGCTCCCAGGAGCAGTGGTCAGGGATGATGGGAATTGTAGTCCCCCAAAGGCTGGAGGGCCACGTTTGACTCCCATCATCCTTAGCTCCCAGGAGCAGTGGTCAGAGATGATGGGAACTGTAGTCCCTAAACTTTGCAGGACAAGTGGGTCAGGGATGATGGGAACTATAGTCCCTTAACCTTGTAGGACCAGTGGTCAGGGATGGGAATTGTAGTCTCCAAAAACTGGAGGGCCGGGGATGATGGGAATTGTAGTCCCCCAACTGCTGGAGGGCCACGTTTGACTCCCATCATCCCTAGCTCCCAGGAGCAGTGGTCAGGGATGATGGGAATTGTAGTCCCCCAACTGCTGGAGGGCCACGTTTGACTCCCATCATCCCTAGCTCCCAGGAGCAGTGGTCAGAGATGATGGGAACTGTAGTCCCTAAACCTTGCAGGACAAGTGGGTCAGGGATGATGGGAACTATAGTCCCTAAACCTTGTAGGACCAGTGGTCAGGGATGGGAATTGTAGTCTCCAAAAACTGGAGGGCCGGGGATGATGGGAATTGTAGTCTCCAAACTGCTGGAGGGCCACGTTTGACTCCCATCATCCCTAGCTCCCAGAAGCAGTGGTCAGGGATGATGGGAATTGTAGTCTCCAAACTGCTGGAGGGCCACGTTTGACTCCCATCATCCCTAGCTCCCAGGACCAGTGGTCAGGGATGATGGGAACTGTAGTCCCTAAACTTTGCAGGACAAGTGGGTCAGGGATGATGGGAACTATAGTCCCTTAACCTTGTAGGACCAGTGGTCAGGGATGGGAATTGTAGTCTCCAAAAACTGGAGGGCCGGGGATGATGGGAAGTGTAGTCCCCCAACTGCTGGAGGACCACATTTGACTCCCAATCATCCCCAGCTCCCAGGAGCAGTGGTCAGGGATGATGGGAATTGTAGTCCCCCAACTGCTGCAGGGCCACGTTTGACTCCCATCATCCCTAGCTCCCAGGACCAGTGGGTCAGGTATGATGGGAATTGTAGTCCCCAATCTCCTGGAGGGCCACGTTTGACTCCCAACATCCTTAGCTACCAGGAGCAGTGGTCAGGGATGATGGGAACTGTAGTCCCTAAACCTTGTAGGACCAGTGGTCAGGGATGGGAATTGTAGTCTCCAAAAACTGGAGGGCCGGGGATGATGGGAATTGTAGTCCCCAAACTGCTGGAGGGCCACGTTTGACTCCCATCATCCCTAGCTCCCAGGAGCAGTGGTCAGGGATGATGGGAACTGTAGTCCCCCAACTGCTGGAGGGCCATGTTTGACTGCCATCATCCTTAGCTTACAGGAGCAGTGGTCAGGGATGATGGGAATTGTAGTCCCTCAACTGCTGGAGGGCCATGTTTGACTCCCATCATCCCCAGCTCCCAGGACCAGTGGGTCAGGGATGATGGGAAGTATAGTCCCTAAACCTTGTAGGACAAGTGGGTCGGGGATGATGGGAACTATAGTCCCTAAACCTTGTAGGACCAGTGGTCAGGGATGGGAATTGTAGTCTCCAAAAACTGGAGGGCCGGGGATGATAGGAATTGTAGTCCCCCAACTGCTGGAGGGCCACGTTTGACTCCCATCATCCCTAGCTCCCAGGAGCAGTGGTCAGGGATGATGGGAATTGTAGTCTCCAAACTGCTGGAGGGCCACGTTTGACTCCCATCATCCCTAGCTCCCAGGAGCAGTGGTCAGGGATGATGGGAATTGTAGTCTCCAAACTGCTGGAGGGCCACGTTTGACTCCCATCATCCCTAGCTCCCAGGAGCAGTGGTCAGGGATGATGGGAATTGTAGTCTCCAAACTGCTGGAGGGCCACGTTTGACTCCCATCATCCCTAGCTCCCAGGAGCAGTGGTCAGGGATGATGGGAAGTGTAGTCCCCCAACTGCTGCAGGGCCACGTTTGACTCCCATCATCCCTAGCTCCCAGGAGCAGTGGTCAGGGATGATGGGAAGTGTAGTCCCCCAACTGCTGCAGGGCCACGTTTGACTCCCATCATCCCTAGCTCCCAGGAGCAGTGGTCAGGGATGATGGGAATTGTAGTCTCCAAACTGCTGGAGGGCCACGTTTGACTCCCATCATCCCTAGCTCACAGGAGCAGTGGTCAGGGATGATGGGAAGTGTAGTCCCCAAACTGCTGCAGGGCCACGTTTGACTCCCATCATCCCTAGCTCACAGGAGCAGTGGTCAGGGATGATGGGAACTGTAGTCCCTAAACCTTGCAGGACAAGTGGGTCAGGGATGATGGGAACTATAGTCCCTAAACCTTGTAGGACCAGTGGTCAGGGATGGGAATTGTAGTCTCCAAAAACTGGAGGGCCGGGGATGATGGGAATTGTAGTCCCCAAACGGCTGGAGGGCCACGTTTGACTCCCATCATCCCTACCTCCCAGGACCAGTGGGTTAGGGATGATGGGAATTGTAGTCTCCAAACTGCTGCAGGGCCACGTTTGACTCCCATCATCCCTAGCTCCCAGGAGCAGTGGTCAGGGATGATGGGAATTGTAGTCCCCCAACTGCTGGAGGGCCATGTTTGACTCCCATCATCCTTAGCTCCCAGGACCAGTGGGTCAGGTATGATGGGAATTGTAGTCCCCCAACTGCTGGAGGGCCACGTTTAACTGCCATCATCCCTAGCTCCCAGGAGCAGTGGTCAGGTATGATGGGAATTGTTGTCCCCCAACTGCTGGAGGGCCATGTTTGACTCCCATCATCCTTAGCTCCCAGGAGCAGTGGTCAGGGATGATGGGAATTGTAGTCCCCCAACTGCTGGAGGGCCACGTTTAACTGCCATCATCCCTAGCTCACAGGAGAAGTGGTCAGGGATGATGGGAATTGTAGTCTCCAAACTGCTGCAGAGCCACGTTTGACTGCCATCATCCCTAGCTCACAGGAGCAGTGGTCAGGGATGATGGGAACTGTAGTCCCTAAACCTTGCAGGACCAGTGGTCAGGGATGGGAATTGTAGTCTCCAAAAACTGGAGGGCCGGGGATGATGGGAATTGTAGTCTCCAAACTGCTGGAGGGCCACGTTTGACTCCCATCATCCCTAGCTCCCAGGGGCAGTGGTCAGGGATGATGGGAATTGTAGTCTCCAAACTGCTGGAGGGCCACGTTTGACTCCCATCATCCCTAGCTCCCAGGACAGGGATGATGGGAATTGTAGTCCCAAAACATCCCCAAGTCTGGCCATCATTGGTATAGGGTTATATATTGATTCAATCAAACAATCAATCATGGCATGGAATGGTGGAAGGTCTGGACCCCCCCCTTCCATTTCCTGTGCCCCCTTCCCCTCCCTCTTAACCCCCGCCTTGCCTCTTCCAGCAGATCTGTCGAGCTGAACGGATTTGCCGCACTCAGGGATCCATACCTGGGGGGCCCTGGGCCCGCCCCCTACCAATACCTCCCGCACCTTCAGAGCTGCCCGGCGCACTCGGCCCTGCTGCCCCCGCCCCCTCGGAGCCTCGACCCCCAGGCCCCCGCTCTCCTCATCAGCCAGCTGGTCTCGGCCGAGGACCTGGACCCCCTCGGCACCCCCATGCTCATCGAAGACGGGTGAGTGACACCCCCCTTTCTGCCTGCTGGTGGCCCCCTCATAGCGGCACAATGGGGAGCCTTGCCACACGGGGCGAGGGGGCAAAGCCGCTTCTGGCGAACCAGAGCAGTGCACGGAAACGCCATTTACCTTCCCTCCGTAGCGGGACCTATCGATCCACTTTGAATGTGCTTTAAAACCGCTAGGTTGGTGGAAGCAGGGACTGAGCGACGGACGCTTGCCCCGTGACGGGGATTCGAACTGACCGCCCTAGGCTCAGTGGTTTAAGCCACAGTGCCACCCGCGTCCTTTAAAAAATGCAAAGCAGACCCGTGAAAAAGAAACCCATGGAGGGGTGGTATTAAACGGTGCGAAGGCAACCGGCACTCGCTTTGGTCCTCTATCCACTCTCCCTCCCGCAGGTACAAAGTGACCCAGTCGGAGCTCTTTGCGCTGCTGTGCCGCCTGGCCGATGAGCTCCTTTTCCGCCAGATCGCCTGGGTCAAGAAGTTGCCCTTCTTTGGCGAGCTGTCCATCAAGGACTACACCTGTCTCCTGGGCTCCACCTGGCAGGAGCTGGCCCTCCTCTCCTCGCTGACCGTCTATGGCAACCAGATTTTCGGAGACCTGGCTGACGTCACTGCCAAGTACTCCCCGTCCGACGAGGAGCTCCACAGGTGAGGCTGATGGGGGGGGGGGGGGAAGACAGTCGTGGAACTGAGAAATGTCACAGAAACATTACCTTTACAGAACGTTACGTTACGGAAGCACCTCTTACATCTCACTTCTTAGAAGCTAAATGTAAGGCAGTGGATTTCAAATGTTTGATCATTTATAAACCTCAAACTCCTGAGATAAATGCAGATATTTTGAGAAAGAAATTGCTACAGAAAGAAACATATTGGATTTTTAGATTTGGTTCCTTAATTCCGTCAGGTCTCAATTCTTATATCGACTTTCGTTCCTTCTTGTAATAATTTCTTACAGCTCTATTTAATATTATTCTGGTTATTCTTTACAAATCTTAGCAATCCCACCCTTTGTTTGAACTAGATGGTCTGTCCCTTTAAAAATTCTTTTGCCTTACAGTATAAAAACCTGTGATTGGAAACTCTCTTTATCAGTCTTTAACATCAGCAGCCAGGAGCTTTTCATCCCTGTTTTTGAGTTTGTTTGAAACTTACAGCTTATCTCTTATTCTTTTGTAAGTTTTTATTAAAACCCTTTTGTAAAGGCAATACTAGAATTTTTATAACCGAGTCCTCAATTTCTTATTACTACTGCTTGGCTCTCTAAAATGGGGCTATGTATAAAACTTGTCACTGAGGTTTTCCTACCTTTTTTGTAAACTCAGGGAAGCATTTCAGCCCTGCTCTTTGTATGAAATCATTTAAGGTTTATAATTTCTTTATATCCTTCTGAGGAAACTGATTAGTTCAGTGAAATGAGTTTTTGTAGCCGGCATCTCATTAAGTCTTTGTTTAATTCTAGGTTATTTTTTCCCTTTAACTTGATTTTTGTTATTTAATCTAACTTCATAGTCGGCTACTTCTAGTTTCAGGGATTTTCACGGCATTTCATTTGTTTTTTTGCGGAACTGAGAAATGGCACAAAACAAACGAAATGCCGTGAAAAACCCCAAAACGAGAAGTGACCTGCTAGAAACATTGCCTTGCAGAAATAAACTAAATAATAAAAAAATTGGGCAAAATTAGAAAAACCCTAAAATTGAACAAAGCCTTAACGGGATACCGGCTACAAAACCTCGTTTCGCTGAATGATTCCGTTTCCTCAGAAGGAAAAGGAAAAATCATAAACTTTTAAGTGACCCAAATTCAAAAAAAGGGGTAAACCCCCCCCCAAACTCTGAAGTATTATAATCCTAGTTCGACCTAGGTAAAGCAAAACACAGTAATAAAGGATTGAGGACTCAAAAAGTACGGTTTCCAATACTGAATTTACAGAAAAGCTGAATGGCAAGTTTTAAGCAAAGCCCAGCTTGAAGAAAGCACAGTACAGTAATAAAGGTTAATTCTAGTGCTGCTTTTAAAAACCCCCGAAATGGCACAAATTCAAAGAAAGGAATACAAGATAAAGCCGTTTTAGATTTTAAACAGACTCAAGAACGGGGCTGAAACGCTCCTATGGTCTAGATGTTACTGCTGATATTGAAGACTAATATCGGGTGTTTCCTATCACAGGTTTATATAATATAGGGTGGAATTTTTTTTTTAACAAGACAGGCCATATTGTTGAAACAATGGGTGGGATTAGTAAAAATTTGAAAAATAATAATAACAAAAATGATATTGAATGGAGTTGTAGAAAATTATAGGTTCAAAAATACAAGAATAGTTTTGACTTGGTGCTGGCATTCGAGTGATAAAGGAACTAAAGGTGGACAACAATTAAGGATTTATTATGTTTTCAGAACGGTTTGGAAAATTGATATAGAAAGGTTTATTGTTTGGTGTACATACGGTTGTGAGATAAAATATACACAAAGGGACTTGATGGGAAGTCATAGTTGAAGAAAGGGTTTTGTAAAATAAAAGGGGGGAAATATTTCCTTTCGTTGTTATCATTGTGTGTGTGTGTGTGTGTGTACGTGTACATATGTGTGTTTTCGTATGGAAGGTTTCGTATGGAAGGTTGGGAGGTAGATAACAAGATAAATGGTGTTTCTTGCTTGGCAGGGGGTTGGACTCGATGGCCCTTGTGGTCTCTTCCAACTCTATGATTCTATGATTCTAAGTAGGCAACTCAATATTGATGTACGTCATTTTTATTTCTTAAATTATATTTAGTGGTGGTATGGTTGTCTTGTTTTTGGTAACAGAAAATCATTTGATAGAAATTATTTTTTTTAAAAGAAAAAATTATAAAAACGAACTAAAGTCAGTCTAAGCATTGAGACCTGCCCCGTCTCGTTTTGGGTCCGGCGTCGCGTCAGGACGCCTCCCGGAAAAGTCTCGCCAATAATCCGAAAATAGCCCCCTGTGTTGTAATATGGACGAGCCAAACAAAATAATGCAACGTGATGGCTAATAACAACGGCGCTAAACGCTATTTATAGGCAGAAATTGCAAATGGCAAAGTCTCTAAATCTTCTTCACCAACGTGAGTATTTTCGGCGGTCAGTTTTCTTTATGGTCCAGCTCTCACTTCCATACATCACTACTGGGAAAACCATAGTTTTAACTATACGGACCTTTGTTGGCAAGGTGATGTCTCTGCTTTTAAAGATGCTGTCTAGGTTTGTCATTGTTTTTCTCCCAAGAAGCAGGCATCTTTTAATTTCGTGACTGCTGTCACCATTTGCAGTGATCATGGAGCCCAAGAAAGTCAAATCTCTCACTGCCTCCATTTCTTCCCCTTCTATTTGCCAGGAGGTGATGGGCCCAGTGGCCGGGATCTTAGTATTTTTGATGTTGAACTTCAGACCATATTTTGCGCTTTCCTCTTTCACCCTCATTAAAAGGTTCTTTAACTCCTCCTCACTTTCTGCCATCAAAGTTGTGTCATCTGCATACCTGAGGTTGTTGATATTTCTTCCGGCTTGGGCTTCTTCCAGTCCAGCCTTTGCGTGATGAATTCTGTATATAACTTAAATAAGCAGGGAGACAATGTACAGCCTGGTTGTACTCCTTTTCCAATTTTTTTTTATTTTTTAAAATCATTTTTATTAAGTTCCCCATTTTAACCATCCAATCAAATTGTGTTGTTCTTGTTCTTGTTGTTGAGTCGTGTCTGACTCTTTGTGACCCCCTGGACCAGAGCACACCAGGCACTCCTGTCTTCCACTGCCTCCTGCAGTTTGGTCAAACTCATGCTGGTAGCCTCGAGAACACTGTCCCACCATCTCCTCCTCTGTCGTCCCCTTCTCCTTGCGCCCTCCATCATTCCCAACATCAGGGTCTTTTCCAGGGAGTCTTCTCTTCTCCTGAGGTGAGAGAAGGGAGAGGTGCTGCGCAGAGAGGGAGAAGGTGCAGCGCTCTTCAACGAAGCTGGAGAAGGAACAGAAGGAGACCCTTCTGTTCCTCCTCCGGCTTTCAGGACAGGCGTGTCGCTGCGAAGCCAAGGAGCCTGCATTCGCTCCATAGGACGCACACACATTTCCCCTTCATTTTTGGAGGGAAAAAAGTGCGTCCTATAGAGCGAAAAATACGGTATCTCTCGCTTGGACTACTGCAATTTGCTCTATGTGGGGCTACCTTTGAAGATGACCCAGAAACTACAACTAATCCAGAATGCGGCAGCCACATTGGTGACTGGGAGTGGCCACCGAGACCACATAACACCGGTCTTGAAAGACCTTCATTGGTTCCTGGTACATTTCCAAGCACAATTCAAAGTGTTGGTGCTGACCTTTAAAGCCCTAAACGGTCTCAGTCCTGTATACCTGAAGGAGCGTCTCCACCCCCATCGTTTAGCCGAACACTAAGGTCCAGCTCTGAAGGCTTTCTGGCAGTTCCCTCACTGCACTCTCATCAGATGTCCAAGAGAAAAATAACTGCCAGTCTTTTAGAAGACATCTGAAGGCAGCCCTGTTTAGGGAAGCTTTTAACGTTCAATCGGTTATTATATTTTAGTGTTTTGTTGGAAGCCGCCCAGAGTGGCTGGGGAAACCCAGCCAGATGGGTGGGGTGTAAATAATAAATTATTATTATATTATTATTATTCAAATCAATCTTGATTACATTCTGAGACCTGACAAATGGTTACAAAGTGATGCACAATTCAGACAGCTTGCCTCCAGGTTAAACAAGCGTTTTGTTCAAAAGATTGAGACCATTGGTTCTTGCAACCACCGATAAAAACTTTGCCACTGCTAATGTTCTAGCGTTTGTCCGGTCTTCCAATAGGAACCTGACATAGTGAGCCTCTGATTTTCCCGGGAAAGGTACCAGCAAGGGTGATATCAGTTCAGCTTGCTCATATTTCGCACAGTGCAGCAAAATATGTTTCATAGAGTTGATGTCTTGAGCACACGAGCAAAGTCTGTCCTGGTAGGGAACTCCTCTCAACCTGCCATCCAAACACTGCAGAAGGAAAGATGTTTAATCTGGCTTTGGTGAAAAGCCTACTGTAATTTGGGTACTGTCAGGTTTTTAATGCAAGATGTTAACTTAAAGACATGACCATCTTGTACTCCTACTGCCAGCAGACTACAGACGGCGTGTGATCGAGATCGCCTGTCACTGTGTGCATGATCCCATAAGCTTTGCTTTAACGTCTTTAGGGTGCCTTTATAACCCAGATGATGATGATGATTTATTTGTTGAATTTAATGCCGTCCTATACCTGGAGGTCTCATGGTGGTCCTGGAACGGATAGTTCCTGGAGGGCTCGCCTGATGCCAAACGCCCTCCCTCCCTGCCCGCCTCCCCTCTACAGGTTCAGCGAAGAAGGGATGGAGGTGATGGAACGGCTTATCTACCTGTACCGCAAGTTTAGCCAGCTCAAGGTCAGCAAGGAGGAATACGCCTGCATGAAAGCCATCAATTTCCTCAACCAAGGTGAGCCTCCACAGGAGAGACGCCCTGCCTCTTTTTTTATTTGCATTTTCAAAAAACAGGAATAGTGTTTTTTTTTTTTTTTTTTTATTATTATTATTATTATTATTATTATTAATATTATTATTATTATTATTATTATTATTGTACTTCAGGTTACATACACTTCAGGTTACAGACGTTCAGGTTACAGACTCTGCTAACCCAAAAATAGTGCTTCAGGTTAAGAACTTTGCTTCAGGATGAGAACAGAAATTGTGCTCCGGCGGCAGCGGGATGCCCCATTAGCTAAAGTGGCGCTTCAGGTTAAGAACAGTTTCAGGTTAAGAATGTACCTCCGGAATGAATTAAGTACTTAACCCGAGGTACCACTGTATTATTATTATTATTATTATTATTATTATTATTATTATCATCATCATCAACGGAATTTATATACCGCCTTACACCCAGCGGTCTAAGGGTGGTTCACAGAAAACTCCCCTCCCTCTGCCCCACTTCCAAGTTCCTACCAGGTAAGCCCCGTAGAGTGCAGTGGGGCTTACCTGTGGGTAAGTGTGCGTATGATTTGAAGCATGGCCTCCCATTAGTCCACTTTGCCTGTGCAGAAGGGATCTGCTTCATCCCATACTTTGGGGTCCCAGGCGGAACAACAGACCCACATGGACTGTCTCCCTCCTGAACCTTACGGAAGGGCAGGTGTGCGCGTGAGAGTGGAGCCACTTCTGTGCTCAGCCCTCAGCTGAGAGTTGATCCGGGACCTCACTTGGGCTGGGGAATCCGAGTTCGAATCCCTTTCCAAAAGGTAAAGGGACCCCTGACCATTCGGTCCAGTCACGGACAACTGGGGTTGCGTGCTGATCTTGCTCTATAGGCCATGGGAGCCAGCATACAGCTTCCGGGTATGTGGCCAGAAGGACTAAGCCGCTTCTGGCGAACCGGAGCAGGGCACGGAAACACCGTTTACCTTCCCACCAGAGTGGTACCTACTCATCTACTTGCACTTTTGACGTGCTTTTGAACCTCTAGGTTGGCAGGAGCAGGGACCGAGCAACAGGAGCTCACCCCGTCGCGGGGATTCGAACCACCGACCTTCTGAGCAGCAAGCCCTAGGCTCAGTGGTTTAGACCAGGCATAGGCAAACTTGGCCCTCCAGATGTTTGGAGACTACAATTCCCATTATCCCTGACCACTGGTCCAGCTAGTTAGGGGTGATGGGAGTTTAGTCCCAAAACATCTGGAAGGCCGAGTTTGCCTATGCCTGGTTTAGACCACGGCGTCACCCGCGTCCCTACAACTTCCCTTCCACACTTTTCCTGTTCTCTTTCCGACCATCCCATTTGTTACCGAATCAATATTATCAATTTCAACTTGGCTGGATATACACAAAGCCTGCTAAGCTACGTTATTTGTCTGTGCTGGTTCTTGAAATAGTACATGAACATTATCCATTCCTTCTTAGATTCCTTGTCTTCGTTTTCTATTACCCTGTTCATCAACAGGTTCAAACATTTTACACTGCCATTCCTCCTTAGTGGGTACTAGATTTGTGCCAATCTTCTCTTCCTCTTCTTCTTTGGTGATCCCTCGTAGCCGAGTAAGATTGTCTTCCGTAAACATTGTTTTAACAATGAGTCCGTAAGTGACTGTGGAGGCCAGTTCTGGATCCACACCTCCTTCCACAGTGGGGACATAGGTTTCCGGGCGGGAGTTGATCCCGGTGAGGGTTTGCCAGGCGTGCCTTCCTCTTAGCATGTTTCTCCCTTGTGTCCTGAGTTCGAGTTTCTTCAAAGCCCATGACACCTTTGGTAAAGGCTGTTCTCCAACTGGAGCGCTCGCAGGCCAGTGTTTCTTAATTGTCAGTGTTTATACTACATTTTTTTAGATTGGCCTTGAGACAGTCTTTGGACCTCTTTTGTTGACCACCAGCTTTACGCTTTCCATTAGTTTGGAATAGATTAGTTGCTTTGGAAGACAATCATTAGGCGTCCTCACAACAAGACCGGTCCAACGAAGTTGATGTTGAAAAATCATTGCTTCAACTCTGGTGATATTTGCTTCTTCTAGTACATCAATATTAATTTGCCTGTCTTCCCAAGTGATGTGTAAACATTTTTGGAGACACTGTTTATGGAATCTTTTTTTTTTAAAATGAATATTTATTAGCATTTTCAAAAACCACACAAAAACAAAAATAGACAAAAAATAACAAAAATACAAAAATACAAAACTTAAAAACAATTAAAAACACATAAAATTTCAATTACTTATTTTCTTTTAACTTGTTTCTCAGACCTCCTCACACCTCCCCTTCTTGTATTCCAATTTAAATTATCAGCTCAGCAAGTCCTTAACTTATTTCTCCACTTTAACCTAATGATTTATTCTAACATGTTGTTATTTTACTTTTCTTCTTTCTTCCATTTCCTCAATTTATTTTGCAAACCTTATTTTCATTTAATTTAGACCATTTTAAAAACCAGTTTTAACTTATCCAAACTTCAACATCAATACTTATACCTCATTATTCATTCTTAAATATTTTTCCTAAAGTCGACCAAAATTTCCCTTCCACGACTTTCCCAATTTCCGTACAAATAGCAGAACCAAATAAAACCAGAACAAATTATAATTATATACCCTTTGGATTCCCAGGCTCCACCCCCCCTTTTCCCGGTTTCAGTCCCCAACAAATGTCCATCAGTCTCAATATACTGTTTAGCCTGGAGATCTCACATCCGAGGCTCTTAATTCTCTCTCAATTCCTCTCTGCCGGTCTTTTTGATTGTCCTTAATGTTAAACCCCAAATCTCGGAGAGGCTCCGGCCCAACAGGATCCATGTTTCTTCCAGCCAGACCTCCATATTTAAAGATAAAGCCTATGGGGTACTCCACATCTTGTTTCATACTCCTTTCAAGTCCAAATGTCCCCAGAGCTCCAACTTCCACCTTAATCAAATTTATAATCCTTCGATCTTCAGATCTCCACATAAGGAGATCTCTCAGTTCTCCACTCTCCAATTCAGGCCAGACTTTCCACATCAGATTTTTATTTTCCTTTATTGCCATCATGTCAGGCCTCAAAGTACAACTCTCCTTTAACATCTGCAAAATTACAGCTCCTCCTTCCTTTTCTTTAGGGGCAACATATGTCTCCTTCTCCATATTCTCAAAACTCTCAAGTTTCTCTATTTGTCCAATTGAATAGGCTTCCTGTTTCAAATCCTTATCAGATTCAACAATGTTATTTACTGTTAAGTCCAGAGTTGTAACATTTGTAGCCAAAACATCGATTTGGTCTTGTAACTTTCCCAAGAGAACAAATACTCTGTCCAATTCAGCCTGGATTTTCCCTCCTCCAGCCATTCCTGTAATGTCACTAAACCCCTCTAGGGGGATTTTAGTTCTTTAATATTCCTTTCAGCTCAAGTCCAAAAATCAAGTTATTTTGTATCAGCCCTTCCTTATTTTCAACAAATTGTAACAAATATAACCAGCAGAAGCAACAAAAGCAGGGTTCTCTTTTCCTGTCTTGACAGCTAACTTGACAGCTGTCAAACTCTTCAGTATTTCATCAACAGGCTCTCTCACGGGACGCTCCCGGGTCCGGGGGGTGGGTGTGAAACTTCAGCTCCCAAAATTAATATTTTATCCTCCAATAAGAATTCTTGTAATGTCAAACTGTGAAGTTAAGGTCTTTTACAAAAAAGAAAGAAAAAATTCTCTCGACCTTAGCTAGCAGGTCCTTTGCTTTAAGTTATTTACAAAGAGGGGGGGAACTTCCTTTTCAACCCTTCCCCGCTCGTTCCTAATTCAGCAAATTTTTCCTTTAAAGTTCCAATTTTCGTACTACTCACGGGTTGTTGCTTTAGAGTCCAATTGTTCAAAGGAAAAAGTCAGCGCTCTCTGACAATAGCTTGCGGCTTCACTCCGCAGAAGAAGCAGTACTCTCAGCACCGCGCCGCACCCCGTCCCCGTTCCGAAGCCTTTAAAAAAGGCTCCTTCGCAGATTGGGGGGGTGCAAATGGTGCCCGCCGAGTCACCACGCTCACACGCTTCCGCGCCTGTGATTTTTAAGGGTCCCCGCGTCGCCGCAGCGGCAAGACCCGATCCTGCAGAGCCGACTCCCTCCGGAGCTCGGAGGGAATCCGCCATTAATCGATGGCGCTAACCCGGAAGTCTCCACTGTTTATGGAATCTTTCAAGGAGTTGGAGATGGTGTTTATAGGTGGTCCATGTTTCACAAGCATTTGGTAAGGTTGGTAGTACAATAGCTTTGTAAACAAGCATTTTGGTTTCCCTGCGAATGTCTCAGTCCTGAAACACTCTGCACTTCAATCGGGAGAAAGCCGTACTTGCAGAGCTCAAGCGATTCTGGATTTTGCCATCAATGTTGGCCCTTGTGGAAAGATAACTGCCTAGGTAGGAGAAGTGATCAACATTTTCCAATGTTACACCATTGAGTTGGATTTGTGGCACTGCAGAGGGGTTATTTTGTTCTTGTTGGTGCAGCACTTTGGTTTTTTGGATGTTGAGTGATAGGCCAAGCCTTTCGTAAGCTTCTGCAAAGATATTTAGGATCGTTTGGAGGTCATCCTCTGAGCGTGCACACACTACGTTCTAGCTGCAGCAGAGGCATATAGTAGTACAGTAAACCCTTTCGGTTTTTTTTGGGGGGGGGCCTCCATTGTTACTGTCCCCCATCTCAAAGTCTTTTGGGGAAAGTATCTTTTTCAATTCATTATTGCAAACTCACACCTGCCAGCCAAAGTCACTGGCTGCTGCCAAAAGAAAGCAGATCTTCAAACGAGGTAAAACTTAATCCAAAACTTGAGAACATTAAATTAGGATTAATTAAAAATTGGGGAGGAAATGGAAGGTGAAAAAAGGAAGTCAACTTCCGTTCTCTGAGGACAAGCGCTGCAGATTGCAGTTTGTGAACAGGAGAGGGAAATTAATTACGGACTCTGGGTGGCTCTTTTTAGTTACAGGTAGGTAGCCGTGCTGGGCTGCCGTAGTCGAAACAAAATAAAAAAATTCCTTCCGGGAGCACGTTAGAGACCAGCTAAGTTTGTTATTGGCATGAGCTTTCGTGTGCATGCACACTTCTTCAAAAACATTCTTCAGGGGTTTTTTTTGTTAATCTTTTTGCTGCATGTTCTGATGTTTAAAAACTTTCCAGCTCAGTGGGTTTAATGGACTTAATCTGAACTTCATTTTTATTCTCCTTTGAGACATATTTACTAACCGATTAGTTCAATCGGAGGAGGAGAGAGAGACAATAGAACATATTTTTTTTGACATTTCTGCGAATCTGGTGGGTGTTAAAGACCATCTGGGATCTGCCCCGAGACCTCCAGGCATAGGGTGGCAAATGAAAAAAATAATCTGTGGGCCGTTGTTGTGTTTTCTTTGATCGCGTAACAAGGCGTAAAATTCATATCCCCCCCTCCCATAATTCATAAACAATATTGTGACCTCCTCTCCCTCGCTCAGCCTGTGCGCCCGGTGTCTCTGGAACGGACATTGTAGGAACTGCAGCCCCTGTTCCCTTCGAGCGGAGCTGGGACCGGCCCTTGGCAGCTGGAATTGGGAACGCCCCACCACAAACTTCTCTTTCTCTTTTTAATGTGATTTTAATAAAATTTTCTGTTACACATTTTCAGCTAAACATTTTACATACTTAAGATCTCAGTGACTTCTCTTCTTTGCTTTCAGTGTTTCATTCCATATCTTAGATCCCTGCATATTTTACAGAAAATATACCCATCAGTTTTCCATTATTTACATCCATCCAAACTTATTTACACTGTTGAATTTATCTTAATGCAGACAGCATTTTCAGCTACACACCGTTATTTTCCGTATATTTCCCATATATTCAGTAAATGTTGTCCAATCTTCTTTAAGTATAAACTCTTTCTGTTCCCTTATTCTATATGTTAAGTCTACAAGTTGTGCATATTCTGTCAACTGAAGTTGCCAATCTCCTTTGGTTGGCATCTTGCTCATTTTCCATTTTTGGGCTAACAAAACATGGGCCGCAGCAGTAGCATATGTAAATATCCTTTTCTGACACCTGGGAATTTCAGTCTGAATTATCCCCAACAGAAAGGACTCTGGTTTTGGGGGTTAAAGTAATTTTAAACATGTTTTTCAATTAATTATAAATCATTTCCCAATACCCTTTTATGGCCTCGTACTTTTCGCTCCTTCTGTGGGACTATGGGCCAACTCCTTTCGCTGTCCGCACAGACAGGAGAAAACAGGATTATCAGCCCTCTTGCTCTCCTCCTGCCAGCTGGAGACATTGTGGGGCTGGCCAGACACGTCCATAAAGGTGTGGGGGTCTGTTGGGAGCACCTGCTCTTGGCTCTGGGGGGAGGCAGGGGGTTTCCTTTCCTCCCTCCCACCTACTGCTGCTGCTGCTACTACTTGCCCTTACTCTCCTGCGTTCGGCGCAGCCTGGCCCATGGGGGATTTCCGCAGAGTCAGATTTGCTTCACGGCCTCGCATACAAAGCCAGCGGACAGGCGGCGTTTCAGCAGCCGCACAGTGGGAAGGGCTGCCTGCCTGGGCCCAGCGAAGCGGCTGCCAGTTGGGTTCCTCCTCTTTGCCTCCAGCTTGCGAGTGGAGCCCCGGGTTTCCTTTGTGGTGGATTCAGAATACAAGACCCGCATATCGACTTTACTTGGCCCCTCCCAAGGTCTCTCTTCCCCCTTTAGCTGGGCTCCAGATCCCAGCATCTGCTGGCTACACTGGCTGGTGCTCAGGGGAGTCAGGAGTCCGGCAGCCGTTGAAGGTCCCAGGCTCCTCTGGTCCAGGCTGTCCGCGATTTGGTCTCAGCTCCTGGAGGAGCTGCCCCATGGCCAACCAAGAGAAACTGCTCTTGGGACTTGCTTCTGGGGCCCTTCCTCTCCTCTTCGGCCCCTGCACCTTTTATCGGCATCGTGGCAGTTGGTGGGGAGTGGGGACAGGACGGGGCGGTTGTTCCTGCCCCACTCGTCACAAGCGTGGTTTCTTCTGCTCAGATATCCGAGGCCTGACAAACACCTCCCAGCTGGAGCAGCTGAACAAGAGGTGTTGGTACGTCTGCCAAGATTTCATGGAGTACAAGTACCCGCACCAGCCGAACCGGTTCCCAGATCTGATGATGTGTTTGCCGGAGATCCGATACATTGCAGGTGACACTCTCTCGGTGGTTGTTCTGGTTCCACTCCTCGTGAAGCTTGGAGGGAGACGCTTCTCTGCCTCTCTCTGGCTGCGTTGCCAGCGTGTGGGAGCCTCCTTCCCACCTTCAGAAGTGCAGTCCAGGACAGCTGGGGGGCAGCTCCAAGGGAGGCAGGGAGGTTGCTGAAACAGACTAGTAGCTCACCTAGTCCCTCATCCTGGAGGCCGTGGGGCCAACTAGATGCACACCATGGGAAACCCAGAAGCAGGAGTGCAAGAGCCCTCTCCCCCTGGGGGCAGAGGTGGAGCATAGCCACCCTGAAGGCAGCAGTGTTTCTGAATAGCAGCTGCTGGGAGCTGCGGGAGGAGAGAGTGCTGTGGGTTTGCCTTTGGGGTGTCTGCTTGGCCCCTGGGAGAGCAACCTGCTGGACTCTGGTGGGCCCCGTGAGGCTGACCTGGCAGGGCTCTTTCATGCCGCCTTCGACACGGGGCAGCTAACCAAGATTGTGTTCTTGTCTTGACAGGGAAAATGGTGAACGTCCCGTTGGAGCAGCTGCCTCTCCTCTTTAAGGCTGTTCTGCACTCCTGCAAGGCCAGCGTGAGCAAAGAGTGAGCAGCCACCTCTTCCCCCCTCCCTCAGGAGTAAGAGGAGGAGGAGGAGGAGGAGGCACATGCAGTTGATGGAATGGCTGCAGCTGGGCAGTGGGTAGCCTTGCTATTGCGGCAGGAATCTTTGTGGGGTTGGTCGCTTGGTTTCCTCTATTCTTCTTGTTCTTTTTACTATTTTCCTATGATATTTATTTCACGACAAAGTTGAATGTATGATCTTCAACCCCGTGCACAGCATTCCGTCCGAATGCAGCCATTGAGTCCTCTCACAGTTTACAGAATGTGAAGATGTGTGTTAACCGTGTTTTTTAGGCTTAGACCTCTTTTATTTTACCAGGGCTGGAGGCTGGGGCCGATGACTTAAGACTACCTCAAGGAGAAGGTGCTGGGCTCCTCTCTTTCTGTGGGACCTGCACCCAAAGTGTTTGTTCTGTTGGGGCAGTCGGCCGTTCCTTGGAGGCTGGAATCTGCTCTCCCCTAGAGAAGTGCCAAGTGCTGTGGCTGCCCCCCTCCTCCCCCCCTCAATTGGCTGCCCACAGAGCACCTCAAATACACACCCCACCTGCTTGAGGTCCCTCTTGGCACTCCAGACCCATTAACCCCTCACTTTACCACAAAAAGGCAAGGTTGCAAGGATGATGGCTGAGTCTCAGCGGGTGAGATGGCAGCCCCTTCCTCACGCAGTCTGAGGGGTCTGCTCTAGACTTTCCCTCTCCCTGCCCGCCACCTGTGAAAGAAAGCTGGGACAAGCAGGGAGGCAGCCTTCAAAGGGGAAATGAGTTTCCGGTTCCCTCTGGACACCCCTTCAAACTCTCATTCTTAGCCTTCAGAAAGGGGCCCTGGCAAGACTCTCCAGGTTGTGATTGGTCTTTGCATGGTGGGAGGCTCTCTCCCCTATTCACACTCAGTGGGCTCTCCAGTTCCCAGAGGCCCCTCCTCCTCCTCCTCCTCCACCCATGTCACACTCCTTCTTAGCTCCATGCTTCACAGATGCTCACAGCAAGAGAGGCTTCTCTGTGAGTGTCTTCCTCTAAGGCCTTCAGGCTGGGGGTGGGAGCCCCACACACTGGCTAATGGCTGCAGTTGGCAGACACAATCAGAGGCTGCAAAGGACTGGCCTGAATTAGCCCATCTCACCTGTTCAGCCCGTCTCATAAGCACACGCAGAGGCAGTCCCAGTGTTGCTGCCACTGTCAACGCCCCCCCAACCTTGCAGTTTGCTGCCCCCCACTGCACCCTGTTTAAATTTGGAGGCTTGGCATATTTCTAGGGGAGATCCTGATCCAGGTTGGCCTGGGAAGCGCAAGTGGGAAATGCGACTGCAGACTGAGCATCAGGGAAACTCGCAGGCCCCTCCCCACTGCCAGCCCCGCCTAGAGCTCCTTTGGACCATTGGCATTTGCTTTGTGGGTGGGGGGGAATGTCACCCACAGGGCTCGCTCTCTTTGCTTAACTTCCCCATACTCAACGCTGCTGTTGCTGGTTCCAGCAAGGTGAAACGGGTAAAGGGCCCTGCTGCAGCCAGCGCTCTGTGGCTTTTTGTGCATCACAGACCGGTGTCACTGCCCTTTTGCTTTTCCCATTGGTCCAAGTAGCATTTGTAACCCCCCCTCCCCGCCACTTTGGAAAGCCTTCTGCTTTGACACGATATACCTCAAGGGGCGGTGGGGGCGTGCAAGTGCTGCGTTCCCTATCTGCCCTTCTGTCTGTCTGCCTGTATGTTGTCTGTGTCGCAAAACTAGAAAGTGCTGCCTGCCAGGACATTGGTGTTATTTTTGTGTTTTGTGTTTTGTGTTTTGTTTCGGGGGGGGGGGGGGAGAGCTGTCCACAATACCTCTGATTGACCCATTCATTACCTTCTGGTTTGCTCCTTTTACGTAGCAGAGATTCTATACATTGCACAAGACTGCGGAGTCTCTGACTCGACATTTCATAGAAACCTCACAGATCTGTGGCCATGGGATTTTTCAGCTCTGCTGCCCCCACACCCCCTCCCCTCCTGCATATATTTCAAAGGTGACTTGACTCAGGAAGGAGAGAGGCATTGCAGCCTGTGCAGGAGGGGGGGCTGTGTGAGAGGACGCTCCGCTGGCCATTGTGTAAGCCCCCCCCCCCCATTTTGCCTCCGCATTCACAGCATCCCTCCATTGAGACACAAAAGCCTCTGCTGATCTCTGGGAGCAGGGAGAGCCAGGCTGAATCCGGGCGCAAGCCAAAGGCTAATGCAGTGAGCCAGAAGGTAACTCATTGGGCTGTCATTAATGCCTCCCGCAACCAAGCCCGCTGACGGCTTGTTTGGTTTTGAAACAGGGTAAAGTGAATGTAATGCTTTGCGGACTCAGGTATTATGTGAAGAAAATAGGAACTGTAGCTTAGAGACGTAGGGACCGTAGGTCACTCACTTAGATGGATTTGTGAATTTGGTTTGAAGGACACTGTACAAAGGTTGGAATTCTCTTTTTGTGCTATCTTTTGTTCAATGGTCATTTTGCAAAAACAAAAGACGGAACTGTATAATAACGTGCTCAATGCTGTGTGGGAGAGGAGGGGGAGAGGAGAGCTCTGCTATTTCTGGTTTCTCCCCTGCTGGGGCCCAGCAGCCCACCTGCCACAGGGAGATCTCTGCTGCAGTTTCTCTGGGCTTTTTTTTTTAGCATGATTGATTGGTTGAGTTTATTTGTTTGCTGCTTTTCCGCAGCGAACTGAGCCCAAAGCGGCCTACAGTATACCAAATATACTGAAATAAAGAGCATATCAGTAAAGAACCCAAAATGACAATAGTCCCAGCAATTTGGCAAACGCAGAATAAATTCAATATTACTCCCCCCCCCCCCCAATACCTAGGCTTATTAAGTACACAAAGACAAAATAGAAATGGAAGTTTACTGGCAGTAAAGTTTCTTACTGCTCTTCCAAGAAGCCTGGCTTAATGCAGTCTGGAGGTGAGGGGCAGATTGCATAGAGCTGGCTCCCACCACCTTACTCCAGAGGAGGCTGGCAGCAGCAAAGGCCAAATGTCAGGGAGGGCAGTGATGGCAAGTCTCTCCCCCGGCTTCCTGGAAGTACCAGTTGCTGGTGCAGGTCTCCCTGCATGTTTCCAGCCTATTGCCACTCATTTGGAAATAGAGAGTGGACTATTAAGTCCCTCCCCCCCTCCTGTACATGAGCACCCCAAGAAAAGCCACCAGGGGCCACAGCAGCTGCTGCAGAACCAGGCTGACCGCAGCACAAGCTTCTTGGGCCCACTGTGGCCAGGAAGACCCCCCAAAGGCCGCCCAGTTGCTGTTCTCCTCCTCCTCTCCCCCTTCTTTCCCCAGCTGAGCAGGGAGGCTTGGAATTCCCCTTTTGCCATTCAGTGGCAGTCCTTCAAACCAACCTTTCATTTTGTTTTTGCTTTGTTGCTGTTTATAAACTTGAACTACTTTTTACCTTAAAAAAATTATTTTATTTCTAAATAGGAAAACAACCAAAAAAAGGGGTGGGGTGGAGGGGGACCCATCAACGCCCCCCACCCCCCACCCATCACTGCGCTGCCACCGCCTGCTCCCCGCCCCTTGCCTCTGCAGCGGTGACTCTGGGGAGACCCAGGTGGCAGTGGCCTTGCCCTCTTCCTCAGGCTTGGACATGGCGGGAGGGGAAGAGGGTGGGGGTGGCAGCTGAAGTCCAGCGCGGATATTTTTGTATCTCAGATGATACCAGTCCAAAGCGATGCTCCATCTTGCAGCAGCAGCAGCAGCAGCCTGAGGGGCTTCTCTGGGTTCTCTGTGCGCCCTTTGTGCCGCACGCAGAAGCTCAGGGATATGTATTTAAACTGAACCCAGGGAAACCCCCCTGCTGCCCCTGCCCCAGCAGGAGGGGGCTCTCTTTGCCCAGGCCTGCTTGGGGCCTTGCGCCCCCCTGGCATCGCCTGGGGAAGGAGCCCCCGTCTGGACTTGAACCCGCCACGCTCGGGGCACCCATTGACCTCAACTGAGCCGCCTTTGCGATAGATGCATTCTTTCTTTCTTTCTTTCTTTAAGTATGAAAATGTTTTGTACTAGTTTGTTGATAACATTATTGACTCAGTTTCCATAACAAAACTACCTCTTGTGTGACATCCTGTTTATCATCTCAAAGGGATTGTGCTGGGGAAAAGAAACAAAAAGAAAAGAAATCCCCCCTCCCCCACTTTGGAAAAAACCTAAAATAACCCTGCTTCCTCTTTGTACATGTTTCTGAGTGGAGATGCAACAGCGTTTTTTTTTTTGGGTGGGGGGAGATGCTGCTTTGTCAACTTCTCTAGAGATTCTCCATTCCTCATTGCTGCTGCAGGAGAATTATTTGCCCCCCTCCCCCCTTGGGGCTGCGTGAGAAGGAGGTAGCAGGATGCATGGGGGGGGGGGAATGAAGGGAAGGGACACCTGGAATCTGGAGCAGAGTTGTTAGAGAAGAGGCCATGCGGTGCCCCCAGACGCAAGACCACCCTGCCCTCTGCAGCAGCACGTGGAGAGGGGGTGCTCTTGCCCAAGGCTGCAGGCCCCCCTCCCACCCTACACACCCATGGCTCCTGCCACCTCCTTCTCCCTACCCTGCTGACGTTTAGACCTGCATCACCATTCCCCCCCCCCCGCCATGGGCATCCTGGGACTCTCCCAGCCGGAGGGAGGGAGGGAGGGGCTGCGATGCCTGCAGCCGTTCTCCCTACAATCCCGTGTAATAAATCGGGGGAGCAGGGTGTCACTGCAACATAACAAATAGTGAATGTTTAGCTGTTATGTTTCAACATGCCTGGAGCTGGAGCATCTGCACTGCAGGGACGCCACTTGCCCGGCGGCGCCTCCTGCCTCAGGAGGTGTTGACAGCAACAGTGTTCTGACCGGGTGTAGTTTTGGCCATGTGGCAGGTGGGGCCCTGGCGCCCCTCGCTTTCACCCAGCAGCCTCGGCTCCAAAGTTCTACTCTGTGACTTGACTACCTGTGGAAATGTGACCAATAAGTGTTAAACGCATGTTTAGCAAGTGTTAGATCTTTGAACTAATAAATGTGAAACGGTTCTGCACTGCTTGACTCTTGAGTGTCCTTTCTTTTGCTTGCTTGCTTGCTTCCGTGTCCCACAGGTGCTCTCTCCACACGCGCGCGCACACACACCTCTACCTGGCAGTCAGTGTATTAGGGGAGGGGGTGCTTGGAGCAGGGGGTCTCTGCAGGCGTGAGGCTGAAGGAGCTTCCACCAGTGCTGGCAGGACGCATCTCTGGCAAGCTGCCTTTGCCCCTGGCGGTGCCTGCACAGCGGAGCACAGCAGGGTAAGGGGAGGCCAGAGAAAGGGAAGCATGCCTTCCACCCAGTCCCTTTGGACGGGGCTGGCCCCCCTTTCTCCTGGCTATCCAGATCTCAGCCCAGGCTTTGATGGCAAGGTGTTAGGAATGAGCAGCAGGTGAAAGAAGGAGCGGGCTATTTTAGCCCCTCTTGCCTTGATAGCTGCCAAGCAGCCAGAAATCCCCCCCCCCCTTTTACAAAAAGCCCAATGTGCAAGCAAACCTAACTGAAAAAAACAGCCTTGACTGCAGAGGGAAAGGAGAGATCAGTTAAAGATATCTTGTTTTTGATGAGAGAGCGGCAAGCCGTGAGGAGGAACGTGGTATTTTTAGATTTCTATGCATCCTGGAGTGCGTACATCAGGGCCCGTTCAGCCGGGAACAGGCGGCACACTCACAAAGCCATTGTGTGCCTCTGTGTGTGCGTCTGCCTGCCACGCTGAGATGGTGTGGCAGCGTCACCGAAGTGAGCAGCTGCTGCTCTCCCCCCCCCCCTGTGTCCGTGGGCTGCGCTGCCTCTCTGTGCCTTTCCCTGTTGCTTAGCGCTTCTGGATTGGCCTAGTTAATGGACCACATAAATGCATTTGGGCTCCCTTTATTCCTTTCAAAGCAGCCAGAGTATGAAAATCCCTGCTTGCTGCCAGCTGGGTCTGTGGCCCTACCCAGGAATTAAATGTGCCTTTGTTTTGCTAACACTCCAGGCCTCACATTCCCTCCACCCTGCTCTTTGGAATTAAGTTTAGCCTCAGCACATAGGAAGCTGCCGTTGCACCTTCTGTGCTGACTTGCGGCAGGCAAGGTAGTTAAGCAGGTGCCTCTCCCTGTCCTGCACGCAGAGGCTTCTGACTAGGTGAGCAACACACTCCCCTCCTGTGGCTTCCAGCAACTTGTAGTCAGAGGCATCGCTGCCTCCAACCGGTGGTAGAGGAGAGCCATTCTGGCTAGGAGCCATTGATGGCCCCCTCCTCCTCCGTGAATTTTTCTGTTCTTCCTTAAAGCTTCCCCAAGTTGATGGCCATTGCCGCCTCCTGTAGGAGCAAATTCCATAATTCCCATGCAAGTCTGTGGTCCTAAGTCAGACTTCCATGGTTTCACAGCACATACTCCCTCCCAGAAGACCAGCCAGCAATCTTCAGGCCAACCCCAGGCTACAAATCGGCAGCCTGGCCTCCAGGTTGAGGGTGGTTGTGCTGTGACGCCACAGCCTGTTCTCCCCAGAGATCCTTGAGGAGTCTGCATGGGTCTGATCCAGCTGCAGTAGTGACAGGAGGCTGATGGTAGTGGCTTGATGTTTGCTTTCTCAAGCTTTCCTGCTGCACCCGCTCCAGCAAAAGCCAAGCTATGCAGAGGAGGGAGGACTTGGGTGGTGCGCAAGAGGTGTTAACACTCTTTGGCTTGATCTCTTTAGGTTCCAGAGCGGCTCTTGGATGTAGAAACCTGTTCTTGACTCCTCCAGGAAATGGTAATTCAGCAAAGCCGGATCTGCCCCCAGCAGACGGATCTTTCAGAAATTGTTCCCCTGACAACAAGGTCCCCATCAGAGCCATCGCCATGGAGATACCAGACCTGCATCTCCTTTCTCCATTGTGTGTGTCTGGCCCTCCACTCGGTGGAGGCGCCCCAAGTGTATCACATACTTGGCAACCATGTTAGCAGAGGCTCCTAGTCTGTCCTCAGAGGCAGACCTTCCTCCTCCCTTGCCCTCCTTCCCAGGAGCCCTGTATAAAATGCTTTGTGCCCTCTTCCCTTTGAAGACCTGAGGTGCTGGTGTCCTGGACCACCTCAGCAAAGTTTTGAATTGAAGCAGGTAGAATCTAGGTGGCCTAAAACTGGAATTGGGGGCCAGTGGCTTTTGAGCCTTTAAGCAAAGCTTGCCTTTCACCCAGCTGCTTTCTATTGTGATGTGTTTGGACAGCAGCTGGACCCAAGAGACCATGTTCTGCTTGCGTAATGTGGGTGAAAAGGAGGCTGCTCCCCCCGCCCCCCCCGGTAGGCAAGGAGCCATGTGGCTTCCGTATTTCCAGGGGGTCCTTCCTTGACCCATGTGCTTACGTGTAGAGGAATGTTGTGGTTTTGCTTGCAATAAGCATATTTCTACCAGCTGCAGTGACTGAGGACATCTGAGGTTTTCCCCCTTGAGAATGGTTTCTTTCCTGTATCCTGCCTTCTCAGTTGTTTTGGGCTACAAGTCCCATCAACTGGGGCTGGTGGGAGTTTTAGCCCAAACCACCTGAGTTACAAATTCGGGAAAGCTGAGTGAGATAGCTAGGAATCCCACCACCTTCAAATCCCTCTTCAAAACTCACCTGTGCAGCAGCACCTTTGTTAGGTGAGAAAGGCTTTGGGAGGAGAAAACCCACTGCCTTGCAAGACATCTTTGGGAGAAGAAAAGACTTTAAGGAGCAAACCCCATGACGGTTTGATGGCGTTTTGTCTGCCTCATTCAGGCAACTCTTAAACTTAAGCTGGCACCAAGCGTCTTGCTCTGCTTTCCTTTAGACCATGTCAGTGAGGTTGAGAGGCAGGTAGTGGAGCCAGGGCAGCCCAGGACCTCCAGACACGCTGCCCAGGCTTTGCTAACCCAGCAAAGACAACCTGGGAAGCAGCAGTACAAGTCACCGGTCTCCAGGGGGCGCTTAGATTCCATCAGTTTGATTTCACCCACAGAGATGCACTTCCTCCTCTCTTGAGACAGATTGGAGCCAACAGGTAGCAGTCCAGTTTGCCTCAGGCATTTTGCAGAACCCAAGCCCTTCCCCTGCTTTTTTCAGGAATTATTAATATTCCGCTTTTCTGCTTGCAGCTGACACGCTGTAGAGCTCTGTGCTGGCCCCACCCACCGTGATGTCTGCTGGAAATCCACAAGCATGATTCAAGAACAGACTTTCCCCTCCTGTGGTTTCCAGAAACTGAGATTCAAGAGTGTCACTGCCTCTAACTGTGGAGCCAGGCCAGAGCCATCGCAGGAAGTAGCCATCAATAGTTCGCCTCGCCTTTTAAAGTCATTGTGTCACAGTGCTGTAGCTGCTTTAAAAACATAGCAAGCCTTCGGATGCAGCTCCTTTGTCCTCAAGTCCTCAAGTAACTCAGATTGACTGTGGGTTTCTCCCAGATCCGCTCCCTGCATTGGAACTCAGGTGGGTACCTTTGAAGGAAGTCGGGATCGGAGGAAGACGGACAACCTGTGTTTTTCTTGTTACCTTGCCTCCTTGAGCCCAGCCAGGACAAGGGCATATTCGCTGTGCCTTGGGTGGGGTGGGAGTGTACATGTCTCTGGATGTGAGTAACGGGGTGGGTGGGGTGGGGGGCTATATTTAACTAATCTGAGGGTCTTTTGGGGATCTGTGCTAGTTCCATGAGCTGCCCCTCCCTGATCTTTGGACCCACAGAAGTGGAGGAGGCACCAACCTGTCTTAATTGCCACGTTTCCCTCGCTTGCTCATCTGGCCAGTGACAGCAGCTGTTGTGCGGAGGGCCTGGCATGATGGTTTACTGCCGAAGGCCGCATGGCCTGTGATTTGGCCGGGGAGGATGGCAGCGAACAAATCACACTGTCACCAGCGTCAGCCTCATTAACCTGATCTTTGGTGGATCACCAAATGTCAACATTGCCTGGAACATCCATTATCAGGCCCAAGGACTCGGCGCAAGGCATTTTGTCAGGCATTTCTGTCACTGGCTCATGCTCTGACCTTCACAGAGGGAAAGGCAGCCTGGGGTGTGTGTGTGTGTGTGGAGGGGGCTGTTTGCCCACTAGCCTGCCCCCACAACCCTCACACAGCCCGGCCATATTTGTTCACATTCAGGCCCTATTTCTAGCTAGTGCCTCATGCCACGTTGACTGGATTGAAACGGCAAGTGCAGGCTGCAGTTACACGCAGTGCCACCAGCCATTGTTCTGCAGCAGCTTAACAGCCTCAGCACTGGCCGTGGGAGGAGAGGGAGACAAGAAGAGGGACAGACAAGCCCCACAGGACCAACTTTCCTGAAGTGGCTCCTGAGACCAGTCGTGTATGCACAGATCAAGATCCAAAAGGAAGTTCTCCACCAGGGGGTGCCAACTTGAATAAAAGGTTGATGGGGGCAGGTAAGCCCTGCCCCACATAATAGATCACAAGGCACGATGCACGCGCATTGTTTAAATGACAGTGCTCATCAGCTTTCTGAATGCCAGTTGCTGAAAACAGCAGGAGGGAGGAGGGCTCTCACGCCTGGGTCCCGTGTGAGGAATTCCCATAATGGGCATCTGGTCAGGCGCTGGGAGAACAGGAACCTGGACCTGATGGGCTTCATCCAGCAGGCTCTTCTGATGTTCTTAGGTTGACCCATAAGCCCTGTGATGGGTTTGAGACCCCACGCCCTTCAGACTACAGCTTCCCTCCCTCCTAATGTTTTTTTGGGGGGGGGGGCTGGTAGCTGTGGAAGCACTTGTGAAAGCTGTTTGAGGACCAAATTCCACAGGGACAGCACCAATGTCACATACGAGCCAAAGCTTTTTACATCCCAGAGGGAATATACGCATAAGAGGCCAGTGGTTTTCTACCAGTGTGTCGTGGCCCCCTGGGGTGCCTTGAAGGATGGTCAGGGGTGCGGTGGGCAACCCTGGCCTCTTTCCTTCCCTCCTTCCCTCCCTCCTCTGATGCCCTCCTCTATCTCTGCCTCCCCAAGGCTTGCGCAGCTGTTCGTTGCAGCAGCCCTGGCTTCAAGCTCCCCAGGCGAGCTCTGGGGCTGGCCAGGGGTTGCTTCCCCAGCCCCTGTGGGGCAGTGTGAGGAGGCATCTCTCTTTGGGGCAGGGGGGGCAGCTCAGAGACCAGAGGCAGCAGCTACCCAGAGGATTCCCAGGGAGAGGGGAGAGGAGGCTGAGGGAACACATGCGCTCCCACTCTCTGGCAACCAATAATAATAATAATTTATTTATACCCCGCCCACCTGGCTGGGTTTCCCTAACCACTCTGGGCGGCTCTCAACAGAATATTAAAAACATGATAAAACATCAAAACACGTTAAAACATCATATAGTGTCCGACTTAATACTGGGAACACCTTCCAACCTCTGCTTTAAAATCCCAAGGGAGTCCATTCCACTGCTGAACAGCTCTTGCCATCGTACACTTAGCAAGTCCCAACACTGTTTCCAGTGGCCAATTACCAGCTATGTCTGGAAAATTCCAGATGTATGGCAACCGTAGATGGGCGGGGAACCTCTGTCCCTCCAGGTGTGCTTGGACTCCTCCAGCTCCCAGCAGCTGCCATGGCCAACGGTCAGCTCTGGTGAGAGTTGAGAGTCCAGAACTATCTGGAGGAACCAGATTTCCCACTCCTAGAAATAAGAACATGAAAGGAGCTCTGCTGGATCAGGTCTGTGTCCATCTAGTCATGCACCCTGTTTTCACAATTGCCAGGTAGAGGCCCCAATGGGAAACCCATGAGCAGAATCCAACCACAAGAGCCTGCTGTTTCCAGCAACTGGTATTTGGGGGGGGGGGAATTGCTGTCTCCATCGATAGTCCTCTCCTCCTCCGTGAATTTGTGCAGTCCTCTTTTATAACCATCGAGGTTAGTTGCCATCCCTGCCTCCAGTGGGAGTGAGTTCCATAGTCCAACTATGCACTGTGTGAATTAATCTCTCCCCCACTAGAGACAAGGTCACAGTACTGCTGCATAAAAAGCTTGGAACACAAGAGGCCGTTGATCTGGTTGCAGGCAGCGTTGCGCCAAGAGAGGATGAGCTCAGCTATGCAGCCCACCGGCCCCTGAGAGGAAGACCACCAGCACCAACCGGGCCCAGGGCCCAAGTAGTGGAGCGACCTCCTGGCCCAAGTTTGTGAGACCTGGAGTGCTTCATGCAGCTCCTGCCTTATCGCTGGGAGGTCTTGCAGTCAGGGACCCAGGCTTTGACAGGCAAGGGTGAAGACGTTTTGCAACCGCTCTCATAGGCCACACCTGCAGCGAGCGCATTCCAGGAACGTGGCAGGGGGAAGAGGCACAGCAAGGCTGCAGATAACCAAGAGAGGGTGGGGACTGGCCATATTTATCTCCCTCCTGGGACGTTGTGGAATATCAAGGATAGGAATAAACGAGGAGATCCTGGCAGTTTCTCCTCATTGCTCACGGGAGCCTTGTGGCGGCTGCTGAGCTGCTTTTGAGCTCAGCTGAGGGATTCTCAGTGCATTGGGGCATGTGCAGAGTGTGCTCTCCTCCCACTTCTAAGGGTCCAGTTGCAGATCAGCAGCGGAGCTTTGCATGCATAACTACTGTTCAGTCCTTGGAAGCACAAGTGGCACTTTCATTGCTTTCGGGTGACGGGTGGAAGCATCCCTCGTTGCTCAGGCTTTGGGTCGTTAACGGGGGTCTTACTGGGGTGGGGGGAGATTTATTGTCTGTTTTGTGGGGTTTTGTGTATGTGTCTTGTTTTGTGTATCTGTGATTCCTTCCCCTTTTAACAGTAATTGTTGTGTGAAAACTTTCAGGAATTTTGTTGTGCTGTGTTATCATCGTCCCCACCCCCACCGCCCATATATTTGGTTTTACTGAATGTCAAGATGTTTTATATTTTTTTTTATGGATTTGTAAACAGCTTTGGAGCATTTTCTTGTTGGAAGCAATGGATAAATAAATAAATATTTTAAACTCTAGAGGTTGCAACCTTCAGCCCTTGGTCCAGTTTCAAAAGAGAGGGACACACATTACACCAAAGTCAGACCACTGGTCCACCTGCTTTCTCATTGCTTTCTACCCTGACTGACATCAATAGCTCCTCAGGGTTTCAGAGAGTGAGCCTCCTCCAACTTCACTTGGAGATGATGAAAATTGTACCTGAGATCTTCTGCATTCACAACAGATGCTCTCTCACTGAGCCTATCAGCTCACAGCCCTGGCAAGAGACACCTGCCGCTCCTCTAACATCCCACGGAGCAAGGGTGGAAGAGAGCAGACAGAAATAAGGGTGGCCCCACCCACTTTTATATGGCCCCACCCACTGCCAGAATGCAGTCCCCTCCCATTTTGCATAACCAGCTTCCTTACGCCAGAAGGGCAGCTTTTCAGGCAGGCTGGCAGGCTGAAGAGTCCGAGCAGACAAGGGAAAATAAACTTTTTCCTGCAGCACAGCGTTAAACCATGGATTTTTCTCCCCAGGGGGCAATGTTGGCCACCAACTTAGAGGGCTTTCAAAGAGGATGGGGCAAATTCATGGCTGATAATGCTGTCAATGGCTGCCAACCGAAACAGTCATATTGCTGGGAACTGTGGGGGGGGGGGTAGAGGTGCCCTCATGCCCAGGTCCTGTTTGTGGGCTTCCTGTAACGGGCACCTGGCCACTGCAAAGACAGGATGCTGCACTAGATGGCCTGATCCAGCAGGACTGGATAGCTCAGTTGTGCTGATCACAATCCCCATCTGGGACAGCTGCATATTCCTGCATTGTAGGGGGTTAGACTAGATATGGGGTCAGCAAACCTTTTCAGCAGGGGGCCGGGTCCACTGTCCCTCAGACCTTGTGGGGGGCCAGACTATATTTTTTTTGGGGGGGGAGAGCAAATTCCTATGCCCCACAAAGAACCCAGAGATGCATTTTAAATAAAAGGACACATTCCACTCATGTAAAAACACGCAGATTCCCTGACTGTCCGTGGGCCGGATTGAGAAGGCCTTAGTTTGCCTACCCATGGACTAGATCAGCGGTTCTCAACCTGTGGGTCCCCAGATGTTGTTGGACTACAACTCCCATCATCCCTGAGCTCTGGCCTTGCTAGCTAGGGGTGATGGGAGTTGTAGTCCAACAACATCTGGGGACCCACCGGTTGAGAAAGGCTGTACTAGATCAGTGTTTCCCAACCTTGGGCCTCCAGCTGTTTTTGGACTACAACTCCCATCATCCCTAGCTAGCAAGACCAGTGGTCAGGGATGATGGGAATTGTAGTTCAAAAACAGCTGGAGGCCCAAGGTTGGGAAACACTGGACTAGATGATCCTCAGCCTCCCTCCCAACTCCACCATTCCATGCTTCATTCTAAGACTCTTCTTATGTTCTGCACCCTCTGTGGGAGGAAGGAGGCCTCTGACTACCAGTTCCTGGAAGCCACAGAAGGGGAACCCACCCACCCCCAGGAGCTCAAGCCAGCCAGCCAGGTGATGTGCAGGTGTGGGGATGCAAATGACACCTGGAGAATGAGGGCTTCACAAGCCATCCAGCAGGCTCTCAAGTACAGTGGTTCCCATACTTAATCCATTCCAGAAGTCCATTCCAAAACCAAAGCGTTCTAAAACCAAGGCGTGCTTTCCTACAGAAAGTAATACAAAGTGGATTCATCCGTTCCAGATTTTTTTAAAAAAAAACCATAAAACACCAATTTAACATGAATTTTACTATGTAACGAGATCATTGATCCATAAAATGAAAGCAATAACCAATGTACTTTACTATAAAATAAATAAGACCGTATTGTGGATGTTAAAAAACAAACTTTTTTTTCTTACGTGCTCTGATGATAGTCATTGTTTGTATGGGTTTTTATTATTATTATTATTCATTTCTGCAGTCACACAATCAATCATTCAGTAGCTGAATGTTTAGTCTCTGAGCATGGGCAGACTGTCATTCTCCCAACACTCAAGCCAACCAATCAAAAGCAGCTCCTCACAACATTGGGAGCCACTCTCCAGGTGGCTTGAGCCCCCCTACCTAATATCTCCCCCCTTAGTCCCAGTAGGCATGAACTGAAGAGCCCAAGCCCTGCGGGCAGAGGGGACTTTTTCACTATAACTTCATCACCAGCCAAGTCCTTGGGAAGAGGAGAAAGCGCCCAAGGATGTTGATGCCCCCCCCCCGCAAACCCCCTCCTTGCCCAAAATAGCCGGCCACTTAGCAGCCTGCCCAAGGAAGTAGCCACTTTGCCCAGGAGCTTCTTTGCTCTCTGCTGAGCAGCCGAGGCAGCTCTGCCCACACAGCCAAGGCCTTGAACCCGCTCAGGATTTATTTGCCACGACATTGGCACCAGCTCCGAACATCTGGCATTCAGCTGATAAGGGCCTGCGGTGCAGCGGAAGCAACACTTTCTCTTTTCTGCGTTCTTCTCAGCGGGGCAGCAAGCGAGAAGCCTCCAGGCAGGATAGGCTTTCTGGCTGGTGTGCAAAAACATCTCTGCTCTGCTCTGGTGGGAACTGGCTGCAGCACTCTGCACGCGCTCAGAGGCACCCTGCATCCCAGCAAGCATGGAGATGCAAAGCAAAGCAGTAAAACACACAAAAAATCTCCAGGCCAGAGTGTTCCTATCTTCAGTTCTTGTAAAACGGGGAGCTGCAGTTCCCAAACGAAATCCTTCAGGAGAAGCAAGTTCACAAAATCTTGACAAAATCATCACCTGCTGTTGGGGCCACCAAGCCAGGACACAGGGATTTTTGGGGGGTGGGTGGGGCGTCCCAGGGATGCAGTAATGGCACCCCAGTCCAAAAGGGTTGCGGAGGGCAGTCAAGTGCTGCTCTACATTTTGTGCAGAAGGAAAATCATGACCGACCCCCCCCCATCCTGTGTCTGTAGCCTCACGGAGGAAAAAGAGAAGCTGCTTCCCCAGATGGTGCTACTGTTTGAACCTTGAACTGTCACCCAGGAACATGGATGCTACGTAATGGTTGCTTAGCGACAAATTCATTTCCTGGGCTGCTGGTGTTGGGGTAGAGGGAAGGTCCCCGGGGGTGTCTTTCTGCCCCCGACCATTTCTGCCTGCACCACCAGCACCATCCTGCCATCACAAAGGCGGCGCTGCTAAGAACCACCAGTGACATCCTGGAGGTGAAGTTTTGACTCCCGGGGGGGGCTGCATCCCCCCTCCTCCCCTGACCGCTCACCCCATCATTCACAGCTCTTTTATCAGCAGAGCCTCCTCTTGAGACATTTCTTCCTGCAGTTGCACAATTCACACGCACGCCATGCAATGCGCTGTTTCTCTCCCTAGTGCATTCCAGATGTTGGTGGGCTCCAGCTGCAGGCTGGCCAGGGCTGGGGGGAGTTGCAGCCTCTGACGCTATGGGTTCCCCATTCCTGATTTGCTCTCTAATCTTCTCCTATTCACATTCACCTCCAGGCTCCCCTGTGCTCTCCCAGGTCCTGCCCCCACAAAGCTCCCATCCTTGTGCACATTCCATGGCTGCCCTTCCTCAGCAGGGGTTCGAGAGCTGTGTGAGCAACCATAGTGGGAGGGAGCAGCCGGTTTAACATCCTTTTTAACAGGCACAATGACTTTCTGTCACCATTTTGCTTGTAACTGCTGGTTATAACACCCTGGAGAATTGCACCGTTCATGCTGCGTGTGACTTAACTGGTGCAAGGCTTGCATGGGGAATCTGGCAGAGCAGAGTGAGGCCTCAGAGGGGTGCAGAGCCCTCATTCTCATGTGCCAAGTTCTCTTGGTCCCAAACACTGGGAGGGCATGCAGGGTTCTAGGGACACAGGTGGCATTGCACTGAAATACATATGTCATGGACAGAAATGTTTTTACTTGGGAGATCACCTTGCCCCATAAATGCCCACTCAACACCTTCAATTGGCGGAACTGGCACTGTTACAAGCATGACATAACATGCTTTCCACACTTGTAAGAAATTGGGATTTTAGTGTGGCAGCACCTACACTTTGGAACTCCCTACCGATTGATATCAGGCAGGAGACTTCCAGTCTACTTTTTTAAAAGGTAAAGGTAAAGGGACCCCTGACCATTAGGTCCAGTCGTGGCCGACTCTGGGGTTGCGGCGCTCATCTCGCTTTATTGGCCGAGGGAGCCAGCGTACAGCTTCCGGGTCATGTGGCCTGCAGGACTAAGCCGCTTCTGGCGAACCAGAGCAGCGCATGGAAACGCCGTTTACCTTCCCACCGGAGTGGTACCTATTGATCTACATGCACTTGGATGTGCTTTCAAACTGCTAGCTTGGCACGAGCGACAGGAGCTCACCCTGTTGCAGGGATTTGAACCACCGACCTTCTGATCGGCAAGTCCTAGGCTCTGTGGTTTAACCCACAACGCCACCCACATCTACATTTTTAGGCACCCTCTAAAAACATTCCTGTTTGGACAAGCCTACCCAGATGTTTAGAAAGTTGCTGCAAGTTCTCATCTGTTTGAGTCTATTGTTATTTTTACTTTTCCAAAGTCTCGAATTACTCTTGTTAATTCTTCTAATTGATAATTGTATTGTTTTATTATTATTTTTAAACTGCTTTGAGGTTTTGTTTTGGGCTTCTTTAAAAAAACAACATCAAGCAGTGTATAAATCGTACAAAATTAATAACAAGCAAATAACAAGTATATTAAGTGTACAAATCTGTCAATTGACTCAGGGCATGTCTGTATCTGGACTGCTGGGCTAGCAGGAAAACGATGTGTTGATTCCATGCTGTCAAAGAGAAAGGATACCCACCCAATGTTTTGTCTGTGCAGACTGACAACCCTACATAGGAAGGATAAAACCCAGAGACCCCTTATGTGAAGAAGACAACATTCATTCTCCCTTTCCCCTTTCATGACTTGGACTCTATGACTTAGCTAACTTTACTTATTCTACATGCCTATTTCAGGGTCCTATAAGGACCTCCTCCCACCCCCAGGCCATCTGCTTCAACCCCTTGCCATTCAAGAATCGCAGCTAAAGAATTCCTAACAAACTGATAGCCAACCTCTGCTTAAAATCCTCCAATGAAGGGAAATCCACCCGCTTTCCCAGGTGGTCTGTTCCACTGCTGAGCGACTCTTGCTGACAGAAAGTTCTTCCTAGTGATTAGTAATATTCTCTTTTCTTTTCATTTGAAGCCATTGGTTCAGCTCCCACCCTCTGGAGTAGCAAAAAACAAGCTTGCTCCATCCAATATGGGAAAGCTCTTCAGATATTTGATTATGGCTACCATATCTCCAGGGATTCGGGTGGTGCTGTGGGTTAAACCACAGAGCCTAGGATTTGCTGATCAGAAGGTCGACGGTTCGAATGCCCGTGACGGGGTGAGCTCCTGTTGCTCGGTCCCTGCTCCTGCCAACCTAGCAGTTCAAAAGCACGTCCAAGTGGAAGTAGATCAATAGGTACCACTCCGGCGGGAAGGTAAATGGCGTTTCCGTGCGCTGCTCTGGTTCGCGGCTTAGTCCTGCTGACCACATGACCCGGAAGCTGAACGCCGCAGCCAAGAAAGCAAGATGAGCGCTGCAACCCCAGAGTCAGTCACAACTGGACCTAATGGTCAGGGGTCCCTTTACCTTTACCTGCCATATCTCCTCTCAGTCTCCTCTTCTCCAAATTGAACATACCCAACTCCCACAACAGTTCATCAAAAAAGTTTGTAAGAAGCTGTGCAAGGGGCTGGTAAAGATTCAGAAATATTTAATTCTGACCATAAACATACTGCAAAAGTTTTTTTTTAATTGTTTTGTTTTTTCATCTTTCAATTTTCACCTGTTGCTTTAATTGTTCTCTTACATACATTAAAAAAATATTTCCCAAAATGCCAACCACACCCCTAACCCCAAAGACTTCTACAAACACGTGGAAACCTTCAGAGAGACTTGCTAGAGTGAAACTGTTCGGATCTTCCATGTGACATGATCATAGAATTGTAGAGTTGGAACAGGGGGGGCACAAGGATCATCTAGTCCAACCCCCTGCAATGCGCTTGAACCCACAGCCCTGAGGTCAAGAGTCTCATGCTCTGCTGACTAAGCTGTCCCTTCCCCATGTCTGAAGCCACCTCTATTATTCCTTGTAACTTCATGGGTGAACCTCCATGTTATATTCTGTTGTTTGTTCATTAAGTTTTGACAATTTAATAAAAATATTTGGTGTGTTTTTTTTAAGGTGGAAAGATTTATGAACCCGAAACGTTCATGTCTTTGACTCTTCCTTAGGGCTTTCATAAATAATGTAATTCCAATCTCTTAACAAAACTCAGTTAATGACATTCGTCAAAACTAACGAGGGTAGCCATGTGCCCTACTATACAGAAAGTTCTGTTTTGAAGGACAGCCCTCTGTTCTGCAGGGCCCCTGGCTCCAAGTCCTAATTAAGAACGATCAGAAGGCACTTTTGCAGAGCTTCTGCAGCTGCTGACCAACAAACTGAGCAGGCAGCCACACAGGCCGCCCCCTTCTGTGATATTTATTATACCTCTGTTGAAATTGCAGTCATTATTTCTAAATTTGCATTGATGCTATCAATTGACATACACAAATTTTATGCAGACCTCTTTCTCCTTCCTTCTGGTGCCGATAACACCAAGGTTGCAGCTTTGATCCCCCAAAGGGGCAGCTGCCTATTCCTACATGGCAGGGGGTTGGACTAGATGATCCTCAGGGACCCTTCCAACCCTAGGATTCTCTCTCTCTCTCTCTTGGGCAATGTGTGAGCCCCCACCCTAAAACCAACCTTTCTTTTCTTCAAATAATCTTTATTAGTTTTTCAATTAGATACTCCACACACACACATTGTATTACATTTTACATTTATACTTGCTCTTCAAAACTGACTTTCCTCCTTCTGGTTTTTTATATCACATACAATTTTATTGCATTATTTTCTTCCATTTTATATATTGTGATTCATTTTCCATATTTGTCCATAGTGTATCCATAAACAAATAAGTCCTCGTGTTTATACAATTCTTGTGGTCTCTCTGTATTCATTTACCACTGCTCTTAGTTATATTGGTTTCCTTATACATTTCCCTTCTTCTTTTCATTATCCATCACTGTTCTTAATCTTTCCTGTTATGAGGTTTGTTTCCAAGTCTACTGGTTTTACTATTTCATCTTATCTTTCCTATATACAACATAAATTTTCCCCATTCTTTTTGAAATGTTTCCTCGCCTTTTGTCGAATTTCCCCTGTTAGTTTGGCTATTTTTGCATCTTCCATTACCTTCTGTCGCCATTCTTCTACTGTTGGTATTTGCTGCTGTTTCCAAACCTGGGCTGGCAGTAGCCTTGCTGCTGTTGCTGCATATAAAAACAGTTTCTGATCGTTCTTAACTCTTATCTTCTCCTACCATTCCTAACAAGAATGCCTCCGGTTTTTTCAAAAACGTATATCTAAAGATCTTCTTTAGCTCAGTGTATATATTTTTGATTTAGATTGTATCTTACCAGCCCAGTGGTTTTTCCTACTTTCTTCAGTTTAAGCTTGAATTTTGCTATAAGAAGCTGATGATCTGAGCCACAGTCAGCTCCAGGTCTTGTTTTTGCTGACTGTATAGAGCTTCTCCATCTTTGGCTGCAGAGAATATAATCAATCTGATTTCGATGCTGCCCATCTGGTGATGTCCATGTGTAGAGTCGTCTCTTGTGTTGTTGGAAAAGAGTGTTTGTGATGACCAGCTTGTTCTCTCAGCCCTGAGTGCTCACTGGAAGGTCAGATCCTGAAGCTGAGGCTCCAATACTTTGGCCACCTCATGAGAAGAGAAGACTCGCTGGAAAAGACCCCGATGTTGGGAAAGATGGAGGGCGCAAGGAGAAGGGGACGACAGAGGACGAGATGGTGGGACAGTGTTCTAGAAGCTACCAGGATTTGACCAAACTGTGGGGGTCAGTGGAAGACAGGAGGGCCTGACGTGCTCTGGTCCAGGGGGTCACGAAGAGGCGGACACGACTAAATGACTAAGCAACCACAACAACATATATTTTTGGGGAAAGAAACCTTTCTTGTTGGTGGGCTGTGTCTCCTTAATGTTACTTGAAGTGCTACCTCATATGTCTACTCAGAAATGAGCCCCAGATACTTCAAGGCTGCCTATTTCCAAGCAAGCGGGCCCAGGACAGGTGAGTTAGCGCCACAGCTCAAGAAGGCACATGACCCGCATTCAGAAGGCCACGGGTTTGATCAGCCACATTGATTATTTGTTAAATTTATACGCTGCCTTTCCATGTATGGTAGGAATGTTTACAGATGCCAGGAGATAATATTTATTAGATCTTATCCTCCCTCCCTCATGTTTGTGAGTTCAGCAGAGTTCATCCCTTTGCATCTTAAAAGGGAAGCCTAGATATCATTGTCCAGTTTTAGCCTTTTACTTTAAGTAATCCAGGATGCTTTAAAGCAGGCTGGATTTTCCTGATGTTTCCTCCTTTTCTCCCACTTAAAACAGTAATCACACAAGCAGTCTTGCAAAAGATAAAAATAACATTTACTCACTCAGGATAGTTGTTGAAGAGTAACAGATACAGCAGCTTTGTTCAGGCTTAACATGGCAATTCAGTTACAAAGAAATACCTAAATCCCGCTTAAGATGGGAGTCTGAGCAATGGAGCTCAGACATGCAGGTTGTTCTCACCTTTCTGGCTTGGTGATGAGATGAAGGACTAAGAGTAGTGAGGGGCCAAAAGGAGCCCAGAGGAAGACCCCAGCCAGGTGAGGAGGTTGCCTGTGGCTGCACCCTTCCGCTGTCAGGACTCAGAGGGAGTGGCTCTCTCAGAGGTCTCTCTGGCAAACTTTCAGGAAAACTTAGTAAAACATAACTATACAGCTTTTAGAAGACATCTGAAGGCAGCTCTGTACAGGGAAGTTTTTAATGCTTTACTGTCAGACCTCGGGTTACAGCCGCTTCAGGCTTCGTTTTTTCAGGTTGCGGACTGCCGAAACCCAGAAGTACCGGAATGGGTTACTTCCAGGTTTTGGCGCTTGTGCATGTGCAGAAGCACTAAACTGCACTTTGCACATGTGCAGAAGCGCTGAATCGCAACCCGCACGTGCACAGACGCGCCGCTGCGGGTTGCGGATGCTGCAGGTTGCGAATGTGCATCCTGCACGGATCACGTTTGCAACCCAAGCATCCACTATATTATGTTTTGCCAGATGGGCAGGGTATAAATAATGAAATTATTATTATTATTATTTAAATAAGAATAGCTGAGAACATAGAAAACAATAAGTAAAAAAACAAACATTGATAAAAATTGATATATGTTATATATATATATATCTTCATAGAATTGTAGAGTTGGAAGAGACTGTGTGGGCCATATATTTGTATGTGTTAAAAACATACAGATAATACACTAAAAACAGCACAGCAACAGTCCTTTCCTTAAAAACAGTCAGCCAAAAGTCTGTTGGAATGAAACAGTCTGCCAGCAGAACGACAGCAAGGAAGGAGCTATCCTGGCTTCTCCAGGGAGGGAATTCCAAAGTTGCCTGGGAGGAGCCACCACTGAGAAGGCCCTCTCCTGCATCCCCACCAAAGGTCCTGGGGGCCAAGAGAAGGTCCTGAAGACCTCAGAGCCTGGGCAGGTTCTTTTGGGGTCATGTGGTCTTTTAGGCACACCTAAGCTGTGTTGCTTTTTGGGTTTAGCTTCTGTTGGTTTTTAGTGGCATCCTCGCATACATGTGAAAATATAAAAGTTTATTATTTATGTGGCGATTCTGTCGGGGCTTTTAAACTTCACATAGCTTAGGGCCTCAGCATGTCTTAAACTAGCCATCCAAGTCACCCTCACCTGGTGGAGCCTTCACAGCGTCCAAACTGGCCCCTACAAATCAACCTGGAATGTCAAGTACCTTTCATAAGGTCAAGGTCAAGGGAGCCCTGACCATTAGGTCCAGTCGTGGCCGACTCTGGGGTTGCGGCGCTCATCTCGCTCTATAGGCCGAAGGAGCCGGCGTACAGCTTCTGGGTCACGTGGCCAGCAGGACTAAGCCGCTTCTGGCGAACCAGAGCAGCGCACGGAAACGCCGTTTACCTTCCCGCCAGAGTGGTACCTCTTTATCTACTTACACTTTGATGTGCTTTTGAACTGCTAGGTGGGCAGGAGCAGGGACCGAGCAACGGGAGCTCACCCTGTTGCGGGGATTCAAACCGCCGACCTTCTGATCGGCAAGTCCTAGGCTCTGGTTTAACCCACAGCGCCACCCGTGTCCCTAGTACCTTTCATACATATTTGTAAAAAGAGCCGTATCAAAAGCAAAAAAAAAAAAAAAAAACCATAAGAAGGCAGTTTGTGTCTGTCAAAAGGATCTGTGATGGTCTGCTGTGGGCCAACTGCTGTGGTTTGACCAGTCCAGAAGAAGCCAGACCACAGTGCACAGTTAAACTAGGGAACTCCTTGCCACAGGAGGAGAGGGCTATGGGAGACTCTTGGCTGCAATGACTGTTCTCTGCCTCCACAGTTGGAAGCCGCAGGAGGGGAGAGGGCTCCTGGGTTCAGGTTGTGATTGAGGGCTTCCCATTGAGGATGTGGTTGGCCACTGGGCTAAAGAGGCTCCTTTGGCCTGATCCTGCAGGCTCTCATGGCACCAGCCTCCATCTCAGCAGAGTGCCTGGCTTGGCAGGGCATCTCTCTGCCCCGGGGGAGACCTTGCTAGGGCCCAGCACGGCTGAGCAATAAATCAGGCTGAGTTCCTCTCCCTCCCTCATTTTTTTAATGAGCTTCTTCTCTGGCCATGAAAGCCCCCACGAGCATCCTTTAGCAACTTCCTTTCCCCTCCTGCTTGAGCTATGGCAAAGGTCCCAGTTTATCTTCCTGGCTGCCACATTCTGATGCTGGTTTATGAGGCGTGTTTATATCACAATTTCTTTTCTTTTCTTAACAGAAACCACGTGGCCATGGAGAAAGCCAAGGAGGCAACTAATCTGTGTCCACCTTGGCCACCATTTGGAGGCGGGAAGTGAACTGGATGAAGGTCCAGTAGCGGCTGGGACTCCTGACCCGGGGGTGCCCACATTGTGCGGGTGAGGGGAACCCCAGTCAATCCTTTCCAGACTGAAACCTAAGCCCAAGGATCTGGCTGTTTCCACTCCTGGAGACTCACGCAAGGGAGCTTGCCTTCTCCTGCTCAGCGAACAACGCAGAGCAAGAAGGCTTTCCCAATTAAGTGATTTAAAGCAGACTATGCCAAGGCCATCTGCAACAGCCGCAACTCCTCCACTCCTGAAACCATCCCTCGCCTGTGTCATGGGATGAGGTAGGCTGGCACCACCAGTTGAACCGTCCATCCTGCACTATCTGTGCATTGGTCGCTAGGAAGATTTAAACCCCAGTAAGGTACGTGGGTGGCGCTGTGGATTAAACCACAGAGCCTAGGGCTTGCTGATCAGAAGGTCGGCGGTTCGAATCCCCGCAACGGGGTGAGCTCCTGTTACTCGGTCCCTGCTCCTGCCAACCAAGCAGTTCGAAAGCACGTCAAAGTGCAAGTAGATAAATAGGGACTGCTCCAGCGGGAAGGTAAATGGCGTTTCTGTGCGCTGCTCTGGTTCGCGGCTTAGTCCTGCTGGCCACATGACCCAGAAGCTGCACGCCGGCTCCCTCGGCCAAGAAACCGGGATGAGTGCCACAACCCCAGAGTCGGCCACGACTGGACCTAATGGTCAGGGGTCCCTTTACCTTTACCTAAGGTACTGAACTGGGCCTAGGTTTCTGCATTGGCTTCCTGCTTCCTGCACAGATCCTCTTTTTCATGGTGTTGCCTTTGCAACTCCAGCAAATCTGTGCCTGTTAGACCAGGAGGTGGGAAGTGGGAAGTGGGGCGGGGGCGGGCGGGGGGGGAGAGGCTGAGCTGCCTGCCTGCTTGCTCCCCACACAAGGAGGGCCAGTGCTACTCTCTTCCCCAGTGGGCAGGGTGGACGCTAAGCTACAATTCAGGACAGTTTTTGCAGGATCCGTCTCAGCACCAACCTGGACTTAACATGAGTCCATACGTAGCCCCTCCCCTTTAGGTCGCAAGCTCTGTTCTGGAACTCACGTGTGAAGGAAAGAGGTTTCTTTGTGGATAAACAATAGTGCCTGATATATAACCACAGCCTTCTCATACCTGGATGCCTGGAAGCCACCATGTTTCCGTTTAGGAAGTTAGTGCCTCAAAGGGAGTGGAGAATGGCTCAAAATGCTGTAAATCCAGACACCAAGCGAATCTTCTGGGGTGGGGCTCTTTTGTGCTTGACTTATCTTTAAGTGTTAGTTGTGCATCTTATTATAGCTATAGTGTTGCACCACAATTTTTTGTGTGATTCTACTGTAAGCTTAAGACTTTTGCAATAAAAATATACAGCAAGGAGGGGGAGAGATGATGATGATGATGATGATGATGATGATAATAATAATAATAATAATAATAATAATAATAGTTGTTGTTTTTGCTGTTTGTACCCTGACCATCTGACTGGGTTGCCCTAGCCATTCTGGGTGGTTTCCAAGACATGAAAACTTAATAAAACATCAAACATTAAAAACTTCCCAATACAGGGCTGCCTTCAGATGTCTTCTAATAGTTGTGTAGTTCTCTATTTCCTTGACATCTGATGGGATGATGTTCCACATGGCAGGCACCACCACCGAGAAGGCCCTCTGCCTACTTCCCTGTTACTCACTTGTCACAGTGAGGAAACCACCAGAAGACCCTCAGAGCTGGACCTCGGTGGAGGTGGAGATGATCCTTCAGGTACATTGGGCTGAGGCCATTTAGGGCTTTAAAGGTCAGCACCAACACTTTGAATTGTGTCAGAAACATGTTGTTGCTTTGTTGTTTAGTCATTTAGTCGTATCCTACTGTTTGTGACCCCATGGACCAGAGCACACCAGGCACTCTTGTCTTCCACTGCCTCCCGCAGTTTATTCAAACTTATGTTTGACCAAACTCATGCTTGGAAATATACTGGGAACCAATGCAGATCTCTCAGGACTGGTGTTCTATGGTCTTGCTGGCCGCTCCCAGTCACCAGTCTAGCCGCCACATTCTGGATTAGTTGTAGTTTCCGGGTCACCTTCAAAGGTAGCCCCATGTAGAGTGCATGGCAGTAGTCCAAGCGGGAGATAACAAGAGCATTCACCACTCTGGCAAGACAGTCTGCAGTCGAGGAGGGTCTCATGCTGCATACCAGATGGAGCTGGTGAACAGCTGCCCTGGGCACAGAATTGACCTGCGCCTCCAGGGACAGCTGTGAGTCCAAAATGACTCCCAGGCTGTTCACCTGGTCCTTCAGGGGCGCAGTTACCCCATTCAGCGGCGGAGCAAACTGACGGGGTGCCTGGGGCGGCACGCGTGCCCTGTGCCCAGGGATGGGGCCAGCCGCCCGTGGGGCGGGGCAAGCCGGGGCAGGACGCTCCGCGGGGCCTCCAAGGAGTGTGCCTGCCTCCTCCTACTCAGCCGCCCTACAGATGAGGGGGAGCTGGTGGGTGGAGCATTTGGGGCAGGCAGAGCCTGCAGGCGCCCAAGCCACCATGTCGCTCCCAGAAGAGATGTGTGGCTTGGGCGCATTGCAGACCCCACCAAAGCTCACTATGGCCAATGGCAGGACTCTTCTGGCAGATGATAACAACAACAACAACAACAACAACAACAACAACAACAACAACAATAATTTTTTATTTATACCCCGCCTCCCAAGCCAAGATCAGGCTCAGGGGGGGCTAACAACCAATAATAAAAACAATTTGATTAAAATACAACATTAAAACATTAGGATGCAGCCTCATCACAGGAGGAGAAAGGAAAAAGAAAGAGGGGGAGGGAATTAAACTAGTTCTAAGCCAAAGGCCAGGCAGAACAACTCTGGCTTACAGGCCCTGCGGAAAGAAATCAGATCCACAGGGCCCTGGTCTCATGAGGCAGAGTGTTCCACCAGGCTGGAGCCATCACTGAGAAGGCCCTGGCTCTCTTTGAGGCTAATCTGATTTCCTTAGGGCCCGGGACCCCTAGGGTGTTGCTATTTATGGACCTTAAGGTCCTCCATGGGGCAGACCGGGAGAGGCGGTCCTGTAGGTAAAAGGGTCTTAGGCTGTGATCCACCATATCCGTCTGAAGCACATTGAAAGTGCAACTAAAGCAGTTGGTGGAAGGTGCCAGGACCTGTAACTCACAGTCAGGGGGAAACCAAATTTCCCAGAATTCTTTGGTCATGTATGCTGAATAGGCTTTCAATGTCTGGTGTGTAGATGGGCCTGAAGTCTCCAAAATAAGCCTTTCTCCACTTTGCAGGAAACCTGTGGTCAGGGATGATGGGAGCTACAGCCACCGAGATTGGCAGGTGGGAGGAGAGGCTCCCCATCCCGGCATGAAATGAACCCCTCAGCAAGCCCCCCTGCCTGGGCTTGGGATGCTCCAGATTAGTGGGATGGCCTCATAAACCATTGGTGCAATACCTTTAAAGCGCATTTGAACACTGTGTCCACACACTATCCCTCTGAAGCACGTTCCAGACACAGCCTTTCCCTTAGAGAATTCTGGGCACTGGACATATTCCCAGCAACCCTGAACTGAATCCAGTGCCCAGAATTTATTTGCAGAGTGGAGCTGAGGAGAAGAAGGGCTCCAGACCTGGATTAGAAATATCCTGTGTGTATGAAGTCTAGTAGCTTTGCTTTTTGACCCTCCAGCAGAGAATATCACTGTTTGTTCATGTGCCAGCATAACAAACAGTGCCGGATTTATGTATAA
>NC_139691.1:1008544-1101044 GCF_964106915.1 Podarcis gaigeae
GGAGGTCCCTTCTTAACCTGAAACTGTTCTTAACCTGAAGCACCACTTTAGCTAATGGGGCCTCCTGCTGCCACGATTTCTGTTCTCATCCTGAAGCAAAGTTCTTAATCCGAGGTACTATTTCTGGGTTAGTGGAGTCTGTAATCTGAAGCGTCTTTAACCCAAGGTACCACTGTATAAGATTAAGCTGTTGGTGTTAAATTTTAAAATGAAGTGCATTTTCACTTCTTCGTGTGTGTGTGTGTGTAACAGAACTACCTAGCAACTCTACGGTCTATCTGTTTCATTTGTACATAAAAAAGAATTCCAATGTATGTACTAGTTGAAAACTGATTGCCTTCTTCAAATTATAAAATAAAAGTAAACTATGATTAGGAATGCATAAGATATAACAAAAACTAATTTGAATAAAACTGCGCCTCTCAGAGTTCTCTACGGGGCCCCAGCCCTGTGCGCGTGTTTGTGTGCGTGTGAGCGGGGGTTGCGGGGAGGCTGCACCGAGCGCCTTCAGGGGTTCCTTCCCGGCCTCTGACGAGGATCTCTTGGCCCTTTCGGCCTGGTGGGACTCCGACTCCCGTAGGGAAGCACGGTCAGTGGCCAGGGACGTTGCGAGTTTCACGCGCAGCTGGCCCTGCCGGAGAGCGGCGCGCACGCCGAGGGAGAGCGCAGCCAGACGGGAGCGCTTCAGTCTGTCGGTAGATGCTCCCGGGGATGCGGGAGGCCTGCAGAACCCGAACCAAACACCTGGGTCCGCATGCTCAGAGGCTCTCCAAGACAAGGAGAGTCTTTCTCAGCCCTGCTTGGATATGCTGAGCGGGATGAACTCGAGGACGTCCTGAGCGCCAGGCCGACGCTCCGCCACTGAACCGCGTTGGTCCTTCTCCTCTGCGCCCCGTAGCGCATCAGCAGCACCCAGAGGAGACCTGGTTGGGGGGAAATACTCTTGTGCAAAAGGGAGAACCGCTGCAGAAAGAGGGGCTGCGCTGGCCACTCTCTTTTCTTGCATGGATTTCCCCATCACCGCGTTAAAAAAAGACAAAATACTAGGAACACGTGATTTTAAATTGCTCATCCCCTCGTTTGAAGGTGGTTCGGAATCCTTTTCCAGGCTCGCTATGGGACGTTTGTTTGGCACGTTCCTCCGCCCTGCCGCGCCGACCCTCCCTCTTCCTGCGCTTCTTTATGTTATGATGATCATGTTTAATGCATCTATTAGCGATGCGCGTGTGCTGCGGCTGCTGCCCGAGAGCATAACGCGCTGGTGGCTTACCATATTATTATTACACCATAATAAAATTAATCCATTACAATATTTTATCATAATTACCGTTTATAATATGTTACAAAGTATAAATTATAATATTATATAAAATGTATAGTATACAAACATAGTATAACAACAATAATTTTAATGTACCCCCTGAATATATAATAATAATAGTAATATATAAATATGTTATGATATTTTTTCGTATTAACATTACTATGATATCTTGCAAAGTGTGTTATAAATTATATAACACAATATTGCATAACAACTATAATATTTATATGTTTTCTGCCCTCAATATATTATTACATAATTACCATACATTATAATTTATGTTACTATTATAATTGATAATGTATTACAAGCATGCTATGAATTGTAATATAGTATATTTAAGTATATAATGTTATGGTATAACAGTAACATTGATATTTCTCCCCGCCTTCCGAATTACCCAAATCTCTAATAAGAAAATAAAAACGGCCCATGAGGCTGGGCGCGGGGAAAACAAACAAAAACCGCCGCCCCGGTTTTATTTCCACCGGCGGTAGAGGCACCAAGTTCTCCGGCTGACGCGCGTTCTCTTTCGACACAGGCAAAGAAAAGATGCTAACGAGTCTTGTTTGGTTTTTCCCCTGAAAAAAATCCGAAACATTTTATCAAGTCCCCCCGAAAGGATGAATTACACTTTTTGAAGGGGGGGGGGTTTAATTTTCCCTCCTCTCCCCCCCCACTCTTTTGCTCGGTCCCGGACTCCCCTGAAATCCAGGAAGTCTCCTGGCCGAGGCGAACCGGCCCGGCTGAATCTCCGCGGCGCCTCAGTCTGCGCGCTTTGGGCTGCTGGCCAGCTCCCCGCGCTGACCGTGAGGAGCGAAGCGCGCCGCTGGGGAGGCCCGGTAGACGTCACACGCGCGTGCACCCACCCAACCATCCAGGGTGAGGGAAAACAAACCCGGAGGGAGACTCCCCAAGAGGAGAAGGCCGCTGAATACCCCCATGCCCCCCCCCCGCCCCATGGAGCACAGAGTTTCGGTCGCTTCAGTCTGGAGTGGGTGGGTGGCGGGGAACCAGGACAGCACCGGGGCCCTAGATGTGCAGGGGCTGCTTGGGTGGGGGAGAGCTTTGCTAGGGAAGGAGGGATTGGGGTGTCCCGTGGCAACTACTCTCCCGCGTGGGGTGGGTGGGGGGAAACCAGCCCCCAAGGGCCCTTCCGCACGCGCTTTGTCCTTCTCAGTCCTTTCTTCCCTTTTTGTAATAGTAGTAGTAGTAGTAGTAGTAGTAGTAATAATAGTAATAGTAATAGTAATAGTAATAGTAGCAACAGCAACAACACCGACGACGACAACAACAACAACAACAACAACAACAACAACAACAACAACAACAACAACAACAGCAATATTTATACCCGCCCATCTGGCTGGGTTTCCCCAGCCACTCTGGGCGGCTTCCAACACAATATTAAAATACAATAGTCTATTAAACATTCAAAGCTTCCCTAAACAGGGCTGCCTTCAGATGTCTTCTAAAAGTCTGGTAGTTGTTTATTTCCTTGACATCTGGTGGGAGGGCGTTCCACAGGGCGGGAGCCACTACCGAGAAGGCCCTCTGCCTGGTTCCTTGTAACTTGGCTTCTGGCAGTGAGGGAACCGCCAGAAGGCCCTTGGAGATGGACCCAGGTGTCCGGGCAGAACAATGGGGGTGGAGACGCTCCTTCAGGTATATTGGACCGAGGCCGTTTAGGGCTTTAAAGGTCAGCACCGACACTGAATTGTGCTTGGAAACGTCCCGGGAGCCAGTGTAGCCCTTTTGCCTCTGCCGCTCCTGAGTAACCGGTGCGCCCCGTCGGGGCCACAAGTCCATGGAAGGCAGTCCCGAGCTGGGCTGATGAGGACGGGACGTTTCGTCTTCGGGCTGGGCGGGGAGGCGGGGCAAGCGGAGCTCTGCTCAAAGGCCGCGGTGGGGGGAAGCCCTGCCCCCACTGGGTGGGTGGGGGTTCTGACTCCCGACGCCCCACCCCGCGGGTATAGTGGAGCCCTAACTCTCCACTCCCCAGCGCCCTCCTTCCTCGGCTGGGCGCTTCTTACTCCCGCCCACCCCCATCCCACCTCCACACCCCCCCAAGCCTCGAGAGGCGGCGGAGGACACTGGGCAAACACAGCTTCCTCGCCCAGCTATATAGGCGGCTGCCCTCCCTTGCCCATCGGTCGGTCGTCGGTCCCGCTGCCAGTCTTCCCTTAGGTCCCGGACCCGCCGCCGCCATCACCGCCAGTTAAGGCTCAGACGCTGCCCGGCTCTCCTACTTTCCCAGAGATGATGGATTACTCCTACGACGATGATCTGGACGAGCTGTGCCCAGTCTGCGGGGACAAGGTATCCGGCTATCACTACGGGCTGCTCACCTGCGAGAGTTGCAAGGTAAGGGCCGGCCGTCGCGGGACAGCGACCGTCTCGGGACTGCCTCCCGCAGCGGGGAAAGGGGCTTAGTGGTCATCTTCTTAGGAAGGAGAGAGGGGAGAGCGTTGAGATCAGGGATCCCCAAATTTGGACCCCCCAAAATGTTTCAGGGCAGCAGGGTGGGCTTGTGGGGGTCGGATGCCCTTCTTAAAAAAAATTGCGGGCTCCCCCTTCCCCAATGAACTCCACTCCACCCGTCGACTGAATAATGACCCCCGGGTGGGATTATCATAATAAATGCCGCATTGAAAATGGAATATCGCCCGGGGCGTTTTAACTGCAGCGCCCTAAAACACCCCGGAGCAAAACCGTCGGTTCAGAAAATTATGGTGGCGTATTTTAATACATGACGCTGGACGCGCGTATTTAAAAGAGGTTCGTCTCTCGGCGAGCGACGGGGTTTACAAATATTTGCAGGGCAAAACGGCGAGAACAGGATTGAAAAGAAAATAATTAGGACGCAAACAAAATTTGAATTATTATCGCTATCACTGCTTCATTGTTATATGAAATAGCGGTAACTGCTTCATTATTATTAAAGTTAATCATTAAAATTAAGCCATGCTACTAATATGAGCAACATAAACGCAAATAATTATATTGATTAAAATAGCTCCAAAATTATTGTTAAACGTATTTTTCTTAAGCAACAAGCCATCCTCGTGGACCTCTGGATTACCCAGAGCTTCCGAACAGTATTTAATTAATCCCAGAACCTTAACATATTCTGTTGAAAATCCCGGTACATATTTCGACCTATAGAAGCTTCACTCGTCTTAATTTTCCGGGGCTCATCTCTGTAGCGCAGCCCCACAACGCTCGCCCTGTGGAACCCACAATACGGCCTCAGTTCCTTTGGGGTTTTTGTTTTCGATCGTTTGTGATATTTTAGAGGACGAGAATGTTTATCACTTCTCCTCGAACCCCGATTTTACGGAGGGCGAGTTTTAAGGAGTCCGTGATCCGGAGCCAAAAATCGCATGTAACGCCGATTTAATGCCATTCCCGTTCAGGAGCGATAGGTTTCCTAAGTCTGTTCCGGGGAGGGGGGCGGGGGGGGGTAAATGCTTCCCCTGCGCGGCCTTTTCGTCCCTAAAACTCTTTTCGAAAAATGCGCGGTAGGAATTCTTTGGAAATCTTTTCTGAGAATGAATAAAATGCTTCCGGAATAAACGAAATCGACTGGTTTGCGGGCGACTCGATCAGGAAATGTGTCCGGGAAAATGCATCCCGGTCTGGAGTTCCCAAAAGGTGATTCAAAGAAGAAGATTCATCTTTGGGGGAACCGCAAGTCTTAAGTGAACCTAGGGGCGCGTTTGGGGATCTGAGGACACTTTCCGGTGAGCAGCATGGGCACCTCAGGGTGTGGATGTGACGGGGCAATTATGTTCCAAGAAATTGTAGATTTTTAGGCGCGGGGAAATATATGGCTGCGCGAAAGACGCGCGAGGACCCTGCGCGCCTCTTTCCCTGGAGCCGAGCGGGGGGAACCGAATGGAGACCCTGAGCGCTGCTCTCTGCCCCTCTGTGCAGAAGGCCTGGCGGTGCTCAGGACCAGACCCGGGTGGCCCGCTCCGTCCTTCTCTCCAGGAACTGAGAGGGGTCTCCGGAGGCCGCCAGAGGACAGTGCTCGGCGGGGCCCCTACTGGGAAGGGCCGTTTTGTAAGCGGCGGGTGCGGGAAGGGTTAAGGAGAAATTGGGGTGGGGGGGGTGAGGCGAATATTGAATATTGCCCTCCACTCCGCTGCCGGATGATAACACCCAGCAACGCCATCTCTTTAAATGTCTGTTCTTGGTCATTTTTCTGCTTTGTGGATTTATTTATTTGCCTGACGTTCTTCTGTTTTTCTTCGTTCAGTTCGGTTTAGTTTATGTCCAGTTCCCCGTCCTCCCTTGCTGTCTCTAACGGTGTTTTAGCTTGCTTGCTTGCTTGTTTTGAGACGGTGTTTTTGAGATTCCTACCTTAATGGTGGGACCGAGGAAGGTGGGGGAGGGAGAGGCCCAGAGACGGGAGCCTCAGTTTACCAGGATGTGTCTCTGCGTATGTCTGTCACATTTGTCGAGAGGCCCCCACAAAGGAAGGCCAAGGTCTTCAAGCTTCTGGAGGTCCCCCCCACCATCATGTGTGTCTGTGGGGGGGAGAATCGGCAGCTCCAGCTTGAACTATGCGATCGCCCCCACCCTCACCACCAGCGAAAGGGAGATGCGCTTTCCCTGGGGGACTGATAATGCCCTAAGCGCCATGTGGGGGTGGGGGGTGGGGTTGCCAGTTAGGTCCTGAGAGAGACTCTAGTCTTAAGAAACATCTGCCCCCCTGTCTCAGTCTCTGGCTGGGAAAAGTGTATTCCTTCACTTACACTCCAGAATTATAATTAGGATTATTAAATGTATTGCTCGCTCTTCACCAGTAGGTCCCAATGCGGCTTACAGCAATCTGAAATTCAGAATTAACAATTGTGTGGTAAGCCGGCACTGCCTCCCCCGCTCCCCCCCCCCCGCGTGGTTCTTGCAGTTTAACATCCTGGCTGAAGGTTAGATTCCAGGAGGCAGAATATGACAGGGCCTGGGGTATCTGCAGACAGGTGCCGGGGCTGAAGCGAGGGGGCCGGGGCGGTGGAGCCAAGCGAGGAACCGTGCGCGTTTTGCCTTCTCAGAAGAGGCGCGCTCTTGAGGCTCCCTTTCCCCAGGGTGAGGCCGCCTCTTCTAGGGATTCATCCCTGGAGCTGGGCCGCCCACCTTATTCTGAGTCGAAGATCTTTTTATTTAATTGCCTGAGGTTGTGACGTCACCGGCGGCTTGCAGAAGTTCACAAGACAAAATGACTTGCTGAAATGTGCTTTATTTTATATAATCGCAATATAATGTGATTCTCCTCCTTATGTGGAGGTGGTGATGGAATAATAATAATAATAAAAAAATATTTTTACACAGCCCATTTAATTGGGTTGCCCTAGCCGCTCTGCGAGTGGCTTCCAGTATATATAAAAACATAGTAAGACACAGTAAAACATTACACCTTATAGAGCTTCCCTATACAGGGCTGCCTTCAGATGTTTCCTAAATGTTATATAATTACTCATCTCCTGATGGGAGGGCGTTCCACAGGGCGGGCGCCACCACCGAGAAGGCCCTCTGTCTTTGCTTCTCGCAGTGAGGGAACCGCCAGAAGGCCCTCAGAGCTGGACCTCAGAGTTATGGGTTCTTGTCGCCCCTCCTTGATAGGAGTGAGGGTGGTGGCGATGGTGGGGGCCAGAATGGGACAGCTTGATTAGACGCTAATTATTATTGGAGCTGTGGTCCCCAAGGAGTCCCTGGCCTCCCAGTTCTCCTCTGCTCCAGCCAGCATGGCCACCGGACTGGTTAGGGGTGATGGGAGTCGTACCCTTTGCTATCAAGTGCTTCAGTCCGGGGTGCCGCGGTTATTGTCCCTGCTCAGCCCTGAAACTCTCCCCGGTTGCTCCGCATATCGCCCCTCCTCTCACCGTTGCTCCGTTCCTGCTTTGCTCAAAAGTCTTCCTCTTCCATTTCCGAGCTGCCTCATGTGTGATTTATTATATTATATTATATTATATTATATTATATTATATTATATTATATTATATTATATATTATATTTACTTTCACTCCTGGCGCGATGTGTGGTTTTCTGCATGTAGTTCCAAACCGTGATAATTTAGAACAGGTACTTTATAATAAGCAAACATCCAAACATGAAAACTATTATTTTATTTTAAAAGCCACACGCTCGATCCCCAGTAGGGCTGGGAATGTCCCCTGCCAAAACCCCGTGAGCTCTGCTGCCAGTCCATACAGGCGGCGTTGAGCCAGCTGAACCAAAGTTCTGCCTAGGTATGAGGCAGATTTCCATGTTCCTGAACTGCTAAGACCCAAAAAATTAACATGGTATAATCTTCTTCATCAGGAGCATATGGGGACATGACTCTTGGGTTGTGGTATTGTTTAGAGATTGTTGTTTATTGTTTACGACTACTTTTGTAATGTTTGTAATTGTGTTTTTGTTTTTACATGTTGTAAGCTGCCTTGAATATGGTTTTAACTTTGGAAAGGCAACACACAAAACCATTGAAAGACAGAGAGGACGTTAAGTGTGAAATCAGAGGGAAATTAAATGGATTTATGATTATTAATAGTATCACTATCATCTTACAAAGGGCCCCAAAGTATAAAGTAAAGACAAAAACAGTCTATGCCCACAGACTCACCATCAGAGAGACATGGCACAAAAGAAATAAACAACGAGGAAGGCAGAGGAAAGCAAGTGTTGGAGCAATTGCTCCCTGACTGGCCCACGGATGGGGCCAGGTCGCTGTTCCTTGAACAGTCCTTCAGATAAGGGATGCAAAAATGGTTTCAGTCGCCCTTCCCAGAGCAGAGTTGATGATCACAATGCTTTGGTACACGTGTCGTGGGATACACTCTCACACGCATTCAGGTCTCCCGATTGCACCCTGCCGCTTTCCCAGTTGCCCCCTTCCCCCCCAAAGAGCGCCAGAGGGAACTGGGTTTTGAGACAAGGAGCAGAGCTAGCTATCTAAACCCAGAAGAAGCAGCATTATTTATTAAATTTGTATAGTGCTCTTCATCCAAAGATCCCAGGGCGGTTCACAACAGAAAAAAATACAAAATGAGGGCACAAATACATAATAAAACATAAACTAACCAACAAACAACTCCCCTCCCAGAAACACCTTTAAAAGGACACAGAATGTTAATCGGCTGACAAGAAGAAGGGTCTCTCAGGTGATATATAGTCTTCTCCCGCCTGCACCCCGGCTTAATCTGTGTCGGGGTTCCCTGTGAGTTCCTCAGAATCCTAGGCTGTGCTCTGGAAGGTCTGGCATATTCACTAAAGCGAGAGTTCCACTGGGCATACTCAGAGCGCATGTTTGAATCCTCCTCCCAAGTGACAGCTGCTTTGGGCAGGGCGGGACTTGCAAGGCGAGGGGTGTGGGACCCACCTGTGACCCCCCCCCCGTTCGTGGGGAATTCTTCGCGCTTCCAGACTCCTTGAACTTCTCACACTCCCCCCCCCCCCCGCACATCTTGTCCTCAGGGCTTCTTCAAGAGAACGGTGCAGAACAGCAAGCACTACACGTGTACGGAGAATCAGAACTGCAAGATCGACAAGACGCAGCGCAAGAGGTGCCCCTATTGCCGCTTCCAGAAGTGCCTCGTGGTGGGCATGAAACTCGAAGGTGACTCCCGTGGGCAGAGTCTTGGGCGGGTGGGCGGGCGGGCGGGGGGCGAGTCTTTGCAACAGGGAAGGTAGGTGCCGACGCGAAAGCGCCTTCTGCCAAGCGGGCGGGGAGGGATCCTGACATCCAGCCTATGTCCTGGATGCTGCTGCCTCTGAGCTAACCGCGGCCAGGAGGGCTTTTGCTCCAGCCAAAACAGGACCTGGGGACGTGGGACTTGACGTGGGCGGGAGGGGGTGGAAGGAGGGGGAAAGAAGATTCCACCTAAGCATTAGGAAGAACTTCCTGACAGTAAGAGCTGTTCGACAGTGGGATTTGCTGCCAAGGAGTGTGGTGGAGTCTCCTTCTTTGGAGGTCTTCAAGCAGAGGCTTGACAACCATATGTCAGGAGTGCTCTGATGGTGTTTCCTGCTTGGCAGGGGGTTGGACTCGATGGCCCTTGTGGTCTCTTCCAACTCTATCATTCTATGATTCTATGACTGCCGACTTGACCCCTACCGGCCAATTTTCTTCCTCGTTCCCCCTCTTAACCCCCTTTGCTTTTCTACCTCTGAGGGGGCGAGGAAGCAAAACATATAGGTATACATGCATTTCGTGCCTAGGTCGTGAGAATGCAACACCTTCCCTGGCCAGGAGGCGCGTTTTTGAAAAGAGCGCGCCTGCAGGCACAGCGTCCACCCAAAGAACAGTGCCAGGCGGTTTAAAAGAGACTTTTTGAGATGTTCTGGATCTGCTTCCTTTATATCTTTAGCCTCTTTCCCCTCTACCCACCCCTTCCCCTAGTAATCCCCCCTTCTCCCTCTGCTGGGTTTCCATGTGTCCCGTGTGGCTCTTTATAAGAGGGGCAGGGACCTTACCCTGCAAGGACTCTTGGAAGTGAGACCCTGTAAAATGCAAAGGAGCCGAGTGCTTTTTCTGCCTGTGCTGTCAAGCTCAGTTGCAAGCACCAATATCCTTATTGCTATTAATTCCGTGTTCCATTTGAGCGGAGGCCCCTGGAAGGCTTTAAAAGAGGGCGGGGGCATGAATTCATGCAGGATTATAAGGCTATCCATGGCAGCAGTGCTTTCAGACGTGCTCAGATCCTGCTCGCGTGTTTCCCATGGGGGTATCTAGGTGGCCACTGTGAGAACAGGATGCGGGACTGGATCCCCCCCCCCCCCTTGGGTTCCTCTTATGTTCTTGAGGCAAAATGCCTGTGCAGCCTCTTCTGACACTCTTATGTCCAAAGAGCCTTTCGCGCTCCCCCCCGCGTCATATGCTGACTCTTTAAGAGCTAGCATTAGGGCGATAATTAAATCTGACGGGAGTCCCGTCCGCCCCCGTCTCATTGCCCAGGCCCAGTTCCTGGTGCTCGGCTGGCTTTGCTGGAGAAGTCCTGGAAAAAACCCCGCATTTATTTTTATGTTGCTTTTAAAGCCCGACTTTCCAGTTCCGTTTCCACTGAGTGATCTGAAGATTGGTATATTTCCCATTTAGAGTCTAGCGATTAAAAGGCCGCAGTACCGATTCAATGCACACTGTTTGCTGGTACTCCCAGTTTAAAACCCGACTTCCCAGCTCCGTTTCTGCTGCGGGTTGCTGTCACGTTCGGGGACTTTCCTGCCTTAGAGAGCAGAGCGGAGGTCTGCCCGGAGAGCAGGCTTTGAACGACAGAAAGCGAAAGCAAATTCCTCCATGGGGTGGAAAGGAGGGGGCGAGGCTGGGCGCGGGTCCCGGGGGAGGCTGCTCCACAGCATAGTAGTCTAGGTCTGGAAGGACACGTGTCTCCGGGAACCAATTGGGGTTTCAAATAATAAAAATGGGATAAAAATAAACACACAGAGAGGTCACGTGAGAGCCATCTTCAAATACCTAAAGGACTGTCGCATGGAAAATGGACCATGCTTGTTTTTTTCCTGCTCCGGAGGGCAGGACCCGAACTCACGGTTTCAAGAGACGAGGCAGGAGATTCATTCAGGCTCAGCCCCAGAAAGACATTTCTGACGGCCAAAGCTGTTCGACGGTGGGAGGGTCTCCCGCGGGAGGTGGTGGTCTCTGCTTCCACGGAGGCTGGAGAGCCACCGGTCAGGGTGATTCCAGGGGTTGGACTAGATGACCCTTGGGGAACCCTTTCAAGAAAGCCCAAGTAAAGGCTACCAATTTTATCAGATCATGAAGGCTAGTTCCATAGTTGCCAGGCTTGCGATGAGGGTTGTCTTGAACAGGATGGTTCTGTTGCCTATGTCATAAAGGAATGCCAAATCATATAAAGTGTCCGGAGGTTCTACGCGTTGTCAAAATCTCAAATATGTGCGTTTCTCTCCATCAAAGCTGTATCCCAGAGTGTATGGTACAAAGTGTCCCGTGTAAGATTTTGGGCTGTTTCCCACTGAGTTGCAATTATTATTAATATTAATCAATAAATTAATTACATTTCTAGACTGCCCTTCATCCGAGGATCACAGGGCACTTTACAATATAAAATCACAAAAAGCACATCCCTTAGTAACAATTAAAAAACAATATCTCCCCCCCCCCCACAGTTTAAAAGGCCACAGATGATGATTATACCTCACCCATCTGGTTTGGTTTCCCCAGCCTCTTTGGGTGGCTTACACTGGCTGAAGAGGAATGTTTTTGCCTGGCACTTAAAGATATGTAGAGATGGCACCAGGCTAGCCCCCCCCCCCCCTGGGGAGAGCACCCCACAAGTGGGGAGCCATCACAGAAAAGGCCCCTTCTCATCTGGCCCCCCTCTGGACCTCTCGCGGAGGGGCCACATGAAGAAGGGCCTCAGAGCTTCTGGACAGAAGCGGCCCTTGAGGAGTGGTGCTCCTGCGCCATTTAAGGCTTTGTAGGTCAAAACCAGCACTGAACTGGGCCTGAGGCCCAAGTGGCAGCCAGTTGGGCCACAGTTGGCATTACATTCTCAAACTGTCTTGTTCATGCTGCCAAGGTCATATATAAGACCAATTCTTTGGACAATACATTTACATTTGCATCATCAAAAATATTCAGTAACATTAAGTTTGGGCAACGAACAATAGTTTCTATAAATAGCAATATTTACCATTCATGTAAAGAATAAATTCCAAAAATCTTGCACCAAATTACAGTAAATGGTAATATGTACGAAGTTTATTGCAGTCCCTCCAACTAGTAGGTGATAAAGAAGGAAACATTTTCGACATTTGCAAAGGAGTGCAATACCATCTATGCAGTAATTTCAAGGACTTTTCCCAAAGAAATCTGGAAGCAGATTTTTCAGGGCTGTGATCCCCAAATTTTATTCCCATCCTTGGGAATAATTTGTGCGCAAATATCTAGTTCCCATATCTTTTTGAGGGGGTTCCATAGATCCATTGATAACCTACATTAAGCAATATAGAGTATAATTAAAATCTAATCCTTTCCCTCCTCTACCCATTGTAATTTTCAAATTTTGTTAAGGCGTGAATGGTTTTTTTACGCATTCCTCACCATCTCCAGTTGCACATACAGACTCAGGCATACTCATGGGTGAACTGTGTGATAAGCCAGTGGAGATAGGGCTTTCGTGTACGTGTGCGGGAGATACTTTGTGCATGCTCAGAAGCACCCTCTACGCATATCCCAAGGCATGTGGATGAAAGCAGGCAGTGCCAAGAAGGGGTGTCTGTGTGTTTGTGTGGGCACTGGGGGTATAACGGTTTCCTGTATCATAAAGGGATGAGCTTTTGCTTAAAAACACTGAAAAAGGGACTAATTATTCTCAGTTATTGAAAAAGCTTGCCCTGAAATGAAAAGTTGGAAACATTGTATATGTAAAGTTACTACTCATAACTATTAGCACTTTTAAAAACTTCATGGAACTGTTTATAACGTTTACAGCTGCCTGGAACTTCCTAAAACTGCTGAGAATGTTCAAGAAGAATCCTGATATTGCTCTATATGGAAAGATTTCTGGACAAACAACTAAACTTCTTAACTTTTAATATTTATTTATGTGGCAATATACAATTGTGGTTGGAGAAACCCAGTTGGATTATAATCATAATCATTACAATGTCGCACAAGATCCTCAATTTATTCTCAGCAATAAGAAGTGATGGACCATGTATAAAATATTGTACATGTATTACAAAATATGCAAGCTCCATTTTTCCTGTATACATGCCATGCATAATACATTATACAGTTACATCTACCAAAATCGATGTATTGCTTTCGGGGTGACCTTTTTTCAAAAGGTTTGGAAACGACAGTTCGTTCCTTTGTTTTTAGGCAAAAGTTCGTCTAACTAAGCTACAGGAACATGAGGTTGTAAAAAAGTTATAACCCTAGCGGACACTTCCCTTTCCAAAGATCCCAGGGGGAAGGAATAAAAATAATACTGTATTCAGATTTGTTTTTTGTTTAAATCCCAGCAGTCCGGACATTTATTCCGGCGGGTGCTCAGCTTTTTCTACCGTTGCAAGGAAATAGCCTCCTGTCCTGAGCAGTGCTGAGTGTCCAGCCAAGCAGTGGACTGGGATGCGGGCCTCACTGGAGTCCCTTGGGCACGCCCATTGTGCAGAACCTGGCGGGCCAGAGCCCCCTCTGACAGCAGGCACCATGGGGGGGGGGAGAGATCTGCTCGGTGGTGAAGTGCCCCCACTTTGCATGCCAAAGGCTCCAGGTTCAATCCCTGGCACCCCCGCCCCCCCTTAAAAGGACCCTTGGCCGGAGAGCTGCTGCCAGCACAGCAGACAATACCGGTGGGTTAGATGGACACCAGTGTCCGCCAGATTCTTCTGTTCTGTGCCTTGGCGGAGCAGCTGTGATGAAACCTTGGGCCTCACCCCGGAGGTTTCTGAGCTACAGTTCCCGTCAGCTCCCAGCTGATGGAAGTTGTAGTCCAAAATATTTGTTTGCATTTATATCCCACCTCGTTCTCCGAGGAGCTTAGGGTGGCAGAGGTACAGGGTTCTCCCCTATTTAACCCCATCTGCAGTGCACGCAGAGTGCCCATACCCTGTGATGCCTTGCGACTGGCCTTAGCCTTGCCCGCGTCAGGTGGGCTTCGCGTGGCTTTATCCACCAGGGGTCGCCGCGAGGGGCGGAGAAAGGCTATAGTTCAGAAGGTCCCAGGCTTAGTCCCCAGGGACATCTCCAGCAAGCAGGGCTGGGAGAAGACTATGAGGAGATGCTGCCAGTCGGTTGTAGACAATTCCGAGCTCTATAGACCAGGAGTCTCTGACTTGGCAAAAGGCAACCGCCCCACGTTCTTATGTTCTTCTGTTATTCTGCGTGGAGCAAATGGACGCACGAAGAAGGGAACGAAAGAGAATGCTATCCATTCATCCATTAATTGCATTTATATCCCCTTTTCCTCGGAAGAGCTCAATGTGGCTTCCACGTGGCGTCCAGAGTGGCGCAATCTAATCCCAACGACAACCCTGTGAGGTAGGCTAGAGTGACAAGCAGTGACTGGCCCAGGGAGCAAATTTGTATGAAATATTGTGGGAGAGCTAAGCCCCTTTCCGCATAATCGATCACAAGACACACACATCACTTGAGTAGCAATGCCCATTAACCGGGGTGGGGACTGTGCCCCTCCAATATTTTGTTAGGGGGTGGGGAAAGGGACCTCGACCCCTAGGAGATGGCTTCTGTGGACTGGCCTCTAATGCCACACGCAGGGAGCTTCGAGGCCGAGTGGGAGGATTTGAACCCAGGTCTCTCCCAGGTCCAAGTAAACTAATCACTATGCCACCCCGGACCTCTTAAAAAGAGATCCTTCAACAATGGAGGCCAAAAGGCAACATAAAAGTGTACTGATTCGGGAGGACTAGAGGAAAGGGAGGGGGCGCTGACACCAGCCGCTCTCAAAGGGCTCAAAAACCGACCCCAGATAGGAGAAGAGGAAGGATGTGCGCGAGAGCAGGAGTGAGACGAGGAATCAGGACATCATTGGCATTGCGCGTAATTGCGCAGGGGTGCGCGCAGACATCTTTGCTAGCGGCACCGAGGACTTCCCAAGGTGGCGGAGATGGGGAGCCCACGGCCATGTTGGCTGCCAGTCCGATGAGCGACGGGCCACGGGGGGTCGACCACACCTGAACTCCCCATTCTCATTTCCCGTCGACCGGCTTGCAGGAATTGGTGGGACTTTGCTGGGAGGTCCCTTCCCCAATTTCTGAATGATTTAATTTGTAACGCACTGCCTTTCTGGCCAAGGAACCCAAGGCGGCTCACCATTTTCGAATGCAGAAACCAATAAATTACACAGCATAAACCAAGAAGTTCTGGCTGAAGTAGGAACCAGACCGAGGTGAGGAGTTGAGTTTTGGCGCGCCTCTTCCGCTCCAGCGGAGACGAGGAGCCCGCGGTTCTCCAGATGTGGTCCCCAGGCTCCAGCAACCTCTGGAGAGCCGCAGGCCCCTCACCCCCCAGCGCCCCGAGCTTGGGGAGGGCTGTTGCGCCAGCACCCTGCTTCCAAGATGCATCTGGAGGATGGGAAGCGCCAGAAAAGCATCTCTGACCACCAAGGTCTTTGGTTGGACCTCGCAATGTCAGCTGCTGGCTGGGCCGCTGGCTTCTAGCTCATGCGCAGACCGCTGGGGCGCACAGATGGGGCGGGTCGTCCCCCCTCCAAAGTAGGAACAAGGACCTCCGGAAGGCTAACACCTGAGCACGTCGTTTTCAAGTCGGTTTCAACTTTTAATAGTAGCGCGGGCTTACCAGCCTCGCATGGCCCTTTACCCCAGGAGGAGTTTGGCAGAGGCGTTTCCGCGGCCAGTGGCCGCCGCCTGCCTTCCTTCCTTGCTCCGGAGGAAGGTGGGAGGCGAAGCCGCGTCCTCTGCCAATGGACCCCGCGGGATGGCCGGGCCTCCTCTTCTCCCGGGTTCGTGGGAGTCGCTCTTGGCGGCTGGAAGCCTCTCCTGGCTTCTCCCTCCCGCTTCCCCTCTTCTCAGGGACTAGGGCGGGAGGTAGGATATGGGGCGAGTTTCTTCTTTTGGAAGCGGGGGAGGAGAGTGCTCTCTTCCAGGGCGCGCTTCCAAGGCAGCTGCTGCGCTTTTGGGAACAGTGTCGGCGTCGGGGATGGAGGCCGGGGGAGGCCAGCAGAGAAGCACCTGCGCGGGTTTCACAACCAGGACACATTCTTGCGCTCTGCTCGAGGGTCGTGGCGCGGGAAGTGGCGCGAAATAACAACAGCTAGCTTGGGAAAGGGGTCTTTACGCCTAGGACCACGCTCTCCGTCCCCCTCGCCAGGACCATCCTGCAGTCATCCTCTTCCCCCTGAAGCCCAGAGGGTCTAGCATCCACACAGTGTTCAGATGTGCATTAAAGGTCTAGCCAGCACGCCCTTCTTAAATTCAAACGTGTTTCAAAGTTACAGTGTGCACGCGACCTGCAGTGTCGCCAAAGCGGGGCGGAGCAGGGGCCATATTCGTGGCGTTCCCCCACCCCGCGTGCAGTCGTTTGAACGCAGCCTGGGCCCTCCTGGTCGGATTTTGTCTGACGCCTTTTCCCCGCTTTCTCTCCCTTTCCCCCTTCTTCTCCTCCCTCCCTCCCTCCTCCCTCCAGCCGTGCGCGCCGACCGCATGCGGGGTGGCCGGAACAAGTTCGGGCCCATGTACAAGCGGGACCGAGCCATGAAACAGCAGAAGAAGGCGCTGATCCGCGCCAACAGCTTCAAACTGGAGACCGCCCAGCCGCCCATCGTGTCCCCGGTGCAGGCGGCGGCGGAGTACGGCGGGCTGTCGGCCTCGCTGCACGGCCTGAGCCACCACCACCACCACCAGTCTGGGGTGGCAAAGGTGCTGCCCCCGCACGGCAGTGGCAGCAGCAGCAGTAGCTCCAGCAGCTCCGGCAGCGGTGGCGGTGGCAGCGGGATAAGCAGCTCCACCGCCATGGCGCCCGTCGACTACGAGCGCAGCTCCTACGGGACGCCCGCGCTGGCCATGCCGGTGCCCTCGGGTCACGGGCCGCTCTCGGGTTACCACTACCAGTCCTTCGCCAACCGGGCCATCAAGTCCGAGTTCCCGGACCCATACGCGACGCATCCAAACGAGGCAGCCCCGCCGTACCCCTACCCGGAGGTCTACCCCAATGGCGGCTCCGCAGCCACTGGGGGCGACTTGCCCGACGTGATCCTGAAGCTGCTGCAGCAGGAGCCCGACGAGGCGCAACTCAAGGCCCGCATCCTGGCCTGCTTGCAGGAGGAGCAGAGCAAGGCCCGCCACGAGAAGCTCAGCGCCTTTGGCATCATGTGTAAGATGGCGGATCAGACCCTCTTCGCCATCGTGGAGTGGGCGCGCAGCTGCATCTTCTTCAAGGAGCTGGAGGTGAGTGGGAGGCGGGCGGGGTCGTTGCTTTTCGCTGGGGGGGGGGGGACGAGCCCTGAGAGGAAATGGCTTCCCACGACCTACATCTCCCCGACTTGGGCATGTTTCCCGTGGTTGCTTTGTTTGGTCCCGGGGTGGTGGGTGGTGAGGAGGAAGGTTGAACTGTGGCTGGGGCGAGGCCTGCTTTGAGCACGTGCAGAGCGCCGGCAGCGAACGCAGGGTAAGTCTTCTGCCAGGTAAGGACACCCTCAGCTTCACCTGCGCTCAGTAATTTACCTTGGGAACCCTCTTTGAGGTGCCCATCTGGCCCAGGGGCTGCCAGGCGAAAGGGCAGCTGGTGCCCCGTTCTCTCTCTCTGCAGAGGTGGAGGCCGCCCCTTGCCTTCCCGAGCGGTGACGGGAACTTGGGAAGCCTTGGCAAAGGGCAGCTGATTGTTCGCTGCGCCCAACAGCCACCCTTTCAAGGACTCCAGCTCAGAGTTGCTCAGGGACAACCTGAAAGACTGCCCAGCCCACTATGCCCCTTGGTTACTGGTGTCCATCTGGGCTGATGGGGCAGCTGCCAGGGCCACCCCCTGGACAGGTTGCAAATAAGAATGGGGAGGCTGCTGAGAGCGAACAGAGGCTGGTGTGTCCAAAGGGGCCTTGTTGGCCAGAGGTGTCTTAACAGTAAGCCCCATGGAGTGCAGCAGGGCTTACACGCAGGTAAGTGTGTGTATGATTTCAGGCATGCCTGCCTCCCTCAATGCTTGGAAAGGGGTGTGGATATTGAGGCAGGGCCTCCCATTAGTCCACTTTGCCTGTGCAGAAGGGATCTGCTTCATCCCATATTTTGGGGTCCCAGGCGGAACAACAGACCCACATGGACTGTCTCCCTCCTGAACCTTACGGAAGGGCAGGTGTGCACGTGAGAGTGGAGAGGGGCCACTTCTGTGCTCAGCCCTCAGCTGAGAGTGGATCCGGGACCTCACTTGGGCCCGGGGAATCCGAGTTCGAATCCCTTTCTGAAAGGTAAAGGGACCCCTGACCGTTAGGTCCAGTGGCGGACAACTCTGGGGTTGCACGCTCCATCTCTATAGGACAAGGGAGCCGGCATTTGTCCACAGACAACTTCCGGTTATGTGGCCAGAAGGACTAAGCCACTTCAGGCGAACCAGAGCAGCGCACAGAATATCTTTCCTAAATATTGGGCTTATTCACCACTTGGAAAAAATGCATTCTGAGAGGCAGAGAGCTGCCCCCCCCCTGAAAGTGTCATTCAGTGTGAATCTGTGGTGGTGTGAGATTTGCACCCAGGACTCCTCAGTGGATCAGCAACCTCTGCACTGTTCAAGCCCTTGAGGAAATGGCTACAATAAATAAGACCAAAGCAATGGCTGGTGGAGAAATGCTTTCAAATGAATGAAAATTCATGTGTGCAGGGCAGATTCTTTCATTAGCAATGACGGGGCTTTCACATTTAAAACAGCTAAATGAGCTCTCCCCAGTGTGGCTTTATAGTGTCCCACTAAAACTGGTGTCAGAGTTTTCAAAACCCCACTAGCCAGGCAATTGATGGGCATAACTCACTTGAGGCCTGGCCAATGTGGGAGGAAGAGGGCTCAGCTGGCAAATGGGGCTCCAGAAGATTCCTCTGTTAAGGAGCCAGAGGCACCGCCAGGGTCCCTGGGCTCCCATTGCCTGCCTTCCTCCAAGGCCGGTGGATCTCTGTAGCCCTCTCTCCTCACTCCTCCAGGCAGGCAACAAACTGCTCTCCCATTGCAACTTCGCTTTTTAGATCTGGGTTTAAGATCTTCTGTACGAAACAGGTCTGCCATTGGAGAGCTATTGCTTTGATGTATAAATAAAATCTCAGAGCACATTACAACAATTGTGCATAAAACCATACAAGAAAAACTATATAACAAAGTTAACATTAAAGTAAAGGTAAAGGGACCCCTGACCATTAGGTCCAGTCATGGCCGACTCTGGGGTTGCAGCGCTCATTTCGCTTCATTGGCTGAGGGAGCCGGCGTACAGCTTCCGGGTCATGTGGTCAGTAGGACTAAGCCGCTTCTGGCGAACCAGAGCAGCGCACGGAAACGCCGTTTTCCTTCCCGCTGGAGCAGTACCTATTTATCTACTTGCACCCGGAGGTGCTTTCGAACTGCTAGGTTGGCAGGAACAGGGACCGAGCAACGGGAGCTCACCCCGTCACGGGGAATCGAACCACCAACCTTCTAATCGGCAAGTCCTAGGCTCTGCGGTTTAACCCACAACGCCACCCGCGTCCCTAAAGTTAACATTATTAATCAGCTAAAGGCTGTGGAATGGTGTGTTCTTAATTGCCTGCATAAGCCTTATGGGATAGAAAAGAATTTAGCAGGTATGTGAACATTTGAAACAGAAGAGGCCTGGATTCCATGCCGTGTGAGCAAAGGAAATAGTTTATTATTTGTTTGTTTGTTTTTACATTTATAGCCCACTTTTCCCTCCAAAGAGCTCAAGCTGTTACACATAATTCTCTTCCTACCCTCTTTCTTCTCACAACAACCCTGTCATTTAGGGAAAGTGACTGGCCCAAGGCCACTTAGCAAGCTCCTTCAGGCCTTGTTCAAAACTGCAACCATGACGGCTTCAGAGGGTTCTCCTGACTGGGGGGGGGGGGAGGGGGAGGGAGGATGGTGATCTCCAACCCCTGTTTTCAATACCAGTGCTCACCAACTTGGGACAGCATGGTGTAATGGTTAGAGTGTCAGACTAGGAAAAAGTTAACAGTAGATTGGGAGCAAAATTCTCTAGGCAGTTTGTCCTTTAATTATGATGAACTTAACACCAGTGTGTACCTCACAGGGTAGTTTTGAGAATAAAATAGAGGGGAGCCAAGGGGGACCATGGAGGCCAAGGTGGAATATACCGTATTTTATGCTCTATAAGATGCACTTTCCCCCTCCTAAAAAGTAAGGGGAAATGTGTGTGTGTCTTATAGGGCGAATGCAGGCTGCGCAGCTTTCGCTGAAGCCAGGACAGCAAGGGGGATCGATCCGTCTTGCTCTCCTGGCTTCGCTTCGCTGGAGAGGTGCTGCACAGCTTTCCCTCTCTGCGCAGCGCCCCTTCAGCCAAGCGGGGGGAGACATGGAGCCCCTTCCGTTTCTCCTCCCGTTTTGCTGGAGAGACGCTGAGCAGAGAGGGAGAGAGCATTTTTTTTCTTGTTCTCCTCCTCTAAAACTAGGTGCATCTTATGGTCGGGTGCGTCTTATAGCACGAAAAATACGGCAAATGTAATATAGCAGTGAAAGGGGGGTTAGGAAAATGCGTGGGGTGTAAGGTGAACAGTGGCTGCTAGTCATGATTGCACCTCCAGAGTGAATCCTAGTTACCTGGGGCTCAACAGTGGGAGAGAACTGCTAACACCCCCCCATCCTGCAAATGTCCGGCTTGTGGTCTTCCCAGGGGCATCTGTTGGCCACTCTGGGAAATGGGCTGCTGGCCTGCAAGTCCCAAATCCTCTGGAATAGACAGGAAGGCTAATCTTGTTCTAGGACAAAAGTCATTCCCCAACTATTGCTAATCTCGCTTTACTGTGATGTAGACATCACAGTTCCCGTCTTCAAAGACACAGCCCCCTCTCCCCAGAAACTGGGGCTTGAACATGGTGAGGGGGAGGTATTAGTCCCTGATCTGGAGTTTGTGTAGAAATGAAATCTCTCCACCACAATAATGAGCTTCAGAACTTATCTCAATTCTAGCCACACTAAGACAAACACTGCAGAATATCAAAGAAAGACATTGCAAACAGGAGGTGGGCTTCGTCCTTTATGTAGTTCAATGGACTTCCCTCTCTCTGATCCTGGAGGGAGATCCTGGGCTGGTTCATCAATGCAGAACTTCTGCAACAGCTGCTGCTCCTAGCCATCTGCAGTCATGGCTCCCCAAATTTCAGCTTCCAGCTCATGTTTCCAGAGGTGAGTCATCAGGTACTGAATGGAAAAATACCAGCCTCCTCTGATGCTTTTGCTGGAGTGGAACCTCTTGTCTAAGGTAAATGCCCCTTTACAGCATATTCAATACAGTGCACTCAAACACAGCAATTTATTTACATTAAAACTTACAACTTTAATGGGGGGGGGGGGGAGCCAGAGAGAACAGACAACTTGGTGGTTAATACTTTGTCTCGCAGAACCGTTGCTCCAATCTTGCTCCAGCCCTGATGAGAGTAGGTGGAGCAGCCTGGTGCCCTACAGCCTGGCTCAGAGTTAGTGGCCAGACCCACACTGTAGATTTAAAGTCCTCTTAAAGGTAAAGGGACCCCTGACCATTAGGTCCAGTCGTGGCCGACTCTGGAGTTGTGGCACTCATCTCGCTTTATTGGCCGAGGGAGCCAGCGTACAGCCAGCAGGACTAAGCCGCTTCTGGCAAACCAGAGCAGTGCACGGAAACGCTGTTTACCTTTCCGCCGGAGCGTGACCTATTTATCTCCTTGCACTTTGACGTGCTTTCAAACTGCTGGGTTGGCAGGAGCTGGGACGTCATGGGGATTCAAACCGCCGTCCTTCTGATCGGCAAGTCCTAGGCTCTGTGGTTTAACCCACAGCGCCACCCACGTCCCTCTTAAAGTTCTCTTACACCACTTTAAATAGCCTTGGCTTCCCCCGAGAATTCTGGGAGTTGTAGTTTTTAAGGGTGCTAAGAGGCATTAGGGGAGCCCTCTCTCTCCCAGAACTTCAGTTCCCAAAGTGGTGCTACAGTCAGAAACTTAGCCAGGGCCTGGGCAGCCAGATGTGCTGCAGAAGTGCCAGACCAAAGAAGACTGGATGTCTGGATTGGGACCAAGCCATTCTCTAGCCGTGCGCTGTTCTCCCAGCCAGTGGCCAGACCCACACTATAGATTTAAAGTCCTCTCACACCACTTTAAATAGCCCTGGTTTCCCCTTGGGATGACGGGCCTGATCCAGCAGGCTCTTCCTACGTTCTTACGGCTCCTAGCCCTGATGTCTGTGCTCTGCCTCCCACACTGGTGCCGAATACCAGTTGCTGGAAATTGCAGGAGGGGAGAGAGACGCTCTTGGCAGCGCCGGAGGAGGCCGCTTGGGCGCCTGGGGCGGCACACCCTGGGGCAGGGCACACCGCGGGGCTTCCAGAGTCTGCCTGCCTCCTCCCACTCAGCCGCCTTGGTCGGAGCAGAGCCTTCACGCACCCAAGCACCACGTCTCTCCCAGGAGAGACGCGTGGCTTGGGTGCGCTGCAGGCCCGTGGTGAGCGCCGCCCGGCATTTTGTCACCCGCTCAGTGGTGACACCCGGGTGGGCTGCACCCACCACAGCCCCCTTCCTCCGCCACTGGCTCTTGGGTTCATATCCTTCTATCAGGTTTCCCAGAAAGGGCATCTGGTGGGTCATTGTGAGATACTGGACAAGGTGGGCCATTGGCCTCATCCAGGAGACTCTGATGTTCTTGTGAATGTCCTCCTGGCCAGCCCTGGCTGCTTCGAGACCCTGAGTTTGAAGCCAGGGTGCCCTTTGTAACCCCTCCCAAACCGCTCCTTTCCTTCAGGGACTGCAGCAGCCCCGAAACTCTGCAATGGCCCCAAGCTGTGCCAGTGTGTCAGAACCCTCCAGCCTCCCCAGCCCCTTTTGGTACGTAATTGTGCAGAAGGCCGAGGGGACCGGCTGTGTTGCCACTGGGCTAATTGGCCTCTTGACACCAGTTCCCAGTGCAATATTCTGCCCCTCGCCCCCCCACCCCACCCGCCTTCTCCCAGGGCAGCCAGATTGAAATCAGATTTAACCTCCCAGATATATCGTTTCATTTAAGGGCTAGTAATTCTGTCAGTCCGGCTCTGACAAACGAGAGCCTCGCCTGCCAATCTGCGGGCAAGAGTGATGTGCTGCTGTTCCTGGGGTGTCAGGCGCCGGAGAGTTACAGGCTCCGCTGGCCTTCGGGAGGCAAGACTAATAACCGGCCAGGCCAGGGGAGATTTGGGCGGGGGGCGGGGAGGCGGTTTCTTGTTTATGGAGGGAGGTGTGTGGCGAGGGATAGGTGGGGGCGGGGGGAGAGGTCAGAGCTGATACCCATAAATACCCTCTCTTAAGTGAGCTGAGATGAGATGTGTCAAGGCTTGAAGGAAGATTTGCGGGGATGGAGTGTCTGGGCTGGGAGGTGGAATAGATTGCTCTTGGGGTTGTCCTGGGTTTGGGCTCTTCTGTCCTCTTCCACTGACAACCTATAATTTAATAAATTATATAGAGATGGATTTCTCCCGGCGATGGGAGGCTTGAGGGTGGCTCCAAGCAGTGGGGACCTGACAGGATGGGTGCTGTGGCCTGGTCTGGGCTGAGGTCTCATGATTTGTATTTAAGTGGCCAGGAGGGTGTGGATGGAGAGATCTGAGGCTGGCAGCAAGAACCAGTGTAGTCATTAAGCGTGTCAGACTAAGACCTGGGAGAGACCAGGGTTCAAATCCTCACCTGGCTGTCATGAAGCTCATTGGGTGTGACACTGGTCCAATCACTGCCTCTCTCAGCCTAACCCACCTCACAAGGTTGTCGTGGGAATTGAATGAGGAAGGGGAAAAAACCATGTACACCACTTTGAGCTCCTTGGGGGGGGGAAGTTGGGATATAAATCCTAATGCTAATAATAATGCTAATAATATGGGACGCGGGTGGCACTGTGGGTTAAACCACAGAGCCTCGGACTTGCCGATCAAAAGGTCGGCGGTTCGAATCCCCGCAACGGGGTGAGCTCCCATTTCTCAGTCCCTGCTCCTGCCCACCTAGCAGTTCCAAAGCATGTCAAAGTGCAAGTAGATAAATAGGTACCGCTCCGGCGGAAAGGTAAACAGCGTTTCCGTGCGCTGCTCTGTTTCGCCAGAAGCGGCTTAGTCCTGCTGGCCACATGACCTGGAAGCTGTACGCTGGCTCCCTCGGCCAATAAAGCGAGATGAGCACCACAACCCCAGAGTCGGTCACGACTGGACCTAATGGTCAGGGGTCCCTTTACCTTTTTAATGATAATAATAATAATAATAATAATAATAATAATAATAATAATAATAGATAAAAATATTATAGGATTTCAAGAGGAAGTTATGGGGCATGCCCCAGTTTTGCTCCCTGAAACTTTTGCAGGGGCAAACTGTCCCGAAAGTGGGATAACCTATAACCACCCTGATACCTAGAGATGGGAAGGCCTGGAAAAACCCCAGGAAAATCGAACCCCCCCCCGGTTTTTTCCATTTCCCCCCCAAAGCCATTTTCCCTCAGAATTTTTTTAAAAAATAGTTTGATATAGTTTGAATATTCCACACATTCCTCCCCCAATTTTTCTTGAAAAAAATGGCTTTGGAAAAACCCAGAAAAAAACCCTGGTCACCCCCCCAATTTTTCCGTCCCCCCTAGGCCTTCCAGCACCCCTTAGAGCTCCCTGCCAACTGACACCAGGCAGGTGCTCTCACTGAACTCTTTCCAGCAATGGCTCAAAACATTTTCATTAAGGCTGTTGTAAACATCTGAACACGTGGAAGCTGCATGCGATTTGCTTCCTTTGAATCACTGCTGACTTTAATCACCTTTTGAATCCTCTTAAATACCTGCTTTTAACTGTGTTTTATCAATTGTTTTAATGTTCTACTGTATATTTTTGTTAGCTGTTTAGAAGCTCTCTTACTATCATGCGGTTTATAATATATAATAACAAATTCAATTTAAAAAACCGTACACACTCCTTTTCCTTTCAAACGGAGTTTGAGCCTTAGTGCAGCATACTATTCAGTAACCGGATGTTGGTTACTTCTGGGCCTGGCATGCAGAAAAATTGAAAGCTGTTTTTTAGAAGTCCATGAGAAAAATGACAAATAGGAAGGGGAAGAAGAAATGGAAATGACAGCAGTAGTTCAGAAAATGAGATAGAAGAAACTGCATGTATATGTTGTGTCTTCTGTTTCTTTTCTTTTTAAAGCTCTGCTCAAAGGGTAGACCTTCTATGGAGCTTAAATATTGAGATGGACCTTAACTTCATTTGCTGTTGGTGCTAAGGGGCAAATCTGATTATTTTTTATGTTGATTTCCTTCAGAATGGAGAGGTTTGATCTTCTTGCAGTCCATGGGACTTTCAAGAGTCTCCTCCAGCACCATAATTCAAAAGCATCCATTCTTCGGCGATCAGCCTTCTTTATGGTCCAGCTCTCACTTCCATGCATCACTACTGGGAAAACCATAGCTTCCCTGGCAAAATACACCAGAACAATTAAAAAACAGTAATAATAATGCACCCCCACTTCTTATAGCAATGTGTATACAGGAACACCTGGGACGCGGGTGGCGCTGTGGGTAAAACCTCAGCGCCTAGGACTTGCCGATCGTATGGTCAGCGGTTCGAATCCCCACGGCGGGGTGAGCTCCCATCGTTCGGTCCCAGCTCCTGCCCACCTAGCAGTTCAAAAGCACCTCTAAGTGCAAGTAGATAAATAGGTACCGCTTTATAGCGGGAAGGTAAACGGTGTTTCCGTGTGCTGCGCTGGTGCTGGCTCGCCAGAGCAGCTTCGTCACGCTGGCCACGTGACCCGGAAGTGTCTGCGGACAGCGCTGGCTCCCGGCCTCTTAAGTGAGATGAGCGCGCAACTCCAGAGTCGGTCACGACTGGCCCGTACGGGCAGGGGTACCTTTACTTTTACCTTTACCTTATACAGGAACAACAACAGCAATATTAACTGATACTAAAACTGAAAGTTATGATACATTTACGGCTCCATCTGGATGGGCTCATTTTGTTGGTTTGCCTATAGATTTTTGGCTGGGGCAGACGGGGACATCCTTTCCACTGTGGAGTTTGTGCTTAACTTATGTGGATGGTTTTTGAATCTAGTTGAGCTAAACCCAGATGAAAGCACCCATTTCCCTTGGAATAGGGCGAATCTCCACTCCTATTAACTATCAGGGAGAGGTGATATTTTGTCTGCATTTTGATGGAAAAGTACCCAGTCCACACAACTTGAACCAATACAATATCTTGAAGAAGGATTTTGAGAAGCTGGAATGGGGTCAGAGGAAAGCGACCAAAGATAAAGGCTCTTGCGACCCAGACTTAAAATGAATGTCTGCGGGATATGGTGGTGTTTAGACTGGAGAAGAGGAGACTGAGGAGGCCATATTCAGATACTGGACGGGGCGTTGGAAGATAGAGGAAGCTGCTCCAGACGGTAGGAACCAAACTATCAGATTCAAGTTACAAGAAAGGAGATTCAGCCTAAACATTAGGGAAGAACTTTCTGACAGTAAGAGCTATACAACAGTGGGACAGATTTCCTCAGAAGGTGGTTCACTCTCCTTGGGAGGTTTTTAAGCAGAAGTTGGGTGGCCATCAGTCATGGATTCTTTAGCTGAGATTCCTGCATTGCAAGGGGCTGGACTGGATTCCCCTTGGGGTCCCTTCCAGCCCTACAAATCTGTGATTCCAAGTGAGCTGAAACACAATTATCTTTCAAAATTCATACTTCTCTGAATTAAGTATTGCAGGGCCCCATCCAGTGTGCATACATTAGGAGGAAGTGTGCCTAAAAAGGCATGCATTAGTAAAATTAGATATAAAAATTCATTATGTTAGGGGAAAATGATTGCAGGAATGTTTTAAGTTCATCAAAGTTGCATCTTAAAAATAGTGTTTATTAGGTGAGATTCACAATTAAAGGCTGATGAATTTTCATGAGGATTTCTTATTTTTTTACTTGTGGAAAGCTGGATTTAATATTAGAAAAACAAGAAACTGAAACTGACAGATTCATCTCATTAGCCCCAGCCAACTTGGCTTGAGGTCAGCAGCCACGGGAGTTGTAGTCTGATAACATCTGTAGGGAAGGCCGTGCGAGGCTGCACATTTCCATTTTTTGCTTTCTTTTAGGTAGGGTTAAATGTCCTGCACACCCAGTTCATGGGACCGAGAAGGGGAAGGAGAAAGTTGCAAGCCTGTTGTGCTGGACTGACATCTAGGCAGGCAATTAAACAACATCTTGTTTTCCTGATGATCTTGGTGGTGGTTGGGGGAGGGGAGAGGTCAGTCGCTGAGACACCTGAAGGGTGTTAACCTCTTATTAACACCTTCAATTTGTGAAAGGTTTTGATTGTCATCTCCTGGCCCAGCTTTGTCCCTTCCCAATTGTCGAGGGGACGCATCCAATCTACACCAAATAATTGTGCCCTCTGCAACTCCCCCCCCCCCATTGCAGTGGCTGCATTCGTAGCAGCCTCTCAGAGAGACTTGTGGACACGTTTCATTTTGAGTGATCATAACAGCACAAGAAGAGGCCGCTGGATCAGGCCAGGGGTCCACTGAGTCCAACACCCTCTTCTCAGATGCCTCAGATGGGAAACTTTGGAGCCATCCTGGCTAGAAGCCATTGACAGCCCTCTCTTCCTCCTTCATGAATTTCCCCAGTCCTCTTTTCAAGCCATCCAAGTCGGTGGCCATCACTGCCTCCTGTGGCAGGGAGTCCCATAGTTTAACTTTTCTTTTCTCTGTCTTCCAATATCTTCCAATATTCAACTTCATTGGCATTCCTCCACACCACGTGTGATTTTATAAGCTTCCGTTGTGATGCTTCTGACTTGCCCTTTCTCTATAAACGAAAAAGTCTCCAAAGTTACAACCTTTCTTCATAGGCAAGTCACTCCATCCAATCTATCCTTTGAGTTGCCCTTTTCTGCACCTTTCCCACCTCGTGGCTGGCATCCATCTGTCTTGAGAAGGCAAGCTGCTGCTTTTTAGCAGTGACCTCCCCAGGGTGCAAACCCAGGCAGTGTGCCCAGATGATACTCTCAGCCTGCTTCCAAAGGAGAGCACAGCAAGACATTTGGCACCAGCTTAAGTGTAAGAGAGGGGAAGCGGGTGGTGCTGTGGGTTAAACCACAGAGCCTCGGACTTGCTGATCAGAAGGTCAGCAGTTCGAATCCCCACGATGGGGTGAGCTCCTGCTGCTCGGTCCCTGCTCCTGCCCACCTAGCAGTTCGAAAGCACGTCAAAGTGCAAGTAGATAAATAGGTACCACTCTGACGGGAAGGTAAACAGCATTTCCGTCTGCTGCTCTGGTTCGCCAGAAGCGGCTTAGTCCTGCTGGCCACATGACCCGGAAGCTGCACGCCGGCTCCCTCGGCCAGTAAAGCGAGATGAGCGCTGCAACCCCAGAGTCGGCCACGACTGGACCTAATGGTCAGGGGTCCCTTGACCTTTAAGTGTAAGAGTTGCTTGATGGAGGCATACAAAGAGCCACACTCCACATTTGTGTCGGGTTTGCTCCTTAGCCGTTTTCCCTCCCAAAGATATCTTGCAAGGCAGCAGAGGTTTAAGGACAGTTTTCCTTCTCCAAGGTGGGCTACCTTCCCAGGTGGACGAGCCCCACCTGCCCCTCACTTCCTCTGCAGCGCAGGCAGAAACGGCCTTCTTGACCGATGGACCGACTCTTGGTCAATACTCAATGCGTGAGAACCTTGTCTCCGCAGGCAGGGGAAGTTCCTAACTCACTGAGGGTTTGAAACCCACCGGCTCCCCTCACCTGGTTTAGCCGGCCAGTCGAGGCCATTGCTGCTGGGCTTGTGGCTCCTGTCTCATGCTGACAGCTTCTGGGAGCCAGAGTTGAGAGCTGAGTGCAGAGTGGGGACCAAAGGGGGATGGAGTACCTCAGAAGGAGCATCATGTGTTCCCCCCACCTGAGGTCCTGCCCCTCCCCTAACATGCCACACACCCCAACTCTACACTGTCCTTTTTTTAGATGAGGCAACCAGCACCTGCAGACATTTCTGTGGCTTGGAGATCAGGGGTTTGGGAGAGCCTCTGCCTCTCCTCTGCCTTCCCTCCTTTTTGTGCCTGCTCTCAGTGGCGCAGAAGCAAGGGTAGTGGAAGCAGCGGGCAGCCCCAAGCTCCACAGGGCTCTCCTTGGTTTGGGAGCAGAGGCAATGGGTGACCTGTGCAACGCCCAAATTCTGAACCCCTCCGCCTCCCTCCCTCCCTTCTAAATCATAGTTGCAGTGTCCCCAACGGTGCTCTGCGCCCAGCGCAACTGAACTGGTCCTCCTCCCCTAAACATGCCTCTGGCGGAGGCTGCAAGTCTTCCAACACACACAGACACGCAGGCAAAACTGGTGTGTTCAGACCCCTCCAGGTGACTTGCATGGAAGAATTTGGCTTGAGGTTTTCAAATCTCGTGGAGTTCCACAGTTGGAGGCAGGAAAGCTTCTGAACGCCAGTTGCTGGAAACTGGCACAGGAGGGGGCAGAGGGCTGCTGTGGTTGAATCCTGCTTGCTGGTTTACCAATAGAGCCACCTGGTTGTCCACCGTGAGAGCTGGACGTCCTTCTTGTGTCCTTGGCCTGTTCCACTTGCAGTTCAAGGCACCGATTCCCTCTGTACTCCCTGGACTCTGCAGCACCCTTGTTACACAAGCCAGGCACATTACGCAGACCTTGAAACAATTTGCACCTCTAAATAGCTACGTGGGACCAGTGCTCTTTGTGTTGGAGCGCTGTGCACCAAAGGTCATTGGTCAGAGGGACACGGGCTTGTAGGTGTTTCTCACCCCCCACCCCAATTCCTCTTGGAAAGCTTTGATGCCAGAAAAGACACTTTCTATAACTACCAAGGAGTTAATTGTCAGCTTCAAGCAGTGGAGTCCTAGCCCACATTGCATCCTGCTGTTATGAAGGTTTGCGAAGACAATTAAAAGCCCTTCTCCTTTCCCCACTAGCCCACCCACCCACCCACCCACACACACACACACACACACACACACACATTATACCTCTTTTTGGCTGCTTTTGATAATTGGTGGGTCAGGGGTGTGGAGGAACTCTGCCTTTCCTAGCAGTTAGAACTGACTCTTTGTGAACCGAGGTTCATTGCCTAACACCATCAAGCAACGGGCCCCAGTAGCATCATGTTTTGATTGGTGTGAGCTGTCTCTGCTTAGGTCTTCTGGACAAGATCTGTGCCTTGGCCATTAGCATGGAGGTCCCTAAAGCAAACTCTCAGTCTGCATGTGCAAAGGAGGTGATCTCATGACAAAAAGAGACTATGGGAATTGCACTTTGTTCATGTTCATTTCTTCCTTGTTTGCACCATGCACACACTTTGAAACATGTATTACTTTGTTTGCACCCTGTGGGCTGGAAGAGATACAGTAGTGCTTTGCTTACACCCTTGTAGGACAGGTAGGGAAGAGGAGACCCCCGGCAAGGTTGAAAGAGAAAGTGGTAGTCTCTGAGGTCTGGGAAGGCGGGCTGCAGGTTCAACCGCTGCTCTTGTTCTCAGTTGCTTATCTGCAAAATGGCAACAATGGGAGCCTTATTCCCCTCTAGGTTTGTTAGGTGGGCAGGTGTAATTAACGTCCCTGCAAATAAGGAGCACATAGACATTGCTAGCAACAGGACCTGCTTGAGTGGGGCAGTTCCTGGGATTATGCATCGGCTGAAGCAGGAATGTTGAGTCCTGGAAGTCTCCTGCAACTCCACCTCCCATTCCCTGAGCAATCTCTCTCAGTGTAAGTGTGCAAACCCTATAAAAGCTTTTCTTTTCTCCCGGCTCCTGCTTTATTGCCACTCTCTGCTGGGGAATCCCGGCGTCCTCTGCTTCCCTTCTTCCACATCTGTCTTTTTTCTATTATAAGTGCCTTGCACAATGGGCGCAGAAGCCTGAGCTCTCGGGAGGAAGTGTAGGGCTGTGTGTGTGTGTGTGTGTGTGTGCATCTTCACAGTCCATGAAATGCTCTGCTCACTTCTGCCAATGCTGTCAAGGTGTCTGCTGCAGGAGAGTAGCAACATTTTGGGGAAGCAGGTGGCCTGAGGGGAGCTTGAAAGGGGGCAAGGCAGCAAGTAGCTCTCTTTTGTGGGGCAGAGGGAGAAATGAGGGAAGGGCTTAATGTCTAAACTGACACTGCCCAGAGCTTTTGGGACTATGACAAGCTTGATTGGGAGTCAGTTTTACTTTCTCTGCTGGATTTTGGATTTTACTGTGGTATTTTCGACTGTCCTGTGTTTCAGCTGAACCCTTTTGGGGGGTTGGAATAAACTTTTTAGTCTGCTTTGCCCAGAGAACTATACAATGGGACAATTCACAATTATCTAAGTATGTAAACTAAACTGATAATAAACTGCCCTGCTTACTGAAGTGTTCCTTTTTGTGTGTGTGGGGGGGGAGGTGCCCCCTGACACTCACCCATCCAGCTTCAGTTTCACTTCTCCCTCCTAGACTGAAGACTGTTCTCTGCGGGTGGTGTCCCTGGAGAAGCTGAACCCCTGGCTTGGCTGTGCTGGCAGCCACCTTGGGCAGCGGGGATGCCAGCGTTTGCTTTGCATTTGAGGGCTTGTTTGTGATGGCCTGTCCTCCTCATGGAGTCTTGCAAGTCTTGACAGAGGAAGACCCACAGCTCCGGGGGTGGAACACCTGCTTTGCATGCAGAAGTTCTCTTGTTCAATCCCCAGTGGCCTCATCTCCAGGTAGGGCTGGGATCACACCTTCCTGAGACCCCGGAGAACTACGGCTGCCAGTCAGGGTATGCTGGGTGTGCCAAGTGGACCAGCGCTCTAACTGAGTACAAGGCAGTAATCCTTTCCGCAGTCCAGTAGGGTAAAGCTAAAGGTAAAGGGACCCCTGACCATTAGGCCCAGTCGTGGCCAACTCTGGGGTTGCGGTGCTCATCTCGCTTTATTGGCCAAGGGAGCCGGTGTACAGCTTCCGGGTCATGTGGCCAGCATGACTGAGCCGCTTCTGGCGAACCAGAGCAGCGCACGGAAACGCCGTTTACCTTCCCGCCAGAGCGTTACCTATTTATCTACTTTGGCGTGCTTTCAAATTGCTAGGTTGGCAGGAGCAGGGACCGAGCAACGGGAGCTCACCCCGTCGCGGGGATTCGAACCACTGACCTTCTGATTGACAAGCCCTAGGCTCTGTGGTTTAGACCACAACGTCACACCACGTAAGACGGCATTATTATGATGATCCTCCTGGGTGTACAGCTGGTGCCTGGGTGTGTGTGTGAGAGAATACAACTTGTGGAAGGCCACCAGGTGGAGATCCTTCGAACCCCCAGACAAGGCTGCTGTGAATTTAGCAGCGCAGCAACCCCTCCTCTGCAACCTGCCCTCGTCCTTCCTGGGCATGCAAGTGAGGAGGAGAGGGCACCCCGCTGGCACCAGGGAGTGAAGTGGGGGCTTTCCCTAACAGCCGGTTCCTTCCACTCCACATTCCTTCACGCTGGAGGAGCACGTACTGTGTCCCGGAGGGCAAAATGTATCGACAGCAGCCTCTCGAGAGACACTGGCCTTTTTGTGTGCAAACAACGGGGTGGTTCTCCCTTCCTCAGGGATGGGGGATGCGCCCAGCAAGATACTGTGTTGAGAACTGGGCAAGATGCTTGGCCCGGGAAGGGATTCAGATAAGGGTGCAGATGAGCCAAGCAGCCATTGTGCTCTCCCGCTGTGGGCTGTGGTTGCTTTGCAGCTGGGGGCTGGTGGTGGGTTTCCAAAGCCAGCCTTGCTGAGCTGCCCCCACAAACTGCCCCTGGAGCTCGAGGAGGAGGTAGGGAGGCTGAAACAATTCATTGCACTTCCTTCCTTCCTTCCTTCCTTCCTTCCTTCCTTCCTTCCTTCCTTCCTTCCTTCCTTCCTGTCTTCCTTCCAAGGAGCTCTAAGCGGTGCACGTGGTCTGTGTGTGTCTTCCTCGCCTGTGTTCTTATCCTTGCAGCAACCCTGTGAGGTAGGCTAGGCTGAGAAGAGGACTGGCCCAATGTTCCTCAGTGGGTCTGCCCTACTTTCCAAAAAGCGCTTTGCTGTCCTTACTCTTTGCATTCATGTCCCCCCTGTTCCTCCAAGGAGCTCAAGGCTCTCATCCACAAAACAGCCCTGCCAGGTAGGCTAGGCTGAGAGGCAGAGGCTGCCCCCCCCAGGGGAGCTTCAAGGGGGAGCAGGGATCTGAAGCCTGCCCTCCCAAGTCCTTGTCCGACCTGCTACCTGGCTCTCGGAGCCCCTCCTGGTCCCTCTGCGGAGTGGGGCCCTGGCCCTGCATGCCTGCCCCAGATGCTGCCCCATAGAAGCTGGTGTCCTAATAAATTTGCCCATTTAAAAAGTTGCAACAAGGGACTGTTTCTGCCACGGCGGATAAAGCCACAAATCTTTTGTGGGTTTATCAACCTGCGTCCCCAAGTGCTGTTCAGCTCTGAGGATTGGAGAGCCCTGGCTCTGTCCTGTTCACACAAGCACTTAGCCGGGTGAGGCACTTGCAGGATGTCCCGTGCTCAGTTTCCAGAATCATACAAGTCTAGAAGGCGGCGGGCAAAGTTGTGACTTGGGGGAACAATCTGAAAGTCTTGGTGGAACCTTAAAGGCCAAGAAATTTATTGCTGCGACTGCAGCTCACTCTGCCAGGTGCCTGAATTGAAATCTAAGTTGGGGGAAGCGGTATGGTGGGGGCAGAATGGCAAGGAGATGCAATAATTAGTCAGTGACAATTAAGGCTTAAATATATGTTAAACTGGCACACCTTTAACCTTTTACAGTAGCAGGTTGGTGATATTTGACCTAGAAGCCACTGAAGGACACTTTGCATTTGCCCTGTGGAGTTATGGCAGGGCTGCCTCTAGGTTTTATGTGGGGCCCAAGTGTTTGGGGGTGGGGGGCCTTCTCTGTCAGGTGGGCTTACCTGGCTGTGGGGACCAGCCTTCTAAGCACCTCTGGTTCTTAGGTGCCTTTGAACGATCCCAGAATGGTGTTAGGTCAGGTGCTGTGCGCATAATTTTTAAAAAGTGGCTGTGTGTAGCCACAAGGCACCCTTCAGTGTGCTCAGCGGGGGGAGTGTGTGTGTGTTGCAGGGTGCAGGGTGGGCAGGCATCCTCTGTAGGTCTTGCTGAAGTCCTGGGGCCCTGATAATAATAATAATAATAATAATAATAATAATAATAATAATAACAACAACAACAACAACAACAACAACAACAACAATAATAAAATAATTATTTATACCCCGCCCATCTGGCTGAGTTTCCCCAGCCACTCTGGGCGGCTCCCAATCAAGTGTTAAAAACAATACAGCATTAAATATTAAAAACTTCCCTAAACAGGGCTGCCTTCAGATGTCTTTTAAAAAGAAGATAGCTGCTTATATCCTTCACATCTGAAGGGAGGGCGTTCCACAAGGCAGGTGTCTCCACCAAGAAGGCCCTATAAAGTGAGAAAAGAGTCCTTACATCAAACGCATAGCCCTGTTGCCTCTTGTTTAAGTGATCTGTAACACCTAGCAGGATCCGGACCTGGAAAGGGTCCCAGCTCAGTGGCAGAACATCTGCTCTGCATGCTGAAGGCCATGTCACTCTTGTCAAAGCCCCGGAATATCTGAAAGACCATTGACACAAATGCCCCGGAGTTCCTTCTCCTCCTTCATGGAGCCCACCTGGCTTAGGAAACAAGCTAGGAATTGGCTTGAACATGAGCAGAGAACTCCAGTCAGATTCTTGCTCTTGATGGGGTCACCCTCCTTCTGAAGGAGCAGGTATGTAGCCTGGGGTCCTTCTGCTGTCACCTGAAGCGAAGGTGGCCTTGGTAGTGTGGAGTGCCTTCCATCAGCTTTGGCTGGTGGCCAGCTATGTCCTTATCTGGACGGGGAAAGCCTAACTTCTGCTGTCTATGCATAGTTCAGCTTCTGAAGATGGTTTGGAAACTTAAGCTGGTGCAGAATTTGGTGACCAGGTTGCGCTCACTGGGATGAGACCATTTGAGCGTGTTACACTGAGGGTGACCCAGTGGCACTGGCTGCCAGTTAGTCTCTAGGCCTGGTTCAAAGTGCTTGTTTCATCCTCTACAGCCGAAATGGCTCAGGACTGCAGGACCTCAAGGGCTGCCTCTCCCCACATGAACTAACCTGGACCCCAAGATCATCCTCTGAGGCCCTTCTCCATGTGGCTCCTCCATGAGAGGTCCAGAAGGTGGCAACAGGAGACGGGGCCTTTTCTGCAGTGGCTCCCCATTTGTGGGATGCTCTCCCCAGGGAGGCTCATCTGGCGCCTGCGTTCTATATCTTTAGGGGTTGGGTGAAAATGTTTTTCTTCAGCCAGGCATTCTATGTCCTTTTAAATGTCTTTGTGGGAAGAAGGTTATAGGTTTGTTCTTTAGGTTTTTTTTAATGTATTTTGTGTTCTCATTTTGTATTTTTATGTTGTGAATTGCCAAGAGATTTTCGGATGAAGGATGATATACAAATGCCATTATTATTATTATTATTATTATTATTATTATTATTGCTATTACAAAATCCTCTTTGGAGGAAGCTTCTCAGCTGTTTTCTCTTCCTCCTCTTCCTCCTCTTCCTCCCAGGTGGGTGACCAGATGAAGCTGCTGCAGAACTGCTGGAGTGAGCTGCTGGTCTTTGACTACATTTTCCGCCAAGTGCATCATGGGAAGGAGCACAGCATCCTGCTGGTGACAGGCCAGGAGGTAAAAGCACGAGTGTCTGCAGGTTCCGCAATGGCCCTGTTCAGAAATGCTGCAGCAAAATGTCGTATCGCGAAGTGCCACTGCTGTTGCTCGGGATTCTGGCCACCTCCTTTCCTTTCCCCATGCCCACCCCCTCTTGTCTCATCGCCCCCCCCCCAAAAGTTGGTCAGCCTTCTTTGCCCACTGGGCATCTGGTTTTTGGGTGTGTGTGTGTGTGTGTGAGTGAATGTGGGCATTCCCTCTACATTCTTCCGCCCCCAAATCCCACCACCAAGCATGGCTGGGAGAGTTTTGGCTACATAAAAAACAGCAGATATGGAGAGCTGTTATTGCTGTGGGTAGATAAGAACGATGACTTGCCAGGAACGTACAGAGTGTAAGAGGACACAGGTCCCCTGCCCCACGGGAGAGGGAGATAGAGGCCGGGGGTGGGGGAAGAGAATCTGCAAGTACTCCATTGCACATATTTAGACTTTGGGTTGCAGTTCTCTGCACACTTACTTGAGAGGAAGCCCTATGGGATGCTAAGGGACATCACTTGTGAGTCAGCCTGCGTTGGATCGCCTGGCTAGTTAGACTTTGGTCGTTATTGCTTATCCTTCTGTGTACAGCCAGCACCCAGATATAACCATATTTCTTGTAATTTAGTCAACAACTCAGCCCATTAACTGCTGCCTTAACAGCTGCTTGCTCAAAAGTCTTTCTGGTGGAGGTCGTCCCCCACGGCCCAGCTCTTGAATATCTTTGTCCCCCTGACAAGATGGTACTTTTCGGGGGTCCTGAACCCTGCCCACCTTTCCTTTCTTCCAGGTGAACATGTCGACCGTTACCATGCAGGCGGGATCCATCCTGAACAACTTGATGCTGAGAGCTCACCAGCTGGTGGCTCACCTGCATTCTCTCCAGGTGGACAGGCAGGAGTTTGTCTGCTTGAAGTTCCTCATCCTCTTCAGCCTTGGTAAGTGCCGAGGGGCGTGGGTGGGGCAGCGAGGGACCTGGGAAGAGCAAGCAGGGGCTGACATGCAGAGCCCCCTCCCACCCTGAGATCTCAACCACAAGAGGTGTTTGGAGGAGACTTGCTTTGCTTGTGGGTTCGTCTGTCTGGCGAATGGGGCTGGAAGCTCCCTTTCTCTTTGCCTTCTCCCTACTGCCAGAAGGACGTTTTAAGAGAATGGCTGCTGCACCAGGCCCATCGAGTCCAGCCTCTTCCTCTCACAGTGCCCAGGCAAGCAGGACTTAAGCAATGAGGGCCCCACCCCCCACCTCTTGCGGCCTCCAGCAGCTGGTAAACTGAAACATTGTTGGACAGGCCATTCCAAAAACATGGATGTTGGCGGTCTCCTTGAGTGTGTTGTTGAGAGCTGAGGACATGAAGCAGTTACTGTTCATCTGTGTTTGTGTCCCGAAGAATTCAGGGACAGCCTCGAATGTGGTCAGTCATTAGAGATTACAGCCCTGCCTATCGCCCAGAGGAACTGTGCACAACTTCCGACCTTGACAGGGAAATGTGGGAGTGCGGTCTGCAAAGGAGTCAGTTTTGTCTTGACTGGTACCTGCCTCCGATCCCTGCCCCCAAAGACCCCTTCTTTCTGCTCAGAAGTTGATTTGCACCAGTTCAGGCAGCCTTGCCTCCTCCCCCCCCCCCCGCTGCGCATGGCAGTGGAGCAGGGCCATCTGTGTGGGTGTGAGCGACACTTCCGCCCCCTCCACAACCTCTCCTACAAATGGTTGCACCAGGAGTGGTTGAGGGTGGTGTTGGCTGCCTCTGCTAGGCCTGCAAGGTTGCGCACCAGCCCTGGGCCAGCAGGGGTCAAGCAGTGACCGTTTCTGCACTGGGAAGTTAGTGCTGAAGACTCAGCCTGTTGGTCTGTCCGGCCCAGCATTGCCTACACTGACCGGCAGCTGCTGCTGCTTTTTGGGGTCTCAGGCTTGCTGTTTTATCCCAGCCTCTACCCATAGAATGCCATTTGGCAGCTGAACCCAGCGACTCAAATGCAGAGCTTCTGCCTGTTCTGTGGAAGTGCTCAGCGCTGCAGTTCTCTGAGGGAAATGACACCAGCAGCAGTATCCTTCCTGGACGTCTGCCAAAGCTGTAGTCCTTTTGAGAAAAAAAGGTTAAGAAAAGTTTCCTCCTTCCGGCAAATGCTGTGTTTGCCAGTTTCATGCCTAAAACCCGCCCGGGATTCTGTACCTCAATTATGCAACCTGAATGCAAATCAAGTCTCTTTATTTTGCATAAATCGAGGCTGGATGAGACCAGTGGCAACCTCCTGTTTCCACATTGTCCAGCCAGGTGCCCTGGTGGAAAAACCACGACCAGGGCTTGAGCACATCAACACTCTTCCCTCCTGCCAGAGCTGTAGCCAGGTGATCTTGCGCCCCTGGCAGAACCATCCAGATTGCACCCCCGAGCCACGGACAAATTAGCTCTTCTTTCCACCTCTCCTCCACCCCCCCATTCAATTCACCCTCTATTCTTATGAGGCAATAATCAATATTTATATTTATGGACATATTTTAAGCTGATTTTGCCCCCCCCCATTGCTTGCACGCCTGGCGGGGGCCCACCTCACCACCCCCTAGCTATGGACCTGCCTCCCCTCAGCCAGTTATGACCCAGCCGCAGAGTGGCCCAGCTGTGAAACTGTTTCATGCTACATTCTGTACGGCATCCCTCTAGGGACACTTCCTGCAGTGGTCAAGAGACCAGGGTGTGGAAGTCAGAGCCACCAGCTAAAGGTTGCAACTTGAGCAATAATGGAAATTAAGAACTGGTTTAGACACGCGCAGCTCTTCTAGCTCCTTGATCTTGAACTCAAAGCTCCATAAACAGGCAAGAGAACGTTGCAGGTTTGGCTGCTTCAGATTTAACACGCTCAAAAGATTCTAAATACCACCAATTCCCTGCCTTGTCCCTTAGCCTCATGGTGCAAAGCGACAGGAACTGCAGCCGTCCCCACTCCCAAAGAGGTTTCAAGCTCTGGAACTGAGCAAAGGCAGCAAACAGGGTTCTCTCCACACAACCGGAAGGCAGAGACACCTCTGCTTCTGACGGTGGAAGTGGAGCATAACCATTGTGACTAGTGGCCTTTGATAGCCCTCTCCTCCTCCTCCTCCTCTTCCTCCTCCTCCAGGACTTTTTCCAGACCTCTTCTAAAGCCATCTAAGTTGGTGGCCGTCCTGGGGGAGAGAGATCCATGGTTTAATCATGGACTTTGTGAGGAAGGGCTTCCTTTCCTCCTTCCAGAAGAATTCTGGGTCAAATGATCTTCTTCAGAGCATATAAGACAAGCTCTGCACTTGGGTCAGGCCCAAGGGGGCCCATCGAGTCCAGAACCCTGGTCTCACAGGTGCCCCAATGGGATGGGCAGCCCATAGGCAGGACCTGAGTGCCAGCAAAACTGTGGCCTCCTGTGGGTTTTCAGCAACTGGTGTTTCTCTTTGGCTTTGCGGCAAAGGACCCCCCCCCCACCTCCATGCCTTCCCTTCCCTTTTTGCGCATTGCGTTAAAACTTCCAGCTGCCAGTGTGGAAGCTTTTCTCCTTCCCCGAAGAAAACCAGGAACAAAAGGTTGCCCTCTGCCCATGCCCCGTGCCCAACTTCCCTCTCAGAGCGTGGTGCCGATTATGCTGCAATCCGTGTGCCCTCCGCTGTACGGGAGCTGCCACCTCCTCGCTTATATATGCCGGCTGCATTTGCCCTGAAGAAAAGAATGTCTTCTCTCTTTCTCTCTCTATCTCTCCCTCCAGCTCACAATCTGCACTTGGCATCTGTGTGTGTGTATGTGTGTGTTTGTGTGTGTGTGTGTGTGCATGCACAAACACAGGCGTGCGAGAGCAGGGAGGAAAGGGCGCCATTTGAGTCTAAATAGATTTTTCTCCTGAGCAGGTAAAAGAGGTTTAATTAAAATTAGGGCTTCTCTGAACAGCAATATTTATGAGGGACGGCACAGGTTAGCTTTGTTCTCCAGAAGGGCTTAATAGAAGCTTAATGGATTGACCCCCCCCCCCTCCACACGCGCCCGCCTGACTTCCATTCTCCAGCCAGCCACTTGAGGGGATGCGGAGCAAGAGCGGCTTTTATGCGCCTGCATTCCCTTAAGCGATTGCAATTTATCAGAAGCCTCCAGCAGACAAAAGCGGCGCTGAATGCAAAGAACTCTTGAGGGCATAGAAATTGTCCCGGCAGCTCCGCCTGTGTGTGGGGCGGCTTTTGTCGCAGGACGGAGTCTTTGCAGCCGCTCTCTCAATGGAGCGCGTCGATGTTATTTGGACAACATTCTTTATGCCTTGCAGGAATGAAAAGATTATTCAAATATTCAATTAAACCGTGAATAGGGTTTCTTCTGCAAACCAGGTGAGTTGATCAAGACGAACCCTCTATTGTTGCTCCACCTCAAAGTGTGGGGTGGGGGTGGGGGGGTGGGGTGGTAGGGAAGAGAAGGCTTCAGCAGCGTAACTTCTAGGGTGTGCAAGTGTGAGGGCTGCGTGTCCCCCTCCCCCTCTTTCTCCTGGAAACGAAAACCACGATAATGTTATGCAGATGAAGAGATTCCATAATTGCGTGCCTGATTATCCCAGCAGTGACTCAGAAATGAAAGGGGGCAGTCAGCACCTCAGGTGCGAAGCGCAAGGCCCAGGTCAGGGGAACGTGGAAAGAACCCTGAGGCAGGATGGGGCCCGTGGCCCTCCCAGCCCTGCAGTCTGTTCTCCCAGTGGCCAGTGAGATGCCCATTATGGGAAACCCACAAGCAGCGGCCAAGTGCCAGAGAGTGTGCTCTCCCCTCCTGCTGTTTCCACCTGTGGGTCCCCAGATGTTGTTGGACTGCAACTCCCATCATCCCTGAGCTCTGGCCTTGCTAGCTAGGGGTGATGGGAATTGTAGTTCAACAACATCTGGGGACCCACAGACTGAGAAAGGCTGATACCAGTATTGAAAAGCATTTGCAGAGGACAGCCATCGTGGGTGGCAGCCATGGTTAGTCCCTCCTTCCGTGGACTTGTCCAATCCTCTTGGAAAGCTGTCCCACATCGGTGGCCAGCCCTGCCTCCTGCAGGAGGGAGTTCCATAGTTTTACTCTGCTCTGCGTGAAGAAGCATTCCCTTTGATTTTTCCTGAATCTTCCAACTTTCAGCTTCATTGGCTACCCCCGAGATTTAGTATGAGGAGAGAGGAAGAAAAGTCTGCTTTCTCTGTGCCACGTGTAATTCTATGAGCATCTATGCTGCTGCCTCTTTCTCACTTTTCCTCTACACAAAAAAGTCCCAAATGCTGCAGCCTTTCTTCACAGGGGAGTCCCTGCATCCCCAGTGAACTTTGGGCTTCCAAATTTCAGTGCGCCAAAATCCAGCCCCCCAACCTATTGCCTTCCGTTTCATATTGTTGCAGCACCCCCCATGGTGCCCTCTCAGCTCAGTGTCCCGTGCAGACAAATTGGTTGCGCTCCCCTAAATCCACCTCATCCTTTGGGTTGCCCTTTTCTGAACTTTTTCCAATTGCGCATCCCTTTTTGAAGTCAGGACACCAGAAGTGTCGCACCACAGATTTGTCTAATGCCATTGTGATACTGGCACTCCACCTTTTTGGAAGGCCTTGTTGGCCTTTAGTTGGGCTGGATCCAGAACTTTGCACGGCTGAGAGAAGCAAGTCCTGTGTGCTTTTATAGGAATGGGAGCCATGTAGGCCTCTAACTGCCAGCCTGGTCAGGGACTATGGCAGCTGTGTGTCCAGCAATGTTTGGAGGACACCAGGCCACCCAGAACTGCTTTACAGAGGACACAAGGGCAGGTCGCTGCCCCAAGGAGCCTACAGCCTAAAATTCTACCCAGGTGGGATGCAGCAGGAAGCAATATGTTGTTGTTGTTGTTGTTGTTGTTGTTGTTGTTGTTGTTGTTGTTGTTGTTGTTGTCAGTTACAGGTGGTTAGGCTCAGTTGTATCCCCTGGGAACTGTGTTCTTCAGAACCAAGAGGACCGAAATCTCACTGCTGTTTTTAAGGGAAATGCCGTAGTTTTGCAGGATAGCACCTGCTTCACCCAGATTCAGAGCTTGGAATGTGCTTTGCCTGAGGCTCTGGAGCTCTGCTGTCCTTCAGTGCCAGCAAACTCCAGTTTCATTGGAGTTCTCTTGTTTTGAGAGAGGGAGAAAAACTCTTTCCTCTGTGCCTTCCATCATTTTATACACTTCTGGCACTCTCCTTCTTACTCACCTTTTCTCCACATCAAAAAGTCCCCAGTGCTGCAGCCTCCATCTGTTGCTCCACCCTCCCCTTGGTCATTCTGATGGCCCTTTTCCGAACCTTTTCTAATGCTTTAATGCCTTTCCCGCCCCACCGCCGAAATGGGAAAAGTGCTTATAAACACATACATACAAAAAACCCCAAACCCAAACAGATTTATTTCTTTTAAAAGATCAGCAGCCACAAGCACAACTAAAATGGTTATATCCACTGATTTGATGCATAAAGACACCTGCACTTAAGTTATTTCGGGGAAAAAACCCTTGTATCAACTTATATGCCAAATGATCTTACGCCTTCACAACAATCAGGTTTGGATGGTCTTTGAGAATTAAGGGTGGAATCTTAATGTTTAAGGGTATCAGAAGACAGTGTCCAGAGGTCCAACATTTTTGAAACGGTGACCATTTTTTTCATGGTTTCAACCAAACCCTCAGGGGAGGAGCTACAAGTACAGCTCCACCTCCTCAGACAAATAGCTTCAAAACATTCCTTTTGGTAGATTTATAAATCTCTTCATAGGTTTCTTCATCCATTTCTATTGTTGTCACGGTCTCCTCAACATCACCCAAAATCTTATTTAAGTGCTGGTCACAAGCATGTAATCTGCCTCGAAGTTTTCGGTCATTTCTCATTTTCACATCAATTCGTTCATCAAGACCGAGCCGGATGAGATCCAAGGGCTCTTCTACGGTATTTGTGGTTTGTCGCTGCTCCACCTCGTCCGCCATTTTTCCAAAGCCCCTCCAATGCCCTTTGGGAGGTGAGGCCAGAATTCTGCGGTTCTAGGCTGAGTGTTGGGAGTGAGAGGGAGGGAGGAGAGGTTTTGGTGGCACCCCCAGAGCGCCCGCTGTGTCTTCCCAGTTAGCCTTGAAAAGGCTCTGCCTCATCTCCCCCTTGTAAGCATGGCAAGAACAGGTGGCTGCCCACCACTGAGCTATAGCCCCCTCCCACTGCTGTTGCTTGGCCCCTGTGGCCACGCTCAGCCGATGAAGTCAGGCCCAAGGAAGGACGCTTGCACTGGCAGCTTTTGCCGAGTTTTCAAGAGCAGTGTACATGAGCAGGCACATTTTCAGGCAGGTGCGCAGCTTAAGAGGGATATGCTTATCGCTACACCTTCACACCTGTCTCTCTCATCCTCCTACCCCTTGCTTTTTGGCTGAGCTGCTTCACCTTGGATCACAGTTTCCATGTTAGCTGAGCCCTGCTGTCACCTGGGAAGGCCAAACAGATTAAGCCCCAATCCCTCCAGCCGGTGTTTAGAGAGGAACACAACAGAGTGGCTTTGAAGTGAAGGTTTGTTTAGGGAACATCATAATGCAAGAAGAAGAACTGATTGTCCGATACAGTTTGTTTTTCTCGCATAGCCTTTACCAGCCTGATGCTCATCCGCGAAGCATAAGGCTGGCAAGGTCAGTCCTTGTTCATCCAGGCAGATGAAGCTTATGAAGGTGGGAAGAGCCATTAGCTGGATCAGGCCAATGAGCTATCTAGTCCTGTTCTCACAGTGGCTGACTTGATGCTTGTGAGAAACCAGCAAGCAGGATTCTTGCACAAGAGCAGGTCTCCTCTCCTGTGTTTTCCTGCATCTGGTATTCAGAAGCCTCGCTGCCTCTTGACCACGGAGGCACAGCCCAGTAACTGTGGCTCCTCTCCTCCTCCTCCATGGATTTGTCCAAACCTCCATCAAGGCTCTCCATATTGGTGGCCATCATTGCCTCCTGTTGGGACGCGGGTGGCGCTGTGGGTTAAACCACAGAGCCTAGGGCTTGCCAATCAGAAGGTTGACGGTTCAAATCCCCGCGACAGGGTGAGCTCCCGTTGCTCGGTCCCTGCTCCTGCCCACCTAGCAGTTCGAAAGCACGTCAAAGTGCAAGGAGATAAATAGGCACCGCTCCAGCAGGAAGGTAACCGGTGTTTCCGTGCGCTGCTCTGGTTTGCCAGAAGCGGCTTAGTCCTGCTGGCCACATGACCTGGAAGCTGTACGCCGGCTCCCTCGGCCAGTAAAGCGAGATGAGCGCTGCAACCCCAGAGTCGGCCATGACTGGACCTGATGGTCAGGGGTCCCTTTACCTTTACCGCCTCCTGTGGGAGGGAGTTCCATAGTTTAATGTTGCACTACACGAAGAACTACTTTTCTCTGCCCTGAATCTCCCAACATTTAGCCCAACATTGGACACCCACGAGTTCTGGTGTCGTCAGGCGAGAGGGAGGTGGGAAAACTCTGCTTTCTCCACACCACATGCAATTGCATATGCTTCCGTCAGGTCACATCAAGTCCCCTTTTCTCTTTTCCCCTGTGAGTCTCTCCATCAACCTCAGCCGTTTTGCAGATATCAGCCGATGGCTTCTGCGAGCTTTGGAAGGGACACCTTCCATGTTTGCGGCCTGTGCGCCCAGGAGGAAGTCCCTCTGTTCAAGAAAGGGTACCCCATTCAATGCATGTCCCCCCTTATTTCCCCCCCCCCCCGCTGCAGATGTGAAATACTTGGAGAATTCGAGTGTGGTGAAGGAAGCCCAGGAGAAGGCTCACGCAGCCCTGATGCAGTACACCGTCTGCAACTACCCGCACGCCACGGACAAGTTTCGCCAGCTTCTGATGCACCTGTCTGACATCCGGGCCCTGAGCATGCAAGCGGAGGAGTACCTGTACCACAAGCACCTGAGCGGGGACGTGCCCTGCAACAACCTCCTGATTGAGATGCTTCACGCCAAGCGGAGTTGAGAGCGCCCAGAAAGGCTCTCCGTCCCCCCTTCGCCTGGGGAAGAGACTCATGGCAGCAGAGGGGCAAGGGTGGTGGCAGGGAGGATTTGGGGGGGTTGTCGGGTGACAGGGGGGAAGGGTGAGTGTCTCGTCATCCCCTCTCCATAGGCGACCTCTCCCAGTTCCGACTTTCCTACAAAGCCCAACCCTTGCCTGCATTTTGGTGTGATTCCTCCCGAGTCCCAGGCTCTCGCTCTCTAAAAGCCATGGGGCTACGCTGTGTGGGGACTGCCCTTGGAGGCTGTTTAGGGGACACTTTGGGTGGGAGTTTGCTTTCCTAACTGGGCGGAAGAGGAGTCTTCTCCCAGGGTGTGTGAGAGAGGAGGCATCTGCCCGAGCTTCCTACATGTTCTCCAGCCATGGTCCTCTAGCTAGGTGGCTGGGAAAAGATGGAGAGAAAAAGGCCCAGCACACCTACCCATTGGAAGGCCCCCGCACCTCACCTCACCTGTCCCTCTGCAGGTAGTGGCCTTGTTGGCCACAAGGATGATTTCTGTGGTCCATGGGCCACCACGAGAGCGAGTTTGTTGTGCCTCTGATACACTGAAGCCCCTCTTCCCCTTGGGGCTTCATTTTGGGAGACCTTTCTCCGAGGCCTTGCAGCTATGAGTTGAGCAAGTCAGGTGCTCCTTTTATTTTGATTTTGTTATCTGTTTATTGCATTCATATATCTATATATATCTATATATATTCTTCCCCCTCCCGTGCACATCACATTCCCTGAGCCTCTGCGTTGGGAGGATACGATAACCGATGTTTGTTTCCTGAATGTATTTTTTGCCGTTGTACCTTTGGAGCTGAGGAGCATCACATCAGGGTGTGACCCACAGACACCAGTGTTCTTGTGGGGCTTGGGACAAGAGGCTGCATTCCTGTACAGTGGTACTTCTGGTTACGTACTTAATTTGTTCCGGAGGTCCGTTCTTAACCTGAAACGGCTCTTAACTTGAGGTACCACGTTAGCTAGTGGGGCTTCCTGCTGCCATTGCACTGCCAGAGCACGGTTTCTGTTCTCATCCTGAAGCAAAGTTTTTAACCCAAGGTACTATTTCTGGGTTAGCGGAGTCTGTAACCCGAAGCACCTGTAACCCGAGGTACCACTGTATTGCAATATCTTTTTGAGTGTTTTTGTAAGGGAGGCTCCTCAGCCTTTGCCAATCCTATGCCCAACTATTGGGACTGCAGGACAGTTGCATCTTATGTGCATCTAATCTGGTGTGATTTCAACCATACGGGGTTGAAGGTCGGCTGATTCAAATTTCAATATTTAAATCCAGACAAGGATCTCAAAACCTCTTTTTGTGCCATGTCTGCTTGGGCTTACCTGGCAGGCAATGTGCTTTCACCCTCTCTGCTTTGGTTGGGGAGCTCTGGTTTCCATCTACCTGAAACTACTGATTGGGGTCATCTGGAGTTTAGTCTTGTTGGTCTTCCAGAGGGCCTGCTGTGGTTTGGTACGAGCCCTCCTGGAACATGACTTGAACCCCCGAACTGTAAAGTTGGAAGGGTCATCTAGTCCAGCCCCCTGCAAGGCAGGGAATCTCAACCAGATCATACATGACAGGGGGCCACCCAACCTCTGCTTAAATACCTCCAAGGAAAAAAGAGTCTAGCATCTCTCATAGAAGTCTCCTCCACTGCCAGAAAATTCTTCTTGATATTGAGCTGGAATCTCCTTTCTTCTGACTTGAATCCATTGGTTTGGGTCCTAACCTTTGGAGCTGAGGGAAACAAACCTGCTCTGTCCTCCATGTGACAGCCCTGGAGTTATTTGAAGATGGTCAACCATCTCCTCTCAGTCTCCTCTTTTCCAGGCTAAATATACCCAGTTCCAACAACCTCGCCTCATAAGGCTTGGTTTTCAGACCCTGGGTCATCTTGGTCACCATCCTCTGCACATCTTCTAACTTGTCAACATCCTTCCTAAACTGTGGAGCCCAGAACAGGACGCAGTATTCCCAGTGTGGTCTGACCAAGGCAGAATAGAGAGGGACTATGACTTCCCTTGATCTGGACACTAGACTTCTGATAACTCGGCCTAGAATATCTTCGGTTTTTTTGCTTCTGCATCACACCGTTGACTCATGATAAACTTGTGGTCTTCTGAGACCCATATATCCTTTCCCCATGTATTACTTAGCCCCCCTCTTATATTTGTATAGCTGTTTCTTCCTATCTAAGTGTAGAAGCATATATTTGTCCCTATTGAAATTCATTTTGTTAGTTTTGTTAGTTCTTTGATATGTTAAAGTCATCTTGAATCCTGAGTCTGCAGCATTAGCTATCCCTCCCCACCTGCAGATTCCTTAATCCAAGTCATTTATAAAGACGTTGAACAACAACAGGATAGAACCCTGTGGAACACCTCTTGTCACTTTGTTCCAGCATGGTAAGGAACCATTAGTGAGCTAGTCGGTTTAGTCGGTCAACCAGCTACAGATCTACAGCCCACGTTTACAAGCTTATCTGCAAGACTATCATGGGAGACTTTGTCAAAAGCCTTCCTGAAATGAAGATATATTATGTCCACAGCATTCCCTGGATCCACCAATGCTGTAACTCAATCAAGATCAGAAATTAGATTCGTCTGGCATGACGTATTTTTGAGAAACTCATGCTGGGTCTTAGAAATCACAGCATCCTTTTCTAAGTGCTCACAGTTTGACCGCTGAATTATCTGTTCTAGGACCTTTCCTGGTATCAATGTCAAGCTCACTGGTCAGTGGTTACATGGGTCTGCTTTCCCTCTCTTTGAAGATGGGGACACCTCCAGTCTGTAGGGACCTCACCTGTTCTCCAAGAATTCTCAAAGATCATAGACAGAGGCTCTGAGATCACATCTGCAAGCTCCTTTGGTACCCTTGGGTGCAGCTCATCAGGCCCTGGAGATCTGAATTCATTTGAAGTAGCCAGGTGTTCCCTTACCATCTCTTTTCCTGTCTTGGACTGCAGCTCCCTCCCTCCATCATTGATTCAGTTATCACCAGGTTGGGCATCGCTTTCCTTGTGGGTGAAGACAGAGGCAAAGTAGGTGTTGAGCAGTTCCGCCTTCTCTCTGTCGCCCGATAGCCTTTCCCCGTCTTCTCCATGCAGAGGACCCTTCACTTGCTTGTTCTTCCTCTTGCTTTGAAAACAGTAATAAAATGTCAGGAATGACTCAGTTGTTTTATAGCAGAGGTTGCACCAGATGAAGGCAGGGCTTCCGTGTTTGTTTTCTCCTTGCTCCCCTTTTCTCAGTGAAAGCACTCAGGCCCACCCACCCTTGCCCTGTGACCGAGTGGAGCTCCTCTCTGATCTGGGTTTGGTGGCGCCCCATCAGAGCCAAGCCACAGCTCTGTGGAGGAGCAGCTGTGAGGCTGTTGTGTGCCTTCCCACCAGACCTTTGCAGAGCCTTTGATGAAGAAGCCTTCAGACGCTTTGACAATGCTGCTGTGATCGCTTCATTTCCCCCCCGTGGGTTTTGATTACACCGCTGCATTTTCTGCTCCACATATAATGTTTGGACTACTTTTGTGTGTCTCTTCTGGTTTGAAAGAGTTGGAGAAGACAGTTTGGAAGTGCCAAGCTCTGCCTGTATTATGTTTTTTTTCCTTATGAAATAAAAAGTGCTCTTAAGTGTCTCCCTTCTCAACATTTTACTCAGAAGGTCCTTCTGAGCATTGGTTAGTGGTGAACTATCTTACCAAATAAGACATTCCAATAAATTTTTCAATTCACTTATAGCTCTGTGTGTGCGTGTTTTCTTTTCCTCCCCTCCTCAAAAAAAGTCCACATCTTTGGTTGGGTACCATTCAGTGTGGTGGAGAAAGGGTGGAGAAAGGCACTCTGTACCTGCTCAGAGACTCTGCTCCATTTATCACCAAATTACAGGTTCAGGACTGAGTCCTGCCATGAGAGCATGACATGGGTGGTCTACACCTTGGGTGCAAGAAGTTTCCACCAGTAGGGCCAGATCCCTGTCTCTTCACATTTCTCTCCCTCTCTGAAGGACATCTTTTGGCAGCAGGTGTTAGGCATGCTATTTACAGGCCTCCCATGGCTGAAGCTGTTTGGATCATGTCCTCACAAGTGAGCCTTGGAATAGCAGCAGTTTTGGGGGAGTTTGCTCAGTCATGTAACACTTGAGGCAATTCTTATGCATGCAGAGTTGGCCGGCTCTGTACGGAAAGGCAGGCGCACGTGCGCGCACACACACACACACACACACACACACACACACACACACACCACCCTCCCCATAATCCTCAGCTAAAGGCTCATTAGTCTCCTGCACTAATTGGCTTCAGTGGGCAAATGCTGGCCTTCTGCAATGGCATTTGCCTGGGCACCAACGTTAAAATATGAGCCACCATTTTTCCAATGCAAGGACTGGAAAGCGCCTGGGCAGGCAGGAGAAGCAGAAAGCTCTTCCCACAGATGCTGGACGGCAAATGTTTCTGGGGGAAGAGGCTGACTGTGATAAGGCACCTGGCTTGAGTCCATCTGGGATGTGTGTGGGGGGGGGATCCCACATTCCTCCCAGAAGGAAGTCTGGGACAAAAGCTGCGCTGGGAGTTTGGTGGGGGCAGGAAAGAGGCAAGCCTCTCTGCAGCCAAGAAGGAGGTGGTTGATACGAAGGCAGAGCAGCAGAAAGAGGCGGTTGGGTCTGGTGCTGTGGCCACAGATGCTCCCATTCTGCCTCATCTCCCATGAAGGTTACTATGTTGAAACTGGAGCTGCACCACCAGGGACAGGAATCTTGTGGCTTAGCCCTGCTCATACCACGTTGGACTCCCAGCTCCCATCAGCCAACAGAAGCAGGGATGGGAATTGGGAGTCCAGGGCTGGCAAGCCAGTGGATGTTCCTGGCTTCCAAATCTCACCACCCTGTCTCTTTCTGTGTTCGTTAAGAAATCTTCTTTTAGTGCAGTCACACCCCCTTGGGAACTACGTCACTCTTGGCGACAGGCAAACACCTTCCCAGCATCCTTTTTGGTATCTGCCAGAAAAACCTTTCTCATTCAGACAAACCCAACCAGATGTGCAGTGTGCTTACATGTGCTTTAAACTGTTTTTGCTAGTTTTATTGATAGTTTTTAGTTTATAATTGATATTCTTTTCCCCCCCAAATGTTGTAAACAGTTGCTTTTAACATTTTTTGGCCTGTGCTTTTATTGTTTCATTATTTTTGTAAACCTCTTCGAAAGGTTTCTCCCCCTTTTTTCAAATCAATCAGTATAAACATTTAAACCAACACCTGACCAGCGAACATGGTGATTTAAGGCTGAGGGTCCCCTTCTACTGTTCTAAACAAGCAGCCTCTCAAAATCCTCTGCCCACATTTGTGAGCAAAGATGTGTGACCCCTAGGGGGAGGGAAAATTCCCAAAACAATTATGCAGGGGGTGGAGTTCAACACATATTTTCTCACCTGTTTGCAAGCCAGTGAGTTCTGGACTAGGAATTGGGTGACCAGCATTCATATCCCCCACTTGGCCATTGTTATTATTACTACTGTATTTTTTGCTCTATAAGACTCACTTTTTCCCTCCTAAAAAGTAAGGGGAAATGTGTGTGCGTCTTATGGAATGAATGCTTTCGCTGCACAGTGATCCCTCTTGTTGTTCTGGTTTCTGAGATTCAGAATATTTTTTTTTCTTGTTTTCCTCCTCCAAAAACTAGGTGCATCTTATGGTCTGGTGCATCTTATAGAGTGAAAAATACGGTATTTACACCTCTCCTTTCCCCCTAACAGAACTCAAGGCGGCTTACAGATAAAAATAAGAACCGCTAGAAACATAGAAAGAACAATCATTAAAAGCCAATTAAACATTCATAGAAATGTGTGTGTGTGCGTATTAATACTATACCAATAATTGCAGCAAAACCAGCACAGCACCAGCCCTTTCCTTAAAAGCAGTCAGTTCCCCAAAGCCTGTTGGAACAAGAAAGCCTTCAGCTACCGGGACAGAAGAACAACAAGGAGGGAGCCAGTCTGGCTTTACTGGGGAGTGGGTCTCAGAGTCACCCCTGAGAAGCAGCCCCTTGTCCCCACAGTATCCTGGATGCAAAGGCATTGCTGGGAATGATTATGGGAGGCAGGGGCAGGGGTGGGCCCCATGTACACTCAGTGATCCCCTTGTACACAATTGAGTGATATGTAGAGAAAATTCTGCAAAGGACTATTGCAACGTGCTCTACCTGGAGCTACCCTTGAAGGTGACCTGGAAACTGCAATTAATCCAGAATGTGGCAGCCAGACTGGTGACTGGGAGTGGCCGCTGGAACCACATAACAGCGGTCCTGAGAGATCTGCATTGGCTCCCAGTACGTTTCCGAGCACAATTCAAAGTGTTGGTGCTGACCTTGAAAGCCCTAAACGGCCTCGGTCCAGTATATCTGAAGGAGCGTCTCCACATCCTCATCGTTCTGCCCAGACACCTGGGTCCATCTCCAAGGGCCTTCTGGCAGTTCCCTCACTGCGAGAAGTGAGGTTACAGGGAACCAAGGAGAGGGCCTTCTTGGCAGTGGCACCCGCCCTGTGGAACGCCCTCCCACCAGATGTCCAAGAGAAAAATAACTACCAAACTTTTTGAAGACATCTGAAGGCAGCCCTGTTTGGGGAAGCTTTTAATGTTTTATTCTGTTATTCTGTTTTTAGTGTTCTGTTGGAAGCCGCCCAGAGTGGCTGGGGAAACTCAGCCAGATGGGTGGGGTATAAATAATAAATTATTACTATTATTATAAAGGGGCCTTCTCTTTGGGGGCATGAGAAAAAGGAAAACCTCAGAAATGTCCTCAACGAAAGGTCTTCTGAGGAATTCCTCCCACTCACCCACTTCCCTCTAGTTTCGACAGAGGCTTTGTTGGGCTCTCTGGGAAGGCGGGGCAGGAGGCTAGCAGGGACTGACCATGTGGCTCAATGGCCGCTGAGCAGATCAGTCCGCTTCCCCACCCCTTGCGAAGTGATGACCTCAGGGCTGGGGAGAGGGAGAGAGCGCCAGTAGTGGGGTGGGGAACATGCCGACACCCCCTGATAAGATCTGCCTGCCAGGCCTCTCAGGCACTATCAGACTCCGGGTCTCCAAGGCCAGTGGTCAAGAGAGGTTGGGAGATAGGAACACCTGGGGCTCCACGTCACATGCTGGCTGGGGCTGAAGGGAGTTGGGAGCCCAAAAAGAGATTAAGAGACACAAGTCCCCCATCCCTCTTCAAAGCCACATTCCACCACGTTTTTAGTTATGGAAGGTGTTATATCTGGGCTATGTTTTTAAACAGGTGTGGGGGACCTCTGGCACTCCAGATCAGGAGAGCAGCTTTAAAGTCTCGTTTGAAAACTATGAGGCACAGCGGAATGGAAGTGTTTGCTTTCCAAATCCCACGAAAATGACACTGCACTGTTCTGAGTTTCGTTTTCTTTCCTGCCAAATTTCAAGGCAGGAGGAGGAAGAGAGAGCCATAACTCATTTTTACTTTTTTATTTTTTTTGGCAATGGGACATTTCTCAGATCGAGATAGCCTGTTGGTAGAACAGGCTGCAAAGCTTTTAGCTGGCCATATGGGTTGCTTCGAGTCACGAGTTGCTGGATTTTTTATCTGCTGGCTTGAATTATTGTTGTTTGGTGGATCCAGTGTATCCAGCTGCAATGGCTGGGCACTGGTGCAAATGAACGACTACCTGTGACTGTCTGGTTTACACGTGATGCTGAGCCAAGACAGGGCACAGGGAGGAGACTGTGACTGCTCCGCTCATCCTCTGATCTTGGTGGCTGAATCACTGCCACCAGCAAGGATGTGACCTGGATGAGGGTGCATGTGTGGTCTCATCCAGACAAGCCACAAGCTGTAATAAACCATGATCGAGGTTTGCTTAGTGGCTTAGTGTCATGAACAAATTGTCTCTGTCTCCCTCTCTCCCTCTCTCGGGGGGGGGGGGGGCACGATCCTGATCACATTCCAAAGCAGCAGCCCAGAAACCTTAGTAGTTATCCTGAAAGTTTAATAAACCCCACTTTCCCTCCAAGGGAATCTCAAGTCGGCCAAGCACTAATCCATACAATCAGTTTGTTAAAACGACGAACAGACAGCAGCAACAGAGCAAGACACAGGAAACAGCAGAAAACCAGGAGAAGAGTTAGTCTGCAAAAGCATGGCTCCACCATTTTTAAAACTGTGTCACAATATTATTACTTTTTTAAAAACAATAATCTAAAGGTTTCTAACATCAGGCTCAGGGCACTGAGAGGGCACTGAGACACTTAAAGAACACAAAGCAAATTCTGAACGGGAGAAAAGGCAGGAGTTGACTCCGCAGAGTTGGCATTGAAAATATGTTTAATCCTCTGGCGCCATGGAGGAAGACCCCGGGGGTGAGGAAGCCCTTGTCGGCAGGAAAGCAGAGAGGAAGGCCACGAGGTGCCTTGGGCGGCAGGTGGAGGGCTCCCAAAAAAGGGGGACGTGCAATTTAGGCCACCAGAGTGGAAGCGAGAGGAAATGGAGGTGCAGGCCCATAGTGTGTTGCCGATTCAGTGGGCAATTTCTACGTGCCACTTTGGGAACGTTTAACAGGGCCACAAGTGTCGTTATTTATTAATTACATTTGAATGCCACCTTTCCCTCCAAGGAGCTCAAGGAGGGGTACATGGTCCCCCCCCCTTTTCATCCTCTCAACCCTGTGAGATAGGTTTGGCTGAGAGGCAGTGAGCTTCACTTGACTAAGGGGGGATTCAAGGCCAGGTTCCCCACATCGCAGCCTGAGACCCCTAACCCTTACACTGGCTCCCTCACAAGCCATGGGGAGAGCTCAGCCATGGCTCAAGTCTCAATGCATTTCCACTGTGTTCACTCGGTTGTTGTTTTTCAAAAATGAGAAACCAGTGGCACGTCTTGTAGGGACAAGAGCAGGGTGACGCAACTTTTCTCGCATAGGAAAACAAAGCTCTATCTCTCGCCCAAAACACAGAAAGCAAAGTGGGCTGGGGGTGGGGTGGGGTGAGTTTTGACTGTGAACTCCCAGGTTTGCTGTTCCAAGGCCATACAAAGCTCACGATAAGAAAAGCCAGCAAGAGTCACAGTCCGTGAGAGGAGGACATCAACAGATTTAAGGAAACCAGAACCGATGAGTCGGGGAAGAAGGACGCCTGGCAAATACTCCCCTGGCCAGTGAACCAGGGGCCAAAGCCCAGCCTGTTCAATGCCAGATATTGGGAAAGTAGAGGAAGAAACAGCCAGCTGCACACAGCCTTCTGGTCTCCTTGATGCAATTCTTCGATCATTTGTGTTGAACTGGGGTGGTGGTGGAGGAGGAGATCACTGGGGCAGCTCCTCTCATAAGCCTAGGGGAGAAGAGACAGAGGCGTCAGCACAGCCAACAGCAGAACCCAGACTGGGTCAGGGATCACAGGTCCTGGAGGCTGCAGGATCAGGGCCCTCCAACGCTCCCGATGCAACAGTGTATTCAACAGTCCTTCCAAATCCAGCCCCCTTGCCACCTTCATACACTTAAAGCATTGTTAAAAAGGTAAAGGGGCCCCTGACTGTTAAGTCCAGTCGTGGCAGACTCTGGGGTTGCGGTGCTCATCTTGCTTTACTGGCTGAGGGAGCTGGCATACAGCTTCTGGGTCATGTGGCCAGCAGGACTAAGCCGCTTCTGGCGAACCAGAGCAGCGCACGGAAATGCCGCTTACCTTCCCGCCAGAGTGGTACCTATTTATCTACTTGCACTTTGTGCTTTCAAACTGCTAGGTGGGCAGGAGCTGGGACCGAGGAACGGGAGCTCACCCCGTCGCGGGGATTCAAACCACTGACCATCTGATCGGCAAGCCCAAGAGGCTCAGTGGCTTAGACCACAGCACCACCCGCGTCCCTAACCACGGTTACTTCCCCTTTAAAGTGTCATGGCTCCCCCCAAAAGAATTCTGGGAGCTTCATTCCATGAAGGGGCCTGAGGAGGGCTGCAATTTCCCAGAGTGGTTTAAGAAGCAACCTGTCTTCACTCTGGGAATTGTAGCTTCATGAGGAGGGATACTGAGGCCTCCTTCCAACTCTCAGCACCCCAAACTACAGCTCCCAGAATTCTTTGGGGGCAGAATCCACGGCTGTTGAAAGCGGCATCGCTCCCAAGTGTGCGGGTGTGGATGTTGCCAAAGTCTGCCTGTGAACCGCTGCTTTGCCGGGCCCCTGGGGCTTGAGGGCTGCCCGCTGCTTATATAAACAAAATCCAAGTCGGGCAGGTTGTGTGAGCTCCAGTTCGTCGGAATGGCTTCTTCTCGGCTGCTCTGGTGCCCAGCTGTGGAGACGAGGCACATGTTGCTATGCACAGCTTAGCAACAAACAAGATGTATTCAAAGCGGATAATGAAATTATCACAGGGAAACAATGGGCTGACACTCGAGGAGCCGGGGGCTGAGGCGATTGCCTTCTTCACCAAGATGAAAAAGATGTGTTTCTTATTGTCTGTGCAAATATGTAGCAGCACCCCCCACCACTCCCCTACTTCCCAGGGGCCTCACCTCCCCGCATAATGGGGTGTAATGAATATTGACAGAAGATCATGTCTTCATAAAGCAGCCAGAAACTCATTAGAAGGTGCATGTCTGCGTTCGGAGGTAGGAACCTGTAGCCTCTTGTGCTGTGAATGGGTCCAGAAGCTTTCAAAGGGAGAGGGAGGGAGTGAGTGCAGCCTTCCTAATGCAAACAAATTGTGTCCGTCTTGGTTTAATGATATCTCTTTCTTCACAACGCCATAGCAGATGCCCAGGAATCAAGCACAACTATCCGTGGGTTTAAAATAATATATTTGTTGCAAGGTAGCTGACAAGCAATTAGTTGCAAACCAGCCACAGATTTCGTTCTTCGCCTCTCCTAGCTCTGCATAACTCTTTTTGTCTTACCCTGTTCCTGTTTTTTCCCCCTCCTTTCCTTTCCCCCCTTTTTATGTCTGCTCTTGGATGCCACCTCGGCAGCAAATAAATGGTGTAAATAAACCATAAACACAGCTAAGGTCAAAGCCTTCAGATGAAGAAAACTGATCACTGCTTCGCCTCTTCCATTATTCTCACTTATTGTATAGCCTGTGGGTGGTTGGCCAGGAATGTGCGTGATTAAAATAAGTTCTTTCAAAATTGTTTTTACTTTGAAAATTATGCCATTCTTTCCCATGAGAAAATGGTGCTTATTCTCAGGTAAATATGCCCAGTGTCAGGGAAGAAGCAGCAAAATCCCCTTTTGTTCCTGCAGTCATGATGGTACAGGGACTTCAGGGGGTTTAAAAGGCAAAAGTGCCCAGGTGGGAAATACGGTACTCCTTTTCTTTCTAAATTGGAGTTGGCAAAGCAGCTTTCTTGTTTGGTTCCTAGATCCATCTCAGGGATATTGAAGCAGTGGTCAAGCAGTGGTCAGTGGCCTCAGTTGGTGGGAAGGGGGCAACTGGCTGCCTTGAGAAAGGGAGCCCTGGAGTCCAGGGCTATCCAGCTACAACATATGAACCAGAGCAGCGTACGGAAACACCGTTTACCTTCCCGCCGGAGCGGTACCTATTTATCTACTTGCACTTTGACGTGCTTTCGAACTGCTAAGTTGGCAGGAGCTGGGACCGAGCAATGGGAGCTCACCCCATTGCGGGGATTCGAACCGCCGACCTTCTGATCAGCAAGTCCTTGTTGCTGATATGGCTCAGCAAATGAGAGTCGGACATCTTTGCAAAATCAGCCAGAGTTCCAGATCTAACTCTTGCCTGACCTTAATTTCATGGCTATCCTTTTGGCTGACTAGATGCTTTGCCATGTATTTTAAACAGGATTGCTTAGACGGAAAGAAAGGGTTGGGTGGAAGAGGTAGAGAGAGAGAAAGGGGCAGAAATGCACGGGCAAAGACTTTGTGCTTCACAAGAGTGTGTACAAACACACATGTGGGGGTTGCACACCCACAAGCAAGCCCCCAACAAAATATTTGAACAAGAGCTCTCATCTCAAGATGTCTAGGTTTTGTTCAGACCTACAACTAAAGAAAATAAGTCCCTATTTAGTGAGCTTAAAACAATTTGCAGGGAAATAGGGGCTTTGTTGATGCAGGGTCAGCGACCTCTGAGTGCTCACAGCACCTGTGGCTCCCTCTTCTCTCGCTCCCGCTGGGTTCGTTGTTTTATTCCCCCCCAGGGCTTTTTTTTTGGGGGGGGGTTACTCAAGGGTACTCAGTACCGGCACCTTCCCCCAACCCCGTTAAAAGTGCAGCACTTACTGTAAAAACTTCATGGTGAGTGCCAGCAACATTTTTCTAAAACAGAACACAAAGAAAAAAGCACCACCACTGATTTCCCCCCCATGTGAGCCATTGGGGGGTTTGGTGCGACGCTGCTCAGCCCACTGCCCAGGACCCAAGCCTCACTTCAGGTACGCACCCCACCCCCCTGTGTGAGATGAACCGCACAGGCACTTGGAACTATTTGGCACAGCAGCTCGTCTGGTGTGTTTTGAGAAAATTGTGAACTTTGTGCAACCCTTCTGAAGGGCTGGGTCAGCTCAGTTCATTGAGAGAAGTGAGATTACAGGGAACCAGGCAGAGGGCCTTCTCGGTAGAACACCCTCTCATCAGACTTCAAGGAAATAAGCAGCTATCTTATTTTTCATTTATTTATTTTTAAAAGTAAAGGGACCCCTGACCATTAGGTCTAGTCACGGATAACTTGGGGGTTGCGGCGCTCATCTTGCTTTATTGGCTGAGGGAGCCTGCATACAGCTTCCAGGTCATGTGGCCAGCAGGACTAAGCCGCTTCTGGCGAACCAGAGCAGCACACGGAAACGCCGTTTACCTTCCCGCTGGAGCGGTACCTATTTATCTACTTGCACTTTGATGTCCTTTCGAACTGCTAGGTTGGCAGGAGCAGGGACCGAGCAACGGGAGCTCACCCTGTCGCGGGGATTCGAACCACCGACCTTCTGATCAGCAAGTCCTAGGCTCTGTGGTTTAACCCACAGCCCCACCCACGTCCCTTAGCTATCGTATCTTTAAAAGACATCTGAAGGCAGCCCTGTTTAGGGAAGTATTTAATATTTAATGCTGTATTGTATTTAACACTCGATTGGAAGCCACCCAGAGTGGCTGGGGAAGCTCAGCCAGATGGGTGGGGTATAATAAATAAATTATTATTATTATTATTATTATTATTATTATTATTATTATTATTATTAAGAAATCAAGGCAACGTTCCTCTCACCAGCAAGGATTCTGCACCCAACTCAGTCTGTTTGCCAGCACTATGAGCGAGTGCAAATGTCTAAGCCTGGGAGGAATACTAAACAAAGACTTTTAAAGCAGAAACGAAAAAGAATGGTGGCCTTCTCCACTCCCACCATCAAAGAAAGTGAAAATCAGGTGACACAGGATGCTCAGGTAAGGCCAGGGAAAGAGCAGATGCGAAAAGCGTTACCTGATGATTTGAATGCAGTCAGTTGTACAGCCTGAGAGAGAAAGAGGGAGAGAGAGAGAGAGAGAGAGAGGGAGAGGGAGAGAGGGAAAACACATCAACAGGTAGGTAAATGGTTGCCAGACTCAACAGCCCCCCACCCAGCTTCCTCTGGTGTCGTAAGACCAATGCCAAAGTGCTTTGCAAACATGAAGCAGTCTAAGTCAGTCCACCTGGTAGTCTTCTGATCTAGCTCTACTAACGGAATTACTGTTTGATTCCCTGCACTGCGCTCAGGCTGTGAGGCTGAAATCAGCACAAGAGGGGTGGGATTCTTCCGGGTGGGTGTTTGTTGAGCATCCACACCGACTTGCTTTCACAAAACCTGCATGGGAGGTCACGTGCAATGTCTGGTCTGTTTTTTAGCGTTCCTTCCTCTTTGTTTTCACGGCAAGGTTATGCAGTGGTACCTCGGGTTACATACGCTTCAGGTTACAGACTCCGCTAACCCAGAAATAGTGCTTCAGGTTAAGAACTTTGCTTCAGGATGAGAACAGAAATTGTGTTCCGGTGGTGCGGCAGCAGCGGGAGGCCCCATTAGCTAAAGTGGTGCTTCTGGTTAAGAACAATTTCAGGTTAAGAATGGACCTCCAGAATGAATTACCGTATTTTTTGCTCTATAAGACTCACTTTTCCCCTCCTAAAAAGTAAGGGGAAATGCTTGCGCGTCTTATGGAGCGAATGCAGGCTGCGCAGCTATACCAGAAGCCAGAACAGCAAGGGCAATAAGGGGACTTGGCTCCCCAGGCCCTTCCCAGCCCTGTATTTTGATAGGTAAAGGTAAAGGTAAAGGTACCCCTGCCCGTACGGGCCAGTCTTGACAGACTCTGGGGTTGTGCGCCCATCTCACTTAAGAGGCCAGGGGCCAGCGCTGTCCGGAGACACTTCCGGGTCACGTGGCCAGCGTGACATCGCTGCTCTGGCGAGCCAGAGCTGCAAACGGAAATGCCGTTTACCTTCCCGCTGGTAAGCGGTCCCTATTTATCTACTTGCACCCGGAGGTGCTTTCGAACTGCTAGGTTGGCAGGCGCTGGGACCGAGCAGCGGGAGCGCACCCCACCGCAGGGATTCGAACCGCCGACCTTTCGATCGGCAAGTCCTAGGCGCTGAGGCTTTAACCCACAGCGCCACCGGAGCTAAAACAAGCACACTCCCTGCTTTCACTGCGCAGAGATCCCTCCTGCTGTTCTGGCTTCTGAGATTCAGAATATTTTGTTCTTGTTTTCATCCTCCAAAAACGAGGTGCATCTTGTGATCTGGTGCGTCTTATAGAGCGAAAAATACGGTAAGTACTTAACCCGAGGTACCACTGGAAAGCAGTAAGAATTTGAGAACACGAGAAGAGCCTCTGATGGATCAGGACAAAGGGGCCCTTCTCTTCCCCTTCATGGAAGAGAAGGGGGCTATCGATGGCTCTCCCCTGGCTCCGCAGTCAGAGGCAGCAGGGCTCCTGAACCCCAGTTGCTGGAGAGATACAGCTCTTGTTCTGGTTTCCTATTCAGGCACCTGCTTGGCCACTGTGAGAACTGGGTGCTGGATTCGATGGTCACTGGCCTGATCCAGTAACCTCGGGTTAAGAACTTAATTCATTCTGGAGGTCCGTTCTTAACCTGAAAGTGTTCTTAACCTGATGTACCACTTTAGCTGCTGGACCATCAAGAAGGCTGATCGCTGAAGAATTGATGCTTTTGAATTCTGGTGCTAGAGGAGACTCTTGAGAGTCGCATGGACTGCAAGAAGATCAAACCTCTCCATTCTGAAGGAAATCAGCCCTGAGTGCTCACTGGAAGGACAGATCCTGAAGCTGAGGCTCCAAGACTTTGGCCACCTCATGAGAAGAAAAGACTCCCTGGAAAAGACCCTGATGTTGGGAAAGATGGAGGGCACAAGGAGAAGGGGGCAACAGAGGATGAGATGGTTGGACAGTGTTCTCGAAGCTACCAGCATGAGTTTGGCCAAACTGCGGGAGGCGGTGGAAGACAGAAGTGCCTGGCGTGCTCTGGTCCAGGGGGTCATGAAGAGGTGGACACGACTAAACAACAACAACACCACTTTAGCTAATGTGGCCTCCTGCTGCTCTGCGATTTCTGTTCTCATCCTGAAGCAAAGTTCTTAACCCAAGGTACTATTTCTGGGTTAGCGGAGTCTGTAACCTGAAGCGTATGTAACCTGAAGCGTCTGTAACCCAAGGTAACCACTGTAACCACTGTTTTTATGATTTTATTACAAATGTCAATAAGGAAGCACATGGTCTGTCACCTCCACCTGCTTATCTGTGGATTTCATTGATTCAGTCATCTGTATTTTGCCCATGACAGTAACGGGCTTTATTTTAATTCTATGTTTATACTCAGTCTTCTATTTCTTAATTATGTGTTTCTCTTCTTGTTGTTGTCTCCGTGATGTAAAGCAACAACGAAATTAATCAACATTCTAAACCCTGTGTGCAGCTGATCGTATCTTTGCTTCTGGGAATAACAGATGGGAATCAGCAGCGACCGACCTTGGCATTTCAGAAATCTGCGCAAATTGCAAAATTAATCCCTCTGGCCTGAGCCAAAGGCTGAGTTCCTAGGAGCTCAGGCAATGGCGTGGTCCCTCTTGCCCAACACCCGGGGTCAGTGGGGAGAAGCTGATGGGTTTCCATTTCAGCCGCTGACTGGCTTGGCCAATCAGGGCAGCAAAATGAGCCCAGGGTTCATCCTTGCCAGAAGATTCCCCAGCCTGTTTTTCAGATGGTTTAGTAAACAAAAACAAAACAAGATGGGGAGGATGAGCATTGTTTATTTGGCTGAGAGGCAACTAGCGCCCTTGGGAGTTGAATAGTTAGTACTTGGCATCATCCAGTTTAATAGCGGGGGACAAACAGAGCCAAAAAAGTAATCAACTTTGAAAACCTATTTCTGACTTTTCAGAGTCCGTCATTCAGACCGTCAGCTTGGAGGTTGTCGCTGTCAGCAGAAAGCTTGATGGAACAATGAGCGAGTTGCCCTCCTTGCATGGAGTCAACCCTGTCTCTAGCAACGCATGGCAATCTTTCCGCAACACGCCTGCTTGCTTTAGGGGCAGCTCAGTAGCCGTGACCCTTTTAGGTGGGCTTGTTGTGTTGGTCGCCCAGGCTCTCGGGAGAGAAGGGTGCGTTTTTAAAAAGCCCCCCGTGCTCCTACACTCCAGTGCCTTTGGCACGGCTCTAAAACGAATTGTTGCTCCCTGCCTGCGAAGGCGAGATGATAAAAGTGGGACTCTGGAAGGAGGAGGGGAAGTCCACCTCTCAGGACCCACGGGAGGAAAGCAAGGCGTTTAAAGGGGCTAAGGCACCTAATCAGCGCTAGCAGATACTGAGGACATGCCACGAAGTGGGGGAGACAGCAGACAGCTATATTTGGCTCCAGTTTAACACTGCATTGGAAAAGGAGGGGGCAAACGTCTCCTCCCCCTACCGCCTCTATCACTTGAAGAGAAAAGCAATTGCATTCCAAAATCATCAAAGCAGAGAAAATATATTTAGGGGAAACTCTCATGGGTGGGGTAGGGAACATAAGAATGTAATAAGAGCCTTGACAGATCAGCACCCTGTTCCCACAGCGGCCAAGCAGCCGTGAGAAACCTGACAGCAGGACTGGCGCACCAGAGCCCTCTTCCGTCCCGGTGTTTCCAGAAACTGGCATTCGGAAGCACTGCCACTCCAACTGTGGAGCCATCCTGGCTAGGAGCTATCCAGACACCCCCTACCCCACCATGCACTTCCCTAACCCTCTGTCAAAGCCTTCCCAGCTGGTTGCCATTGCTGCCTCCAGTGGGAGGGAGTCCCACTGGCTTTTACCTTACTTCACTTCAGGGCAAGGGCTCTTGCTCAGAGGCAGAAAGCACACAAAAAGTTCCAGTTTCAATACTTGGCATCTTCATGATGCAGGTGGGGGGGGGGGGCTGCCTGAAACCATGGAGAGCTGTGCTGAGTCAGGTGGCCCCATGGTCTGGTTCTGACTGCGGACCTAGTTTTATGGGACAGGTCATACCTTGGTGGTGGAGCACCTGTTTCTAAGGCAAAAGGTCCTGGGTCCAGTCCAGGAAGGGATGGGCAAGGCCCCAGGTGACACACTGAGAAGCTGCTGGCCGTCAGTGTAGACGGTACTGAGTCGGGTGATCCAAGGGTACAACTCTGTGCAAGGCATCTTCCTCTGTTCCTACTTTTGAGGCAGCCAGCGGGCGCATGTCTTTTTTTGCTCGTTCTACAGAGCCATCTCATCATAGCTGTCAACTTACAGATTTGAAGATAAGGGACCAGCAGCCTCGAAAATAAGGGATCAGCAGCCCAAATAAGGGATTTTCCGGGCACAGGTATGTTCAACTTCTGAGCCCCTCTGAGCCAAAGGCAGAAAGCCCAGCCAGCAGCCAAATGAAGCCTCATCAATAAGGGACAGCAGCGGGACATGGTGCTGGGATAAGGGACTGTCCCGCCAAATAAGGGACGCTTGACAGCTATGCATCTCATCAGTCAGCTGCATTTGCAGCCATTCTGAGTTCTCAATGGGGAAGGAAGGCATCGTCATGAGATAGCTCCTTCCATGGAGTGGGGGTCCAGATCAGTGCAGAAGAAACATTTCCTTGGGGACACACACACACACACACACACACACACACACACACACACACTACTCTTGGCCACTTCACAACAATAAGGTAAGTTTCAAATTCTGCACCCACTGGAATCCTAAAGACATTCTTAAGTGCTCTGAGAACAAAGTGGAATTTGAAGGGAGGGAGAAAGAGGCCGCAGCTGCAGGTGGTCCCAGGTTCAACACCCCCCCCCCCGGGCACCTCCAGGTACATCTGGGTCAAGGCCTCCTATCAGAGGAGGTGGAGGCAGGTGGACCAAGGGTGCGGCCTGGAACAAACAGCTTCCAGTGCAACACAATGGTTAGTGTTGAACTATGGGCTGGGAGGTCAGGATTCCAGTCTCTCTCCTGAACATCAAGAAGCTCACTGGGCGAGACCTTGTGAGGGGCAGTCGCTGTCTTCCAGCCCAGCCTACCTTGCAGGCCTGTTGCTGTGAGGATAACTCAAGGAGTCAAGGAGAACCATGTGACCACCTTGGAGCTCCTCAGAAGGGAAGGCAGCATAAATAAGTAAATAAATAAATCAAATAATCTGGGTAGGTGAGGATGAGCTACATACCGGCCTCTCTGGAGACATAATTGATGCAAGTCCCGCTGGGATTTTGGCGCTGAAGTTCCCTGTGCGAGGGAGAAAGGAGAATCAGTTGGGATGCAAAAGCAAAACGAAACGAAAATAGTCAAAGATGCTAATTTCATTGCAGGTGGAAGAAGCGCCACCTCTGTACCCTTGCCGCTGCTGTTCTTCGTTGCAGAGTCCTTCTCCGAGGAGGGGGAGGCTGTATTCTCTGGGGTGGAGGGGATGAACTTACCCACCTCCCAGGACGTGTTCCTAGGGCTTGACAGATAGTTGATGGGGTGGGAACAGTTCTGAAATGACACAAAGCAGTTGGACAGAATCCACACCCCCCAGACAGGCAGCTCCCAGCCCCCCAAGGCCACGCTCCACCCTCCGCGCTTGGAGGCAGCAGGGCACCCGAATGCCAGTTGCTGGAAACCGGGGGGGGGGGGGAGGGGCGGAGAGCAGTGCTGGATTTAGGGTGGTGCAGGGGAACAACATCAAGAAGATCCACTTGCGCAGGTCCATGCTAATCTTCTCTGTATCGTTTTCTATGCCAAGCCTCACTCAGAACTTAAATTATTTTTTTAAAAAAAGAGTACAGACGGACTTCTATTTATAATTAGGCATTTAACTGCGCAGCTTTACTTAAGACTTGAAAGATTTGATAAAGAAGGAAGAGGAGGCAAGATGGCTCTCGCTAATATGACACAGCATGAAAAAATATATTCCTCCCTTTCACTGAAGCAAGCGGGAGTTATGCGCTGACTGATTTTGCAATGATTTGAGATAACAGCTTGGAACAATATAGAGTGAAGTTGTTTGCAGAAGTTTTTTATATCCATTAGGGTGGTGCAGGGGACACAAAATCAAGGAGATCCATAACTGAGAAGATCTGCTTTGGGGCACCAAATGTTGGTCTTGCACAGGGCGTCATATTGCAAAAGATTGCCAAAGTCTGTCCCTGGGGAGAGTTGCTCTTGTGCTTGACTCCCACTTGTGGGTTTTCCTTGGGGACACCTGGCTGGGAACTGTGATAACAAGACTCTGGAATAGATGGGCCTCCTTTGGCCTGATCTAGAGCAGCCTCTTCTGGTGCTCTTTACGTTTGGAGAAGAAACAGTCAGCCAGAAACAGCCATCACCCAACCAACAGCCATCACCCAACCGTATTTTTCGCTCTATAAGGAGCACCAGACCACAAGACGCACCTAGTTTTTGGAGAAGGAAAACAAGAACAAAAATATTCTGAATCCCAGAAGCCAGAACAACAAGTGGGATCACTGCGCAGAGAAAGCAACGATCGCTCTTGCTGTTCTGGCTTTTGGGATAGCCGTGCCAAGCCTCTTCAGGGCAGGGGGAGCGTTCCTCCCGCACCCATCCCCCTTGCTCTCCTGGCTTCTGGGATAGCTGCGCAGCCTGCATTCGCTCCATAAGACGCACACACATATCCCCTTACTTTTTAGGAGGGGAAAAGTGTGTCTTATAGAGCAAAAATTACGGCATTTCCCCCCATATAACCCACATAACAAAACAGAACTTAAAGAGACAAACACTTAAAAGCTAAACCAAACCAAGGCTGGCATGGGATGTCAGGTTCACAAGAAGAAATGGCAAAGCTGGTTGTGTGGATACTTGTGAGGAGACGCAGAAGGAACGCCGTTGTAAGATATGAGAGAGTCAGGGGGGGCTTAAAACGTATCTGGAAACATAAATCTATAGCTCAAACCATCAAAGGCGCAAGGAACACCGAGAATAAAGGGCACTATATTACATCAGGAAAATCTTTTCAACCAGTTAGATGTTACCTTTCCAAGATTTCTCAAGAGGCTAGTGGAGGACACAAATGCAATTTTCTCTCTCCCTTTTTATGCATTTAACAGAATCCTGCCACATTGAGACAAAAGAGGTCACAATTGTTTTTCCTTTTCTTTTAATTTTAAAAAAGGGGGTGTACCAGGGATGTTTTTCATTCTATGCAATCAAATTCTATGTATTTTGGACAAACGTTTTCCACCTTTTAGCAACCAACAGGAATGCAGCAATAAAAAGGTAATTTAACAAATATTTTGTTTTTAATTTTTCCCTCTCTTTCAAAAAAAAAAAGGGGGGGGGAGAAAGAAATTTCCTTCAAAAAATTAAACTATTTTCCTTTAGGGTCTTATTTTGTGCTAACTTTAATGGCCACAGGGCAGTGGCCGGCATAAGAGGTTCCCTGAATAAGAAAGACCAGATTTGTTCTCTATTTTGTTCCAGGGGGCAGAACTGGAATCGCTGTTCTGGAGGCCCACATGGTCTCTAGCACTGGCTGGCTCATATGCTGTGGTTTTCAGGGGGAGTTGGAGGGGAGAGGGGCCGTCTGGAGAGGAAAACAGGGTCAGGCAGGGGGAGACCCCAGCACCAGACCACCAAACCTACTGTGAAAGAGAGAGCCTTTTTCTTCTCCTTCATCCGCTGGATGGCATTTCGCACCTGCAAATCAAGGACAAGTATGAAACTGGCCCCTCCAGCCCACAGCAGGAATACAACAAGATGCCTCAGGCACTAATGACACTTTTTTAAACAACAACAACAACACCCCCTGTGCATTTATCTGTATTTGTTGTGGGGAAAGCAGTTACTGGCATTGCAGTGCCAAGGGAAATTCTTCCTCCTTTATGATGATGATTATTTAATTAAATTTATTACCACTTTTTGCCATAGCAACTCAGTGTGACTTACAGAAACAAAACACATACATTAAATCTGGGGCAGTGGGGTTGGGGGTGTTAAAAGATCCCACCCACACTAAATGGCTGTAACGTAAACGGACCCCTGACCGTTAGGTCCAGTTGTGGCCGACTCTGGGGATGTGGCGCTCATCTCAGTTTATTGGCCAAGGGAGCCAGCATACAGCTTCCAGGTCACATGGCCAGCATGACTAAGCCGCTTCTGGCGAACCAGAGCAGCGCACGGAAACGCCGTTTACCTTCCCACTGGAGCGGTACCTATTTATCTACTTGTACTTTGACGTGCTTTTGAACTGCTAGGTTGGCAGGAGCAGGGACCGAGCAACGGGAGCTCACTCCTTTGTGGGGGTTCAAACCGCCGACCTTCTGATCGACAAGTCTAGGCTCTGTGGTTTAACCCACAGCGCCACCTGCGTCCCTTTCTTTTTCTTTTTCTTTTTTGCAAATTAAGTTTTTATTGATTTTCAGTAAACATACATACATTCATAAATACACATATATAGGATACATATTTAACTTAGGCTCTATCATGCCTCAGTTCCCTCCATTTCTTTGGTAAGTATCAAATAAAATTCTAATGTCACGTACTTTATATATCATATTATCAACTACATGCTGTAAGAGTCATTCCAACCCTACCAGTGTCTTCAAAGATTTACAACTGTTTCTTATATGCATCAAATATTTACTCCAGTTTTCTTGAAACTTCTGCTCGTTCTGCTGCGTCCCTTTCTAAACGGCTGCATACATAGTTAAAAGCCAAAGGCCTGGTTTTCGCCTGGTGCCTAAAGAGGTGCAATGACGCTGGCAGGTAAGTCTCACTGGGGAGAGCATTCCTCAAGTAGGGAGTCACCACAGAAAAGGCCAGTTCTTGTGTTCCCACATTCCAGATATCCCAAGGGGGGTGGGGTGGGGTTTGCACACAAAGAAGAGCCTCAGATAACAATTGCAGGGTCCAGGTTGATTCCTGTGGGGGAGGGGCCCCATGATGGTGGTGGTGGTGGGAAGTCCTGGTATTTAATTGTTTTCAAAATTCACCTGCTAGTCGTATGTAGCTGTTTCCTCAGCTGAAGAGGAAAAGGCGGGGAAAACAGCAGCAACTGCCCCCCTCCGCCGGGTGCCATTTTCCACAGAGGAGTCAGTTGGGGAGCAAAGTTGTCCGACATGCAACAGACTTTGCAGGACTGAGATTGTCCCACAGGCTGGAGGTTTCCTCACTCCTGCTCTGCGGTGTGGCTGCGTCTTACACGGGGGTTTGGCTCCTAGGGTTCCACGTATATGCGGAAGACTAGCAACCACTCACACAAGATCTAGTGGGAACTTGGATGGCTCTAGGGCAGGCATGGCCAAACCTGGCCCTCCAGCTGTTTTGGGACTACAACTCCCATCATCCCTAGCTAACAGGACCAGTGGTCAGGGATGATGGGAATTGCAATCCCAAAACAGCCGGTGGGCCGAGTTTGGCCATGCCTGCCCTAGGAGATCTTGCCAGCAGAATGGCAAGTCGTCAGAATGCCACCACACACACAAACACACACGGGAGGATCCAGCAGATCCAGCCGTCACTGAGAGGGTAGATGCCCTTTGCTAGCTGGTTTCACAAGCCTTTGATCAATCCTTTCAAGCTCATTTTCAAAGTCTGAAGAGTTGTTGCAGAGAAAACAGGGGTGCCAAATCCTGCCCCCTTGCGTAGTGTGGCTGTCCCTTACCTCGCTGTTGTAGATGGCATAGACCAGGAATATGTAGAGACCCTGTAGAAAGACAGAGGGAAGAATCCATGCCAGGGACCTGGAAACAGCCTCTGGGGCAGCATCCTTGCTTTGTTAGCCCCCCAACAGACATACAGGGAAGGCCAAACGATGTCTCTCTCCCTACCTAGGGGCAAAACTGTCCCTTTCGCAAAGAGACGGGCAGTTGCCAGCCCTTGGCCTGATTCCATGCGACCGTTGGCTTAATTCATCCAGGGGGAAAGGAGGACAAAGAAAAGAGAAAGTGTGGGGTAGACAAAGTGAGAGGAGGGTCCCTTCCATTTTTTATTCCTGGTAACTGAGACAAACTGAGACAAGACTTTGAAGTTAGAAGACAGATGTGTGTGTGTGTGTGTGTGTGTGTGTGTGTGAGAGAGAGAGAGAGAGAGAGAGAGAGAGAGAGAGAGAGAGAGCGCCCCCACACCAGCCCCCTTCTAAGGCGGCCTACAGCAAAAATTAACTTGGACCAATATGGCCTCAATCCCTAGCCAACTTTTTGTTTCCCTCAGTCCCCGCACCCCCCCCTGCCATCCTGAAGAAGAAGAGCTCTGGTGGACTCAGAAGCTCGCCTCACTATTTTGTGACATTTTGTCTGGTCATAACAAAGGGCCTTTGGGCATTTTTCAAGATAAAAGTGGCACTGCATGCACAAGCCTTCCTCTTCCTCTTCCTCCTCTCAGGACATTTGGCGTTTTCCGCTCTAGAGCTGGCACAACTCGCAGCAAGGAGCGGTTCAGAGATGTCTACAAATACAATACGAATGAATTAGCTGCACGTTGTGTGAAATGACACCATCCTTTTGTCAATTTCTTTCTCTTGCGTTCTGAAGGAGGAAGCCGCCTCAGAAGTCTCGGATGATGAACCTTCAGAAACACAACCGCCGGCCAAGAGTTTTCCTAGCGCATCCCTCTCCCCCGCCCCCCCCAACTTAAACAACATCCTGCTCTCCAGTCCCTGAGCTTGGCACTGGGACGGGGAGAAGAGTCTCCTCTCATAATTACTACACCCTATTGCTGTGCTCCTCTGATGCTTTGCCCCCTTATCAGGAGAGAATCAGTTCCTGTGTTCCTCCAGCTATCAGGAAGCTTTGCAGCTGATGCACTAATTGTGGCCGGCATCTGTGCAACAAGCCCCACTCCTCCACAGCCTGGGGCAGGAGTCCTGCACACTCTGGCACTGATATAACCTTCGCGGATGATGCAGGGCGGCTGCTCATCTTCAGAAGAAACACTCCCCTCCCTCTTATTGGCACCGGTGCTCGGAGCAGAGCAGATTGGGGGAGGAAGGTATGGTTCTTTGAATGTCCGCTTTTCTTGTTTCATGAAAGCAATTACTTCTCTGAATAAAGCTCAATTTGTGTGGTGGACACCTCCTTCCTATCCTTTCACAGGAGATGTCCAAATTACTTTTCCTGCTGCTCTGGAGGGTAGGCCCTTAACCAATGGATTCAAATGGCGAGAATGGGAATTCCAACTGAACTTTCTGGCAGTTATGAGACAGTAGAACCAGACAGAAGAGAAGACTCCCTGGAAAAGACCCTGATGTTGGGAAAGATGGAGGGCGCAAGGAGAAGGAGACGACGGAGGACGAAATGGTGGGACAGTGTTCTCGAAGCTACCAGCATGAGTTTGACCAAACTGCGGGAGGCAGTGGAAGACAGGAGGGCCTGGCGTGCTCTGGTCCAGGGGGTCACAAAGAGTCAGACACGACTAAACAACAACAAGAACCAGACTCCCTTAGAAGGACTCTCCTCCCTTGAATGTTTTCTTGGGCGCCCATCCGTCAGGGACACTGTAGTTGTGATTTCCACGTTGAATAAGGTTGGGCTTGTGGCGGAAATGGCAGGGTCCCTTCCAATTCTACAGTTCTGTGATTCTGTAATTCTACTCTGATTCACGTATCTAGTCATATTTTGACTAGGAAGGGGTCCCTTCAAATGGACAGGTGTGCTAGGGAGCCCCTATAGAAGGGTGGGAGTGAGGAGGGAGGGGAGGGAGAGAGACTTTGGAAGGAAGGAGCAATTGTTTTCTCAATGATAAATAATAAATTAATAATTTTTTATTTATATCCCGCCCTCCCCAGCCGAAGCTGGGCTCAGAGTGGCTAACAACAATAAAATAATACATTCTAAAATCATTTCATTATAAATTTAATTCAAATCAAATCAAATCAATACAGGTCACTCACTGCTTGCTTGAGGGTTATGATCTGGGGACTGAGCGTAAGGCCAGAATGAGGTCTAGTCAGAACCACCCTTGCAACCTCCCACCGCATGAGTGATCTTACCTCTCTGAAGCTGTGAGCCAAGCGGTCCTTGCCCCCTAAGCAAGGCAGAGGTTGTCAGCTCCCCTCCCTTGCTTACGGGGCTCTGGGAATTCCTCACAGGGAATTGCCTGCTAAGCAATGCACAGAGCTTAAAAGGTTTCCCCACGCCACAGAAAGAGCTTTTAAGCTCTCAGACTTGCGTGCGCTTAATTTGCGTGATTCGTAACTGGCCAGTTGGCTAGCGCATAAAGTTGAAATCACACAGGTTGTGAGTTACCTGTGTGAATTGAACAACATCTGAAAGAAGCTCTTGCTGGATGGAGGAGAAGCAGCCGCTGAGCAAGAAGGAGCGATTTCAGCCGTGGCCAAACACCAGGAAGCTGGTATGGTCAGGGCCTCCCCTGCTGCACAGTGTTGGATATTGCAAGGCCAGCTCTGGACCGAATGTTGAGCGAGAGAACGACTGACGCTCAAGCTGGCCTCCTTTTGAAGCTCTTCCTCCCTGACGGTGAGGGGGAAGGCACTCTGCATGTGCTCAAAGGCATCTTTGCCGTCACAAGGTGCAGCCTCCAGCATGGGCAACTGATCCCGGTGTCTGTGTATGTTCACGCGTGTCTGAGAGATATTTTGCAGGGAAGGTCTACCTTCCGAGGCAGCTTACCTGGAGGGAGTTCAGCACAATGAAGATGTAGGCCCACGTGATGCTGACGTGCACAAGAACACCACACACCCAGGTCAGACCCAGGACTGGCAGAAGCACCAGCACTGGCTTGGCTGTTGCCCTGGAAGAGGACAAAGGGGGTTGTGGGTTCGGAGTGGGAGGCAAGAGAAAAAGGAGGCAGTCAACTCATCTGCAGCCAAAGACAGCGTCAGGGGAGCAAGTTTTTGCCGGTGATGATTACTGTGATTACTAAGTCTCAACATACAGATGAAACTCAAAAAATTTGAATATCGTGGAAAAGTTCCATTCTTTCACTAATTCAACTTAAAAGGTGAAACTAATATACCGTATGAGATCGACTCATGACATTCAAAGCAAGATATGTCAAGCCTTGATTTGTTCTACAGGTGAAACTCGAAAAATTAAAATATCGTGGAAAAGTTCCTTTATTTCAGTAATTCAACTTAAAAGGTGAAACTAACATATGAGATTAACTCGTGACATGCCAAGCGAGATATGTCAAGCCTTGATTTGTTATCATTGCGATGATCATGGCGTACAGCTGATGAAAACTCCCAATTAACAATCTCAGAAAATTAGAATATTCAAGGAGATCAGCAAAACAAGTATTGCAAATGGAGCAAGACTGGACCTCTGAGAAGCAGAAGCATATCTCGCTTTGCATGTCATGAGTCGATCTCATATATTAGTTTCACCTTTTAAGTTGAATTACTGAAAGAAAGGAACTTTCCCACGATATTCTAATTTTTCAAGTTTCCCCTGTAAGATGACTCTCATTTCTTTTTGTAAGATGATTTCTCGTTGCTTTTTTGATAGAGTTTGCAGATGACACCAAATTTGGAGGGGTAACTAATGCCACAGAAGACAGAATTTGAAATGACCATAACACATTGGAGAACTGGGCCCAAGCTAAGAGAATGAACATCAGCAGGGACAAATGTCAGGTTCTGCACTTGCAATAATACCAGCACAACATGTAGGCTAATAGTTAGTAGAAAATATACAGTAGAATAATCATATCATTCAAATTATAGGAGTAAGCCAACCAAAGTTCGTATGTACAATACAACAGAGTAGTAATGAGGACCGTCAAGCCGTGTGTCCAAAACAGATGTATAATAATAATAATAATAATAATAATAATAATAATAATAATAATTTATTATTTATACCCCACCCATCTGGCTGGGCTTCCCCAGCCACTCTGGGCAGCTTCCAACAAAACACTAAAATACAATAACCTATTAAACATTAAAAGCTTCCCTAAACAGGGCTGCCTTCAGATGTCCTCTAAAAATTTGGTAGTTGTTTTTCTCTTTGACATCTGGTGGGAGGGCATTCCATAGGGCGGGTGCCACTACCGAGAAGGCCCTCTGCCTGGTTCCCTGTAACTTGGCTTCTCGCAGTAAGGGAACCGCCAGAAGGCCCTCGGAGCTGGACCTCAGTGTCCGGGCAGAATGATGGGGGTGGAGACGCTCCAGGTATACTGGGCCGAGGCCGTTTAAGGCTTTAAAGGTCAACACCAACACTTTGAATTGTGCTCAGAAACGTACTGGGAGTCAATGTAGGTCTTTCAAGACCGGTGTTATGTCTCGGCGGGCGCTCCCAGTCACCAGTCTAGCTGCCACATTCTGGATTAGTTGTAGTTTCCGAGTCACCTTCAAAGGTAGCCCCACGTAGAGAGCATTGCAGTCTAAGGACAGTTTCACAATAGTCTTTCAAAAGTTTCAACGGAAGACATCTCAAAAGCCTCAAAAGGACAGTGTCTCCGGAATGATACTACTGTTTTGTAATAGTCTTCATCAGTTGGAAATAAGATACAAGGCATACAACCGATGAATGAATGAACTGAGCTACCAGCATACACATTGTAAAATAAAGCAGAATATACAAAACAGAATAAATAAAGGCACATACCCGATATTTTTCAACAGAATATGTAAGAAAGATTCAAGCTAAGGATCAGTGCTCACTAGATAGTGTAGCTGCTGATACTTGAGACAAATTGCACAGGACATACGAAGCAAGTCACAAGTGTTCCCAATAACGATATACTTAAAGGAACAGTATGGCATATACAGCATGCAGAAACAAAGTAGACCCATGAAAAACAAATACACAGAGGAATAGTATTAAATGAGCTTTTGTTAAATGAGTACAAAATGAACTTTTGAAACCTTTGAGACGTCTTCTCTTGAAACTACTGAAAGACTATTGTGGGTCTGTCCTTAGACATCTGTTCTGAACACACGGCTTGACGGTCCTCGTTACCACTCTGTTATATTGTACATACAAACTTTGATTGGCTTACTCCTTTAATTTGAATGATATCATTATTCTATTATATATTTTCTACTAACTATTAGCCTACATGTTGTGTTTGTATTGTTGTGCATGGTTCTTATTGCAACACAGGGGTTTGTTTTAGGTTCCGCACTTAGGCAGATGCACAAATATAGGATGAGGGACACCTGGCTTACTAGCAGTCCATGTGGAGAGGATCTAGGGGTCTTAGTGGACCACAAGCTTAACATGAGTCCACGGAGTGATGCAGCAGCAAAAAAAGGCAAATGCATCAACAGAAGTCGAGTGTCCAGTTCAAGGGAAATCATAGTCCAATTATGGGCACCACAATTTAAGAAGGACGTTGACAATTTGGAAGGTGTGCAGAAGAGGGTGACCAAGATGATCAAGGGTCTGGAAACCAAGGCTTATGAGGAACCCTTGAAGGAGCTGGGTCTGTGTAGCCTGGGAAAGAGGAGAGTGAGAGGAGATATGATAGCCATCTTCAAATATCTCAAGGGCTGTCAGGTGGAAGAGGGAGCAAGCTTGTTTTCTCCTGCCATGGAGGATAGGACTCAAACCAATGGCTTCAAGCTGTGCAAGCTGGTCTGTTGGGGCCAATGGGGCCCCACCAACCTCAGCCTGTCTTCTTCCTTATAACTGGCCAGGGGGTGACCCTGCCTGTCATTCACTCTGCCTTCATCTCCTTGTCCTCCTCTCTACTAATCCCAATGGGGATCAGCTGCTATTGCACATTCCTGCCTTGCAGGGGGTTGGAATGGATGATCCTCAGGATCCCTTCCAACTCTAAAGATAAAGGTAAAGGGACCCCTGACCATTAGGTCCAGTCGTGGCCGACTCTGGGGTTGTGGCGCTCATCTCGCTTTACTGGCCGAGGGAGCCAGCGTACAGCTTCTGGGTCATGTGGCCAGCAGGACTAAGTTGCTTCTGGCGAACCAGAGCAGCGCACGGAAACGCCGTTTACCTTCCTGCTGGAGCGGTACCTATTTATCTACTTGCACATTGATGTGCTTTTAAACTGCTAGGTGGGCAGGAGCAGGGACTGAGCAACGGGAGCTCACCCCGTCGCGGGGATTCGAACCGCCGACCTTCTGATCAGCAAGCCCTAGGCTCTGTGGTTTAACCCACAGCGCCACCTATGTCCCTCCAACTCTACAATTGACTTCTATGGCCATGTTCACACTAAAGCACTAGGATACCAATTTAAACCATTGTGGCTTCCCCAGAGAATCCTGGGAGGTGTAGCTGACGTTGTGAACCACCCTGTGGCCTTCAGGTGAAGGGCAGTGTAGAAATTCAAGCAGCTTTAGCAGCCGGTTGCTAAGGGAGTTATTCTGGAGGCACTTATTCACCACCGAGAGCTGCAATTCCCAGAGCAGTTTAACAATCAATCCCTCCCATATAAATACACATGACCAAACAATCTCATGGCTGGCGCATTCCTACTAAATATTATTTTATCTGTCAAGGTTTATGAATGCTTGATATATTTTGAATAAATATCAACCATGGAATATATTTCACACTATTCATCCTTTTAAAGCTGTATTATCTTGTATTTTTATTCCTCTTGACGTTATTGCTGTGTTTATGTTGTTTGTGAGTATGATGTTTTAATCGTCACATGTGCAAATTTTATTTTATTTTTTAAAAAATACTTTAAAAAGAAAATCAATCCCTCTTTGTCAGGGAACTCTGGGAACTATAGCTCTGTGAGAGAAACAGGGTGTCTCCTAACAATTAGTAAACCTTAGTAAACTACAGCTCCCAAAGCTCTTTGTGGGACGGCATGACCATTCAAAGCGGTATCGCAACACTTTAAGTCTATGGTGGGAATGAGGCCTCTGATTCTATTTTATTGTTTAAGGTATTTATATCCCACCTTTTCCTCGAAGTCGCTCGAGGTTGTGTACATGGTTCTCCCCTCTTCACAACCCTGCAAGGTAGGCTGGGCTGAGAGGCAGTGAGTGGCGTCCAAGGAGACCCAGTGAGCTTCTTGGCCAGGGGTGGATTCGAACCCTGGCCTCCCCGGTCCTACTCTGACCCTCCAAGCACTGCATCACCACTGGCTCTCACACTTCTTCTCCCTAGCAAATGGCATTCAGATAGATGTCCTTCTGCTTCTCTGGTGCCCTTCTCTGGAGGGGGCGGGGACAGCCCCCAGGGGCCTCCGGGACTCACCAGATCTGGATGCCAATCTGCTTTTCCAAGCTGCTGTTGGGGGTCAGCATCCTTGACCGTCGCCGTGCACTGGAGACTGTCACCATCACCACTCGGAAAAGCACAAAGGTGTTCACCTGCAAAGGAGAGGGGCGAGAGGGTCAGGGACTGGACCTGAAACAACAGTCAGAGGCTTGAAGAGGTGGCAGTTGTGGAGGGGGGAGATTTCCCAGAATCCTCCTCTCAGGGAACACGGTAACACTGCCCCCCCCCAGCTGTTCGACAGTGGAATTTGCTGCCAAGGAGTGTGGTGGAGTCTCCTTCTTTGGAGGTCTTTAAGCAGAGGCTTGACAACCATATGTCAGGAGTGCTCTGATGGTGTTTCCTGCTTGGCAGGGGGTTGGACTCGATGGCCCTTGTGGTCTCTTCCAACTCTTATGATTCTATGATTCTATATTGTTGTGTAAATCAGAGTTATCTCCCACACACATGGAAAGTAATTCACCCTGTGGTCTGCAGAGTTCATCTTTGTCTTGTGAGGGCACAGAGTTTGAAAACCACTGAATCCCAACATTTGCTCACACGCACCCAATCCTGCTCTTAACGGAGAAATCTGAGGGCTCCCTTGGACAAAAAACAAGGACACCAGCCAGGAACACCAGAGCAGAACAGCAGCCAGTAGGCTTGGTCTTGATTGAAGACTGTTGCGACAGGACTCTCACCTCCCACCAGGTGGAACAAGATGGAAGCCCCGAACAAAAGAGAACCCAAACTTTTATTAGTTCCACCTGCCACAAGGTGGAACAAGAAGGAAGCCCCAACAAAAGAGCCCCCAAACTTTTATTAGCTGCTAATCCCCATGTTACACCCCTCCAAACTACATCACTCATACATCACGGTTACATCATGAAAGAGGACCCATGGGGCAGGGTCCAGGATGCTGAGATTCCTGCCACCAGATCTCCCCTTTCATGATGTAATTGTGATGTATTAGTGATGTAGTTTTGGGGGTGTAACATGAGGATTAGCAGCTAATAAAAGTTTGGGAGGTGGGAGTCCTGTCGAGACAGTCTTCAATCAAGACCAAGCCTACTGGCTGCTGTTTTGCTCTGGTATTCCTGGCTAGGGTCCTTGTTTTTTTGTCCAAGGGAGCCCTCAGATTTCTCTGTTAAGACTGCCACACATGGCAGCAAGAACCTTTTGCATTGCAAACCCTGCCAGTGAAAGGAGGAGGCCCCCCCTTTCCTGACACACTCACCGTCAGGACGAAGAGGACCGGACCCACAAAAGCCCAGATGATGTCCGTCTGCACGTTCAGCCAGCAATGGTTCTCTGCCACGTACTTGTTGAATGAGGTGGCCAGGGTCACACCAACAATAACCACAGGAAGACCTGAAGAGGCAAGCAGGGAAGGACGGTGAACTGCCAACTTTCTTTCTGCATACCACCTGCCCTGGGGCAGCTGAGGGGTTCTTAATCTGTTGGGTCCAAGGCCTGGGGTGGGACTTGGGGGCCTTATCCAGTTGGCCAGTCTCAGGAGACCTCCTAAGAGCCCATTTTTCTTTGCTTCTCAGCAGGACACAGGAGCCCCCTCCACACATCCTTTCTATTGTGCATTCATGACAATTTGTGCTCATGGTGGTATCTCGGCAGGGCAGTTACACGTGTGTCCCAGTTTCCCAGGGACTGTCCTGGAATTATAGAAGCTGTCCCAGTTTCTGAAGTGATGCTGGAATGTCCCACTTTCCCTTTTTCCTCCCCTTCACGCCTGAGAGAACAATTCAAAGTGGTGTGGGAGGGCAGGTGGGTGCTGATGATACTGGAAATAAAATACCTGCCCCAAATGAAGGAAATGGTGAGGCTGGCATACGAAGCACTTCCTATAATCTTGACGGAAAATGTAATAAATCCACTTTGAATTATTTAATTGCAATGTTTCAGCAGCCAGCCATTTATTAGGAAATGTGTGGTGTTGATTCCTTTATTGTAGATGGAGCCTGACCCTGCCTACTCAGAAAGAAGTCCCACTGTATTCAATGGAACTTACTCCCAGGTAACTGGGTAAAGACTTAGACTGCAATCCTAAGCATTTTTACTCAGAACTAAGTCCCACTGAGTTCAACAGGATTTATTTGCTGGTATGTTCTGGATAATTCTCCCAGTTTCCATTATTGTTATCGTAATCATTATCATCGTCATCTTTTCCCCTCAAGGGAGCTTATAGGCTAAAATTTATTTCATTCTATTAATTTGTGGAAAGTGTTGTAAATGATCCCTGCCCTTGCACATTTTTCCTTACAACAATTCTGCAAGGTAGGTTCAGCGGAGAGGGTGCAACTGGCTCAAGGTGACCCATGTTGATGCGCAGGTGATGTCTATGCATGCAGTGGGAGAAACTTCCTGATGTAGAAGACGATGCCCCTGTTTTCATCAGAGAAAAGGCTGGAGGGGATGCAAAAGCTTTTGGGCTATAGCTATGCTCTATGGCTATACTGCCACATTTCTGAATCATCACAGGATCCATTATCCCCCTGCTGAAATCATGCAACATTTCATTCTATGATTAGAGTTGGAGGGGAACTGGCTGAACCCCCTTCTGCAATGCGATAGGGCAAGAATGCCCCTTAGGATGGCCGTACAGTGGTACCTCAGTTTACGAACTTAATCTGTTCCAGAAGTCCGTTCTTAAAACGAAACTGTTTTTAAACCGAGGCATGCTTTCCAGGGCTGTCTTAAGCATATGTGGCACCGGGGTGCAAAGATGTGCCCAGTGCCCCCCCCCCGATTGCCCAATCCCAGGCGCGCAGGAGAGGGGAGCCGGCTGGCTGCCTCCGCGTCTCGCTGGCTTGGTTGCCCCTAAACTCACAGCACGGAGCCACCTGCAGCAGAAGAGCCCACCGTGGTGCTCTGACTGATGGGCGGGCTCTTCCCCGGACTCGACTCTCAGGCCCTGCGCCCGGGTGCCCCGCACCCCTAGTGCCTATGGGTAAGACGGCCCTGGTGCTTTCCCTAATGAGGCCTCCCGCTGCCGGTGCCCTTCCACCGTTCAGATTCCGTTCTTAGACTGAGGTAAAGTTCTCAAACCAGGACAATACTTCCAGTTTTGTGGAGTTCGTAGACCGAATCGTTCTTAAACCGGACTGTTCTTAAACCGAGGACCACTGTAATGTGGTCACCCTGGGAAGCATTGCAAAGCTACTAATAAAGTGGGGTAATGTGTGGCAAACAATTGCTAATTTACTGTTATGGCATCAGCAGCATGTTTCAGAATACCCCCACAAAACCCCCAAAGTTTGGAGCGCCTTCCCAGCTGCCTCCGGTTCAAATAAAACTACTTTCAGGTCAACCTGAGCACCCAATGGACAGCCACAGCTTAAAGGCCTTTTGTCATTTCCTCTTTGAGCTATGAACAGTCACCTAGGGCTGGCCCAAAACACATAGATGCCTGGGGCAAAAATGGACGAGTTGCCCCCCCCCCCATCACCCCAGAACCTGATCCAAATAAAGAAGCAGTTGGATCTTATTTCCCCTATGGAAATGATGTGAAAGCCATCTTATCTGAAGGGCTGTCACAAGGAAGATGCAGGGAACCTTGTTTTTCTCTGATTTGGAGGATAAGGCCTGAAACAATCGATTCCAACGGCAGGAAAGAAGATTCCTTATGTTCAGAGGAAGAGCCTTCTGGCAGTAAGAGCTGCTGGGCAGTGGAACGGACTCCCTTGGGAAGTGATGGACTCTCCTTGGTTAGAGGTTTCCACACAGAAGTTGGGTGGCCACCTGTCAGGGACGCTTGAGCTGAGATACCTGCATTGGAGGGTCCCTTACAACTCAGATTCTGTGAGAAAAGAGAAGCAGGCTGGCTTAGGTGGAGCAGGAGAGGCAGATGGGCCACCTGAGGAGCTCCGGGCGAAAGCCTGAGGAACGGTCCCTGCTGCCTGAGGCAGTCGCCTGAGCCATTTGGGTGGCCCCTGGCAACTAATCACCCAACGGCCAGGGGCACAGATCCACCTCACCATACAGTGGTTAAGATGGGAACAGGGTTTGTCTAAACCAGATCGAGCCATCCGTAGGAGTATGGGCTTTCAAAAGACGGAGGAGAGAATCAGAAGTCGACTTGGCTGCCTCCCCCCTCCTTCCCTCCCTGCCTCATCACCACTGGGACACAGACCCCATCCAGTCACGTAGTAGAACCGCATCCGCCGGTCCTCGCTCATGTTCACAGCCACCACTTTGCTCCACAGGAGAAGACCTTCCACCAGCATCCAGGCGAAGGCAGCCATGAAGAAGAGGTGCAGGAAGGCCGTGACGGCAAAGCACACTCCCTGGGGAGAGGAAGGGAAGGAAGGGCAGGAGGCCGTGGGAGGTGAGGGCGAGGGGCCAGGGATCCCTGGCAGGAACAGGTCTCTGTCCCCCTGGCAAAGGCGGGTAGGTCCCCCACGAGATCTCTCCCTGCTGCCTGCCCTTCCTACCTGGTTGGTTTTGGCCAATTCGCTGAACATGAGCAAGGCCTCCGCAGCTGCCAGCGCGAATATCAGGTTCTTGTGCACTGTGGTCCTCTCGCTCTTGGGGACACTGGAGGGAGGGAGGGAGGGAGGGAGGGAGGATGGGGAGATGGGAGTCAAGAAACAAAGCTGGGAATGCAACCCCCCCTTTTTTTGTCTGTTCAAATTTTTAAAAATTACTAAAGTTTTTTCACACTACAAGAACAGCTACGAAAGCTACAAACAGAATACGTATAATATGGAGACTTCTCCTACAGGCATCTGAAGAAGTGTGCATGCACACGAAAGCTCATACCAAGAACTGACTTAGTTGGTCTTTAAGGTGCTACTGGAAGGAATTTTTTTTGTTTCTCCTACAGGCAGTTCTCCTACAGGGGGTAGCAGCCCCCTCCCATCTGGGACCTCTCCTTTTTCCTCCCTGCCTCTCATCCTGGAGAACCAACACTTCTGGGAGTGCCATTCCGGATACCCAGGTCCCCTGCTGGTCAAGTCCCCTCACACGCTTAGGAGACGGGATGCAGAACCTGCAGCCCCCCCCCCCCATGACCATGCACTCTGCTGACTGGGGCTGGTGAGAGTCCCTGCAATGCCTGACCCTTAGGGTGGAGCCACACTCATGCCAAGTCCTCAAGCAAGAACAGGGAGCGCATTGCACCCCGTCATAAGGAACATAGCATGCCTGCAGGATCAGGTCCATGATGGTCTACCTAGCCCGGATTCCTGTTCTCACAGTAGCCAAACAGCCCTCTCCCCTCCTGGTGTTTCCAGCAACTGGCATTCAGAAGCATTGTTGTCTCCAACTGTGGAGCCGGAGCAGGGCCTCCCTGGCTAGGAGCCATCAATAGCCTTCCTCCTCCTCCTCCTCCTCCCCCTCCCCCTCCTCCATCTCCACAAATTTGTCCGGTCCTTTGGAACTCATTACCACAGGAGGCAGGGATGCCCTCCAACTGGGATGGCTTTGAAAGAGGATGAGAATAGGGGGCGGACTAGGGATGGGACCACATAACACCTGCATTGGCTCCCAGTATGTTTCCAAGCACAGTTCAAAGGGTTGCTGCTGACCTTGAAAGCCCTAAACAGCCTCGGTCCCGTATACCTGAAGGAGCGTCTCCACCCCCATCGTTCTGCCTGGACACTAAGGTCCAGCTCCGAAGGGCTTCTGGCGGTTCCCTCATTGCGAGAAGTGAGGTTACAGGGAACCAGACAGAGGGCCTTCTCGGTGGTGGCGCCCGCCCTGTGGAACGCCCTCCCATCAGATGTGAAGGAAATAAGCGGCTATCTTCTCTTTAGAAGACATCTGAAGGCAGCCCTGTTTAGGGAAGTTTTTAATATTTAATGCTGTATTGTTTTTAACACTTGATTGGAAGCCGCCCAGAGTGGCTGGGGAAACTCAGCCAGATGGGCGGGGTATAAATAAATTATTATTATTATTATTATTATTATGGCTCTGCTCTGTCTCCATAGTTGGAAGCAGGAATCTGGGGCAGGGACTGGCAGGGCCCTGACGAGTGTGCACTGGGGGAAGGAGGCTTGGAGTCGGACTCAGGAGCGGGGGGCAGTGGGTTGTGGAGGCCTGTGGCAGCCAGGAATCAGAGGCAGAGGCAGCTTCCAAGCTGGAGGAAGAGGCAGGCCGGGCAAGTGAACCGCCAGGCGCCTCCCCTGCACTTTGTCTCCCAAACCAGGAAGGGGCTGAAGAGAGAAGAGCAGAGGCATCTTCCATGCAGGTGTAGTCTCTGGCTACATGCACACAGCCCACTGGGGAAAGGTGCATATGGGGGAGGGGGAGGGGTTCCTGGTTGCTGCAAGTGCTTCCTAGAGCACAGACCTGGGGCAGCTGCCTAGATCTTAGATTGGTGTGGGGGTATCCAGGATAGCACAAGAGGGTTCTTGTGCTCAGATTTTGCTTGTGGGGTCCCCCTCTGGCATCTGGGGGAGGGGTCACTGTGAGAACTGGACTAGATGGGCCCCCCCCCCATTGGCCTGATCCAACAGAGTGTCATGATGTTCTTCTGTAAGGAAATCGCCCCCATCTTACACCCATGTTGCTTCTGGAGACGTGGCCCTGATCCAGCCTTACCCAACTGCCAGGAAGAGGACGAAGGTGACGATCAGGGCGCAGAACGAGACACCGCAGCCGACAAAGGTCAAGGTCTTCAGGGTTGACTCCTCCTCTGCACTCCTCTGCTCAAACATACAGGAACAACTTGCTAAGCAGAGTCATCTTACTGTTAGGCAAAGTGAGGCAACTGCCTCAGTTGGCGGGTGTTGGGGTAGGGGCAACCCCTGGCTATTCCACCCAAGCCCCTCCCCAGCCATTCCCTTTTACTGGTGGATAGAGCTGGGTAGGCCACACAGGATGTCCTGCAAACCACCCCCACCCGCCCTCAAAAAGCCCACTTGACTGAGGTGTGGTGGACTGCCCTATTATTATTATTATTATTATTCCTCCTCCTAGTACTACTACCATTTATTACCCATTCATCACCCCAAAGTCCCAGGGCAGGTTACTACAACTAAAGCACAACATTGAAATCAATTTAAAACAACTTGAAAGTGTTGGAAAAAAGCAAATACATTTCCTTCTCTTGAGCTTCTATTTCATGCATGTGTTGCTTCAAACCACATGAGGACGCTGTTTGCCTAGCAATCTATCCAACACTTGCTTGGGGCCTCTATAAGTTAACTGCCCCACTAAAGGCTGAACCATTTTGTGTTCTCTTGTCCAACATGTTGAGACAAGATGTTTGGTACTTCTCTCTTTTATCCTACTCATTCTGTTAATAGCTCCTGCATGAATAAAGCCTTTGAACTCCAGAAACAGTAAGTGGTTATTTCAATCTAATTTACCCGGGCTGCAAGCTCTCCTAACAAAAATTTAAAAAATTACATGGGTCCAAATACATACACCTCAAGTGTCAAAAGCCAAGGTAAAGAGGTGTGTCTTCAGTATTCGAGTAAAGCTGTATAATGAAGGTGCCAGACACACCTCTGTGGCGAAAGAGTTATCCAGCTGCCAGTGCAAACCTGTGGCTTTTGTATGTGGGGTGTAGAAAGAGGCACCACATTGCCATTCATTGCAGGCAGAAAAAAACATTTTGGGATGGCACTAAGGCCTGTTCCTCCGCCCCCCCCAACCTGCCCGCCCCCTGGCTCCCTTAAGCAAAGGGTTCAGTCTCTCTCACCTGCACTTCGTAGACCTGCAGCAGCACTGCAAAGTTGGTGGTGTGGTTGCAAGAGCAGGTGGTGAATTCCAGGTGGGAGGTGATAACAGAGCAGCCTGCAGTGGACCAGCCTCCTCCTCTTCCTCCTTTGGGGCTAGCAGGGCATGAAAGGAGAGAGAGGGGGAGAAGCCCAACAGGGACCGAAGGACAAACAATTCAAAGTGTTGGTGCTGAACTTGAAAGCCCTAAACGGCCTCAAAGGCCCAGTATACCTGAAGGAGCGTCTCCACCCCCATCATTCTGCCGGACACTGAGGTCCAAGGGCCTTCTGGTGGTTCCCTCACTGCAAGAAGCCAAATTAGAGGGAACCCGGCAGAGGGCCTTCTCGGTAGTGGCACCCGCCCTGTGGATCACCCTCCCATCAGATGTCAAGGAAATAAACAACTACATGGCTTTTAGAAGACATTGAAGGCAGCCCTGTTTAGGGAAGCTTTTCATGTTTAATGCATTACGGTATTTTAATATTTTGTTGGAAGCTGCCCAGAGTGGCTGGAGAAACCCAGCCAGATGGGCGGGGTATGAATAAATTATTATTATTATTATTATTATTATTATTATTATTATTATTATTATTATTATTATTATCATATCCAAGTCCAGCAGCACCCAATGAGGGGAGTCAGCAGCAAACAGCTGTTGAAACCAGAGAGAAGCACAGAGCTTTGGTTGCCCCAGAAAGGCTTGCTGATAAACAGGGGGCTCTTAGCCAAACCAGAGTGCTCCCCCCACCCCCACCAACCACCCCCAAGGGTTTAAGCAGTGAGAATACTTAGAGGGGGCAGCAGAGGTGGGTTTTGGAGGTGCAAAGGACTCATCAGACTTCACTGGATTTTGCTCATCAATTTTGTTGAATTAGAATCGTAGTATTGCAAGGGACCCTGAAGGTCATGTTTAGGGAAGCTTTTAATGTTTAATAAGTTATTGTATTTTAGTGTTCTGTTGGAAGCCGCCCAGAGTGGCTGGGGAAACCCAACCAGATGGGCAGCATGTAAATAATAAATTATCATCATCATCATCATCATCATCTAGCCCAACGCCCCTCCAACACAAGAATGAAAGTAAACAGTTTTGATTGGATTTTGAATAAATGTGCAATTATTTGCTGCTGCTTTGAATTTTATCGTGTTGTCATCCTCCTTAGTGGGCGGAGCAAACCGCTATTCTAAATAATGGTTTTGACAGGGAAGCCGGAACCAGCGGTCAGTTTGTGGAAGCCTGGAAAGGGTTGGGAAGAACTGGGCCAATGAACTGCAGAGCTGGGTGTCCAGTAAGCCCAGTCCCAGCCGCCATGACCAGAAGAACGAACAACAAGCACTCAGCAGCCCCCTCAGCCAAAGGAACATGAGAGCTGAGTCAGAGTAATGGTCCACCCAGCTCTGCACTGTCAACTCTGGCAGGCAGCAGCCCTCCAGGATTTCAGGCAGGGGGGTCTCACCCAGTCCCACCTGGAAATGCCGGGAATTGGACCAGGGACCTTCTAAATGCAGAGCAGTTGCTTTTTCGGAGAGCCATGATGCCTCCCTTAAAAACAAAGCAAGGTGCCAGTCCTCACCGCTGCGCTTGAGTTGAACGAAACATGTCACCCCCTCCTCGCCTTGAGTCCCAAGTGCTGCCACCTTTAAATGAGCACAAAGGTTCTGGACCTGAGAAGGATCCTCTTTGGTGAAGGCCAGCCCCCCTCCCCCTGGAGTTTTTGGCAAAGCCCCACCATCTGCTCCTTGATGACCCAGACAAGGAAACAACATCCCACGTCAGACCATATTTACGGTGCACTGAGCATCCTGCATTCCTCGCGGGCCATAATTCTCCAAGCGACTCTCCTCTGTCGCAGGCTGGAGGCATAATTCAGTGGGGCCTCCAGGGAAAGGTCACTCATTTGCAAATAACTTTGCAGAAGGGAGCCTCCCTCCACAACAAAAGGCTCCTCGTAGCAGGTTGGGGTGTTAAGAATAAACACATAACAGTCTTATCAATCTCAGGCAAGGGAGTGAATTGGTTGACTGACTGAACACAGGAGGCATAAGGGTCTCCCATTTTTCAGGCACACTTGGAAATGTAAGCAACTGCCATGGGAACAAATAAATACCCATTTCACAGGGGGGGAAACTGACATTGCACAGAACACCCTCAAAGCGGCAGGTAAAGCATGGCAACATCTTCCCATCAACACAAATTCAAATAAATAAGTCAATAAAAACCCAATTTGAAAGGGGAGGGGGGAAAACTCAGAGGGGCAGGGGGTGCTGGCGGGCACCAAGGCAGGGATGAGTGAACCGTTCAATGTCAGTTTCTCATTTTTCCATCAGTGAGTTCCTTTCTCCACACTTCCACATGACTTTGCAATTTCTTTTTATTTAGGAAAAAGTCCTCCTGAGAAATCATCAGCCATTTTAGTGCAAATTTCTCTTGACATACACATTTGTGTATGCAATTCTGGCTGGCAAATCCATTTTTGCAAAACTACTTTCTCTAATACAACACATGTTTGTATATTATTTTCACTAATATGGGCATTTTTATTCACACTTTTAACCCAAGTATATGTATTTATTTTATTACTTGCTTTGCAAAAAATTGTGAAAGGTATGGATTTCAAACAGCAGCTGAGTTTTTGTTTGCATCTTGTTTCAGAAACTGCTAATCAAGTAGGTCTGCCTCTAAATATGAACCGAGCCAAATTTCTTCCCCATCTGGGAGTGTCCAGAGGTGCCACACTGTGGACCCCAGAACCAGAGATTTTACAGCACAGCTTCCCAAACTTTTCATGTTGGTGACATACTTTTAGACATGCGTCATCATTTCGTGACACAGTAATTCAGTTTTACTAGGAAACTGGAGGTTAAACTAACTCCTTTCCAACCCTAAGTGGAGAGTATGGAGCATTCGCCTGACACACCTACGCACTGCAGCCGACACACTCATGTGTCACAACACAGTTTGGAAAGCTCTGTTTTACAGGAAGGAACTCTGACCCAGATTTCAGACTTCCGCATGTGAGCTGGGTCTGCTTAGCCTGCAAAAGAGGTGACCGAAAGGAGATGAGAGACGGATCTTCCTCTGACGTGCTCTCCCATGGAAGATGTGGCAAGCTTGTTTTCCGCTGCTCTGGAGGGTGGGGCCGAGACCAAGGGATTCAGATGACAAGAAAGGCATAATGACTAGATATTAGGAAGAACTTTCTGACGGGAAGAGCTGTTTGACAGTGGAATGGACTCCCCCCCCCGAAAGAGGTGGACTCTGCTTCATTGGGGTGACAGCAAAGGTGGCATGGTTTTTAGCTGGGCAATTAGAATAACATCCACTATTTGACTATTGATTCAAAACCCGAAAATGTATTTTATATACATTATAATATACATTATTTTTATTTTTTGTATATCGTTTTGTTGTATCACTGCAGAAGGTGACAGCAGCCATGAAATTAAAAGACGCCTGCTTCTTGGGAGAAAAGCAGTGACAAACCTAGACAGCATCTGAAAAAGCAGAGACATCACCTTGCCAACAAAGGTCCGTATAATTAAAGCTCTGGTTTTCCCAGTGGTGATGTATGGAAGTGAGAGCTGGACCATCAAGAAGGCTGATCGCCGAAGAATGGATGCTTTTGAATTCTGGTGCTGGAGGAGACTCTTGAGAGTCCCATGGACTGCAAGAAGATCAGACCTCTCCATTCTGAAGGAAATCAGCCCTGAGTGCTCACTGGAAGGACAGATCCTGAAGCTGAGGCTCCAAGACTTTGGCCGCCTCATGAGAAGAGAAGACTCCCTGGAAAAGACCCCGATGATGGGAAAGATGGAGGGCACAAGGAGAAGGGGACGGCAGAGGTCGAGATGGTGGGACAGTGTTCTCGAAGCTACCAGCATGAGTTTGACCAAACTGCGAGAGGCAGTGGAAGACAGGAGTGCCTGGCGTGCTCTGGTCCAGGGGGTCACGAAGAGTCGGGCACAACTAAACGACTAAACAACAACAACAAATTTGACTTTTGATTCAAAACCCTAAAATGTATTTTATATAGTTGACTTCTTATTTTTATTTTTTGTATATCGTATTGTTGTATTATTGCTATGGCCTATGGCTGATGCAAATAAAGATCCGTTCATTCATTCTACTTCACTGGAGATTTTAAAGCAGAGGTTGGATGGTCATCTGTCAGGGATCCCTTACTTGAGAGTCCTGGATTTCCGGGGGTTGGACTAATGACCCATGGGGTCCCTTCCAATTCTACAGCTCTATGCTTCTATGGCCCTCCACCCTACAGACTGCTGCCCTTCCACCCTCAATCTGAGCTTCCATGCCTGCTAAGCTCTTCCTCTCTCCAACGCTCCCTTCGTAATGCAGCCAAGACGGCAGTTCCCCTTTCCTGAGCTACCTACCTTCTGCTGAAGTTCCAGAAGGCGCACACTGGCTCCACAAACTGGTCTGGCAGAGCCTGCGGTGGGAAGGAAACAGTGGGAGTCTTGAGCCCTACAGAGAAGCAAGCTCTGGACCAAGCCCCAAAGGGGATCCACTCTAAACAACAGGGTCAACCCCGCCCTCTCAATCACTGCCAGTTCAAACACACCACCACGATCAGCACCAGCTGGGACATGGCCTGTTACACAAAGGCAGCCACCCTGCAGCTACATGGGCCACTTTGAGGAAGGGGAGCCGGGGCGTGTAGTGGTTAGAGTGCCATGGAGGAAAAGGTGGGGACATAAATGAAATAATAAATAAACAAACAAACAAACAAATAAATAAATAAATAATAAAAGGGCTCACCACCACCTTGGGATGGCCACCAACATGGAGAGCTTTAAAAATGAATTAGACAAGGCTACCCATGGCTACCGACATGGGTGGCGCTGTGGGTTAAACCACAGAGCCTAGGACTTGCTAATCAGAAGGTCGGTGGTTCAAATCTCCGCGACGAGGTTGACCTCCCGTTGCTCGGTCCCTGCTCCTGCCAACCAAGCAGTTCGAAAGACCGAAGTGCAAGTAGATCAATAGGTACCGCTCCAGCAGGAAGGTAAACATCGTTTCTGTGAGCTGCTCTGGTTCACCAGAAGCGGCTTCGTCATGCTGGCCACGTAACCCGGAAGCTGCACGCCGGCTCCCTCGGCCAGTAAAGCAAGATGAGCGCCGCAACCCTAGAGTTGGTCACGACTGGACCTAATGGTCAGGGCTCCCTTTACCTTTACCTTTACCTTTTTACCCACGGCTATCAATCACAATGGCTATATACTCCTGTTATGGAACCTCTACCTATGGGCCTAATTAGGCTTTGTGAGGCCCCACGCACCTGGCCATCTCCCCAACATCGCAGGACGCAAGAGATGCAAACACCAAAAGGGCCGCTCTGAAAATGGAGAATTGGGACTGCGCTCCTAATATTTCCTTTCCAGAGGAAGAACCCTGAACTTTCTTTTACAAGCTGCCAGGCTCAGTCCTGAAACATTTATTTTATTTATTTTTTTTATTTTACATTTACAATATATATCATCTTTTCCTTCAGGGAGCTCAATGTGCTGCGCACGGGTCTCCTCCTCTCCCATTTAATACCCACAACCAGTCTGGGCAGCTGGGTAGGCTGAGAGGCAGCAACTGCCCCAAGGTCATACGTACTCAGTGAACTTTGTTGCAGAGCGGGGATTCGAACCCTGGTCTCCCAGGTCCTAATCCAATGCTCTCTCCATTATACCACACTGGCTCTCACTATGATGCTGGGCAACGGACTGGTGGGCTGTTCTTCCTTCCTACCAAAAGGACCCACAGAGGGAGGGAGAGTCCTGGCTCTAGGCTGCTGGATGGATCCAGTTCCACACCCATGGCCTATGCAGACCAGGGTCAGAAGCGGCACGCTTTGAACATCAATTGCTGGGGTGCAGCGGTGGAAGGGGGAAATTTCCCCATGCCCTGCTTGGGGGCTTCCCAGAGGTATCAAATTCTGAGAAGCAGGGACTGGGCTCTTTCCCTAATGGACTGTCTCTGACCCTCCATGTCATCCACAAACATAGGATTGGGGTATGTGCACAAAAACACATTACTCTTTTTTTAAAAAAAGGCATATGGTAATTGTCGACCAGGGCCGGCCCTGTCATTAGCCTCCAGCAATTCTTCCTGAAGCCACCGGCTGTGTCTCACAGCCTGGCCTGGCCTTGGCCATCCTAAGCTAGCCTGCTTCTCTGAAGCATGAGGTCGGACTCTGTTCTCACTCTTTCACCTGCCAGTCCACTCACTTTCTGGGTGAGGAATGTGAGGAGGGCACAATCGTACCCTTTGCCTCAGGCAGCAAAACATCTTGAGCAGCCCTGGTCTGCACCAGTGTCCCTTCGCAGGAACAAAGGAAGTTACCAGACCTTTGCTCCATCTGTCTAGCTCAGAGGTTTGCAAGGTGGGCAGTAGCACCCCTGGGGGGCAGTGGAATTACCTGGGGGGCGCTGAGAGGTAAGGGGGCAGCAGGGGGGCATTGGAAGTGTAAGTGACACTCAGGCTCTGAAGGGCTGGTATCACTGGATCAATTCAAGTTCATCCGTTTTGCTGAGTTAATTAAACTTACTAGTTTCAACTGCAGTTTGAACAAATGGGGAATCAACACTGTTTGATCTTTTTTTAGTGGGTCATGCAAACAGCTAATCTGAATAATGTGTTTTACAGGGTAGAGTAAGGTCACTGGGGATGAGTTGATAAAACCAAGGGGGCAGTGGCCCCCAAAAGTGGGGGAGCCACTTCTCCACACCAACGGACAGAGTTTCAAGCAGAAATCTCTTCCAGCCGTACCTGCCTCTGTGGCTCGTGATTGAACCCAGGACCTTCTGCTCTGTCAATGAGCTATGGCTCTTCCACATACTTCACACCCTTCCACAACCATTGCCTTCTTCTCCCCTGCTCCACATGTTTATCCACAAAGATGCCCATTCGCATCAGGATTGGACTGCAAAGCCTCACCTGGACCCGGTGCCAGAGGCGGTAACACACAGCGGTGCTGATTTCCTCGTAGTTGCTGACCAGAGAGGAGGAGATGATGGAGGAGCCTGCCTGGGTGCTCAAGTACCTGGGGCAGAAATGGAAAAAGTGTTTGCTTATTTATTTACTAGACACTTTTGTGTTGTTGTTTTTTGCCAAAGCAACTCAACCACTCACCAACAAACCAACCCACATATATACATTAAAATACGGCAGGGAAGGGCATACATTAAAACACCCCACCCACTCTAAAAGGCATAGGGAAAAGCCAAAGGCCTGGTTTAAAAGGAATGTTTTCGCCTGGCGCTGAAGATATGTAACGATGGCACCACCTCCCCGGGGAGAGCGTTCCACAAGCAGCAGAGGGGCCATGATGACCCTCACTTTTAGACTCCAGGGCCAAATTCATTCTGCTCACCTGAGCTTTCAATAGTCATTCATTTGTATTCGTAGATGTGCTGCGTCCACAGTTCTGCTTACAGTAATTCACGAACATGCATTGCTGTCCTGAGGATTCTTGTAGCAAACTTTTGTTATTTCCTGCTGGGATTTTATACTGAATTTTGTAAAGTGCCCTGAAAAAGCCAGGCTGCAGATTCTTAAGATAAACATGGATGAGATTTGTGGCACCTAAACAGGCATGAGCTTCCCTCTGCATCAGATACAAGAATAAACCTTGAAGGTGTTTTTGCTGCAAAACGAATTGCTAACATATGGAAATCTCTTTGCCTGGGAAGACCTGAACTTCTCCTTTAGCCAGCCTAGCGCTTGTTTTAATTAATATAAAGAGTGAACGAGCCACAATCACTCTCACACACCTGCCTAGCAGATAAACTATTTCTGCCGTTCCCATGCCCACAGAAGCTCCACCTCCCTATCTGAAATGCAAATGGCGGCAGCGCCACCTTGTGTCCACCCCCAAAAAACCAGACAATTAGGTTCTGCAGTTTTCATCTCAAGGCAAAAACTTTGGTGTCCGGGTTTTCACTTTTTGAAACATGGCAACCCTAATATACATCCTTCTTTCCATCATGGAAACATACATCGGGTTCCCAGGTGGTCACCCACCTATATATTGACCAGACCTGGTCCTACATTTGTTGTTGTTGTTGTTGTTTAGTCGTTTAGTCATGTCCGATTCTTCGTGACCCCATGGACCAGAGCACGCCAGGCACTCCTGTCTTCCACTGCCTCCCACAGTTTGGTCAAACTCATGCTGGTAGCTTCGAGAACACTGTCCAACCATCTTGTCCTCTGTCATCCCCTTCCCATTGTGCCCTCCATCTTTCCCAACATCAGGGTCTTTTCCAGGGAGTCTTCTCTTCTCATGATGTGGCCAAAGTCTTGGAGTCTCAGCTTCAGGATCTGTCCTTCCAGTGAGCACTCAGGGCTGATTTCCTTCAGAATGGAGAGGTTTGTTCTTCTTGCAGTCCATGGGACTCTCAAGAGTCTCCTCCAGCACCAGAATTCAAAAGCATCAATTCTTCGGCAATCAGCCTTCTTTATGGTCCAGCTCTCACTTCCATACATCATTACTGGGAAAACTAGAGCTTTAACTATACGGACCTTTGTTGGCAAGGTGATGTCTCTGCTTTAAAATATGACCCTGAATCATATTGGTCCTGCATAGCTTTGGCTAAATGGTGCCATCATTTGCTATAGGAAGCTGTTTTATACCAAGAAAAATCATTGGTCCACCTAACTCTGGTGAGTCTACATTGCCTTGGTCAGAAGAAGGGTTAGGGGATCGTCTATCTCGGACCTGGTCCTCACCAACAGGGAGGAGATGATGATTGATGAAGTGGAAGTGCTCAGAAACTTGGGAGGAAATGATCATGTCCTCTTGGGTTTCATGATAGAGAGGCAAGGGGAAGCTGAGGGTAGCCAGACATGAACTCTGGACTTTAAGAAGGCCAATTTTAACAAGCTTAAGCAGCTCCTGGGTGAGATCCCACGGTCAGAAATACTCAAAGAGAAGGGAGTCTAAGATGGATGGGAGTTTCCAAAAGGAGAAATATTGAAGACACCCAATTGCAGACAATTCCAACAAGAAAGAAAAGTGGGAGGCATCTAAGGAAACCACTGTGGCTGCATAAGGAGCTTACAGATGAGCTGAGAGTTAAGAAATGGCAAAAGGGAGAAATCACTAAGGAGGAGCATGGACGAGTAGCCAACAGTTGCAGGAGCAAAGTCAGGCTGGCTAAAGCTCAGAATGAGCTCAGGCTTGCAAGAGAGGATAGAAATAATAAAAAGGGGGTTGGGGGCTATGCCCGAAGTAAGAGGAAGAACAAGCAAGTGAAGGGTCCTCTGCATGGAGAAGACGGGGAAAGGCTATCGGGCGACAGAGAGAAGGCGGAACTACTCAACACCTACTTTGCCTCTGTCTTCACTCACAAGGAAAGCGATGCCCAACCTGGTGATAACTGAATCAATGATGGAGGGAGGGAGCTGCAGTCCAAGATAGGAAAAGAGATGGTAAGGGAACACCTGGCTACTTCAAATGAATTCAGATCTCCAGGGCCTGATGAGCTGCAGGGTACTAAAGGAGCTGGGTGGAAAATAAATCAGGAGGTTGGGGCAGGTAGGAAAGGCCTAAGCTATGACCCGGCTCACTTACCTCCTTCCCCCGTCTGACACAGCTGCATCCTGGAGCACAGCGT